>NC_090278.1:51425317-51740138 GCF_040414725.1 Anabrus simplex | reverse complement strand
TTATGGAATTTTTGAACTCTTGAATGGAACTGAAAAATTCTGTAGGCGACTACATCTTTTCAAATTTGACGAATTTTGTGAAGGCAGCTCTGTTTACCAGATTCTCCTGCTGAAACAGAACAGGTTTTCCCTTGCTTTTTCTGTTAATAAGGCCGGATTGAGAAACAAACTACTATT
This sequence comes from Anabrus simplex, assembly GCF_040414725.1. Taxonomy (NCBI): domain Eukaryota; kingdom Metazoa; phylum Arthropoda; class Insecta; order Orthoptera; family Tettigoniidae; genus Anabrus; species Anabrus simplex. The sequence continues at coordinate 51,739,961 of NC_090278.1, read as the reverse complement.
CTGTAGCGGGTGTGAATGGGCTCCTTCTAAAGCACTCTTGTCTGCCCAAAATTTTCACATTTCAAAACAATTTATTGCTTTGGCAATATTTTCCAAGGATTAATTGAAGATCAAAATGTGAAATGCATGTACATATACTCTAAAAGACAGCCAACTTTTGGGTAGTGTATGAAGACAAAATATGTGTGTGTAAATGTTGAATAGAAATGCGTGAGAATATTCATAGTGTTCACATTCTAAACATAAATAAATGACTCTCATCTCGTAGTCAGCTTGGAACTGGAAGTGTTAGGATGGTGGGTATTGAAACTGCAGCATTGCTGCATCCCATCATAGTTATCAAAACAGATAACTTCTGATAATTACGATTTTCTCATTTAATAAAGATGTATATTTGATAAGTATACTTTTTGTATACTGCCTTTATGAATAATCCTACTCCATTGTAAAAAAAGTGATTTAGTACTTTTTTTTCATAATCTAGTATCTTTTAACGGGAAAATTTAGTACGATTTTTTTCCGGTGGCAACCCTGGTATTCGGTCTGAGCCGGGCCCTCGGAAGGGTAGGACCTCTGCCGCTGTCAAACCCTTGGAAACCACTATCGAGTCAGAACAGACAGTGACTGGAGTACAAAAATGGCACTCTTCTCCTGAGCCCTCGATTTCGCAGTCAAGAAGCATCCAAGGAAGTCGAAAGGAATAGTGGCTTATGGGAGTCAACTGTAGGCCAGTACGATCCGTATAACAGAAAATAAAATAAATCGTTCAATATAAATATGTTACTATTACCGGAAATTCTCACACTCAACGAAGCTAGATGGCTGGAATTCGGCACAGATGTTCCTTATTGGTGCACGAAAGCACAGCGGTGTAATTACAGGCGGCGCATCACCGATACAGAAACGCTCATGGGGGCTGGTCAGGCAACCTTGTGGGAGTGTTAGGCAGCCCTCCTACCTACATCGCGATGGAATATTTCTACTCCAGCTATTTACATTTCTGTTTTACTCATTTATGAGTGTCTTGGAGTGACTGTACTGGTAGAATACTACATGCAATATTGTCATGTAGTTTCTCCTTAAGGGAAGGTAGGACTGAAATGTTGAACTCCACAATTTTTACTGTATCATAAGCAAAGGTCAGTCTTATGTACAAAGAGTTGTACGACACAAACTTACAGCTACGTAGCTGTATTAGTTTCGGAATTAGCGTAATCTTTTGACTACTGTACATAGAAGTGGTCCAATAAAAACAGAGGCCTTTGCGTTCAAGTTTTCGTTTGATGAAGCTGAAACCTCCATTGGATGTAGCTCATAGATATGGAGACAAAAACTGCTCATTGCTTCAGTATTAGACAGCGGTGGCTGCTGAGGGGGACTGGCGGAGAGACACTTGGCCTTTTTTTTTCAAAAATTTACGTTCTTATTGAACACACACAATAAACAAATGCATACCCGGATACATATCATACAATGTTGATCATTATTCACCTACTTCACGGTCATACCGGTATTCTTCATTTTAAGATAAAATGTGGAAATATATGTTCGTGTCCATTCGAAGAAGGCGGCGATTCAGACTCTTAAGGTACGGTACGTTTATTCTGCAGCTTCGCTGCTGGCACATCGCCAAACCTCGCTGTTCGACGCTAGGCGATGATGAAAAAAAACCAATGGATCTCAATCGGTGCTTTTACCCTGGAGCCCGGCTTATAGTTGCGCTGCTGGCTGCTATCCTCGCCACATCCATGGTCTCAAACACGTTTGATTTTTTCGAGCTTAGCACATCGCCGGCTATCCTGTAACTTGGACTGTGATTGGTTCTTTCAAGGTCACCCGCTCTCCCACTCTTCGCACTCTATACACATGTTCACTGATCACTTGCTATCTGAACCTGTCTTCGAACGCAATGCTATTTGGAACCAGTGGCATGAGGATCATCATGAGAGGTTCATATGGGATAAAAGGAGTGACGAGATGACCAGCAGCCAGTAGACCTCGTTCTCAGTTTTATGAAGGATAGTCGCCCGTTTTATCGTGTTTAAAAGTGACGTTTCCCTTGTTTTTCTTTTTTTTCTTTTATTCTGTTGACTATATGTTTATCTATCTTTGTGTATTTTTAATTTGAATTACCGTAAATATACTTTTTTGTTAGTGGTTTTACGTCGCACCGACACAGATAGGTCTTATCGCGACGATGGGATAAGAAAGGCCTAGGAGTTGGTAGTAAGCAGCCGTGGCCTTAATTAAGGTGTGAAAATGGGAAACCACGGAAAACCATCTTCAGGCCTGCCGACAGTGGGATTCGAACGCACTATCTCCCGGATCTCTCCCACTGTCGGCAGCCCTTAAGATGGCTTGCCGTGGTTTCCGATTTTCACACCAGGAAAATGCTGGGACTGTACCTTAATTAAGGCCACGGTCGATTTCTTCCGACTCCTAGCCTTTTCCTCTCCCATCGTCGCCATAAGACCTACCTCTGTGGGCGCGAAGTAAAAGTTTTAAAACCGAGCTCGATAACTGAGTCGCTTAAGTGCGGCCAGTATCCAGTATTCGGGAGATAGTGGGTTTGAACCCCACTGTCGGCAGCCCTGAAGATGGTTTTCCGTGGTTCCCCATTTTCACACCAGGCAAATGTTGGGGCTTCCTTCCCACTCCTAGCTCTTCCCTGTCACATTGTCGCCATGAGACCTATCTGTGTCGGTGCGACGTAAAGCAACCTGCAAAAAAAAAGTTTTTAAAAATATGTAAATATATTTTGTTTAGGAGACCTAACTAAAGTGAAAATGAGGTACACCATAACCCCTTATTTTACATTATTCAAAAGTACACTATTAAATTACGAAATGAAGCATTTGTAACTTCATTCTTCAATCAACTCCCGCAGTAGAAATGCACTAAAAAATCCAAACGAGGCATTTTACACTTTTTATTACACATTCAGTACACCAAATTATTGTAAGATACACTCCCCAACAGAACTGCGACTCACTCGTTAAAAAAAATCTTTGAATTTATTCCGCACTTCAAAAGCTTCAGCTGGAGCTGCGTTGTTTCTCCTCGACGGGGTAGCTCTTGGAAGTACGTCTTCGTAGTATAAGTGTTCAGCCCCTCTATATCTATAATCAAAATATGCAAAATACAAACAGCCCTAACTATCAGATCCGCTGTTTTGAATTTTCGACTACACCCGAGAGCTGCCAGCAGCGTGCGTGCGGGACTGCTGCAGGGTAAAAGCTCCATGGCGAGCAGCCTGGCTATATTCAGCAGCGAGGTGCTAGGGCGAGCATCCCAGAAGGGTCGGGAATTTTAACCATAATTGGTTAATTTCGCTGGCACGGGAACTGGATTTGTGTCTCGTTTTCATCATCATTTCATCCTCATCACGACGCGCAGGTCGCCTACGGGAATCTCCGGAGGGCAAACGACATTGCATTTACTACCAGTAATGTGCGTATGTCCGTCCACCCCTTGTCCCCTTTCTCTGCGGGTCGGGTAAGAAGTGAGATGAATCAGCTAGTTGTTACGACCGGGTGCCCTTCCTAACGTCAACTTCATCAGAGGAGTTAATGAGTCAGTTACTAATATTCTTATTCTTCTTTTTCTACCACTTTCCCCACACCTATAGAGTCGCGAGTCCGAACTCTGTGGCACATGTGGATTTGGCCCCATTTTACGGCTGGATGCCCTTCCTGATGGCAACCCTACATGGAGGGATGTAATCACAATTGCGCGTTTCTGTGGTGGTTGGTACTGTAGAGTGGTGTCTGAATATGAAGAGAAAAGTGTTGGGACAAACACAAACACCCAGTCCCCGGGCCAGAAGAATTACTTAGAAGCGATTAAAATCCCAGGACCGAGAATCGAACCCGATACCCTTTGAAACGAAGGCCACAACGCTGACCATTCAGCCAATGAGTTGGAAAAGTCAGTTTCTAATTATTACTAAAATGATTTGTGATGGATTCGAACAACAAGGTTTTTCAAAATTACGTATAATTTAAATTATTTATTATGAGAAACAATATAATGACTATGGCATGACTTGCCCCAGTGTGGGGGCCAGCTTTTCTTCTGCTGGAACTCGCTTGTTTAGTCCTGTGCCGTTTCCTATTATATCTTATTTTATGTAGCCAGTCAATATTAGTAAAATGACTATTTCGACATGCGACGACAACTGAAAAATTTACTCGCAGTTAGATAATAATATAATCCTCTAGTGCCAGTCTTTTCATTTGTAATAGAAGAGCAAGGAGAAGTTCATCATAGGACTCCATTCTCTCTCTCTAGTGACTATTCCCCGACTGAATTGCGCAATTATTCACAAGTTGCGCCACTGATCGTCCGGTACTTAAATCCTCTGGCAACTAGTCGCCCTCGGCTAATAGCGGCCTATTCTATTTTATTTATTGAAATAGTTGTTTCATTCTCCCCGTGAGGGGAGCGGGCCACCACACCAACAAAGGGAATCTTTGGCCGATTACATGTACAATAATTTGTTGTGAAATGTTTTATATGAGAGTGTACTAATAGCACACGTTTCACGAAAGTTAAAAATAAAAATAATAAAGTCTTCTTTTGTAGAACACATCAGCAGAAATGAAAGTCTGTTTCTTGAAGTACGAAGCACTACAAAGTTAACATAAGAACAGTAAACATTGTTTTCTTGAAGAGAAATAATATGGAATGAAATGATAAACAAGATCGGAATTTAAATGTACAAGCAGTGACATAATATTATTAACCAATTCTTGACCAAGTGAAAAAGCCAAGTCGTCGTAAGTTCTGAGAGGTCACACATACACTAAACACAAATGTAATCAGAGATGGCGGTGGTATCGCCTTTAATTCCACTAAATGTGTAAGGTGGCATTGGAAAAATAACCGGAATAAGAACCTCAGTCAGAATTGTACGATCTGCACTTAGCCTACAAGGAATACAAGGCCTGCCCAATAGCCTTAGAGCATTAATACTATAGAGTGCGCATAGCGCCACCTCGTCCATGTTGCGGCTTGAAGGATATAAGGAAATTGTCAAACAGTGACATTCGAAAAGGCGGCGAAATCGGAATATGATATGTGCCCTGTTTAGCTGTTGTGGTTAAGCGTAAATTACAATAAAAACCGTGGACATAAATGCATAATTACGACGGAAATGTTTAAAACCAAAAGAGACCTACGATAGGATACACCCTCATTATGATTTTTTTTTTTTTTTTTTTTTTTTTGCAAGTAATACATCCCCGTGAGTAACACTAATTGTTTAATGTTAATTATTTATTATAATGTAAGAGACAAGTATTTTTTTCCAATTACCGCATCATATTGGGATTAATAGCTGAAAGCTAACCTCTGAAAGTTGTCCGTAAGGAAGTGTAGCCTAATTTGAAATATTAATGCGACTGACATCTACAATAAACACTTCATAACTTCCAAAAACAAATTTAAAATACTGTACTTACCGTGCTTGGTGTACTTTTGACTGAAATAGGCCTACTTCAAACCAATGCCCAACAACACAAGATGCAAAGAGTGACACATAGCCTACAGGACCATTATGGAAAGAAAATAACACAAGTATCATACTTAAGTGAACCATACACCGACAACAGATGACAACAAAAATGAACTCTCCAGGATAAACGATAAACAGGTACCATAACAAGAAATATTCACTTATCATAAGGTTTAAAAATTCACAATACAGTAGGGTCAACTGCATATCAATTGGCACTGGTTGTAATACCTATTTATGCCTATGAAGCAGGGATCTGTTGTAATATGCTGCGATAGTGATATGTAGTGATGGGTCGAACTAGCTCTTTTGAGGGAGCTAGCTCATTCGCTCCCGCTCCTAACTGAGAGTCGTTCAAAAGAGTCGACTCTTGAGAGCGGGAAGGTAGGAGCGAGCCAGGAAGTCAGAGGCCGCTTTCCGCTCCAGGTTCTTTCGTTCATTCGTTCATCCGGTTTAGGGCAGACGGCTCTTTATGACTTCCGGGAACGAACGATATAGCGCAAATAGTTTATATTTCCCACAACAGATGGCAGAACAATGACCAGTTTATAAAGCTACTCTTGCAATAAAACAAATGAACAACTAATATATGCACTCTTGGCAACATTGGCAAATAATCTAACGATAAAGCTTTATATACAGTAACGAAGAAATGTTTAACAAATATACAGTATTAATGGATAATATCTAATATTACTTTGCCTATGTTCCTTTCTTCTTAAAATGATGCTTTTCAAGACTGAATGCACCGTGACGAAACGTATGTTCATGATATTGGCAATACTTACACGTTAATAAATAATTGTTTTAAAATGTAATGGGATGTAAGTTACTATAGTATATACTAAGTCATGAGTTACTTATTCATAAAAGCCCAAAATAGTGTGATTTTACATTTTCTAGATTAATCATGACTCCCGTTTTTATTTGAAGGAGCGAGATGGCGCGAGATATTTGACCTTTTACACAACAGATGGCAACACAATGTCGAGTTTGGCACGTTACTCTTGGAATAAAACAAATGTACACTGCTGGCAACATTCGCAATTAATCCAATGATAAAGTTTTATATAGAGTAACCAAGAAACGTATCACAAATATACAGTGTTGATTGATGACATCTAATATTACTTTGCCTAAGTTCCATTCTCCTTAAAATGATGTCTTTCAAGATTGAATGCACCGTACGAGATATTGGCAATACTTCCGTTCGACCCCGGCAATTTAGAAAAGCATGAGAAGAATCTCTATTCCTGTTCACGTAGTTTCCATTTTACTCAAAAGATGTCATCAGAATATCCTCTTTCGACTGGAGCTACAGAAAGTTTCTCACTTGACTCTCCGCGTTGGAACAACAGATTCTTTCATTCATTAATGCAGCGTAGGAAACATAACAGATGAAACGCGATCTTTAACGAAAATAATGGAAACTACTATCAGCACAAATGTACATATAACCAAGTATACTACAGTACGCATAGCATTTTGCCTTTTTTTTTCGTGTACAGTATGGTCACACTCTCTTCTATTTTTTTCAAGAACGATTAAACCGTATGAGACGTATAAGTTCGATATATTGGCATTCCTTACACGACCTACTCTTCTTCTTCGACCACTTTTCCCCACACTTGTGGGTTCGCGGGTGCGAACTGTTCAGCAAATGTGGATTTGTCCCTGTTTTATAATAAATAATAATGTTATTGGCTTTACGTCCCACCAACTACATTCACGGTTTTCGGAGACGCCGAGGTGCCGGAATTTAGCCCCGCAGGGGTTCTTTTACGTGACAGTAATTCTACCGACACGAAGCTGACGTATTTGAGCACCTTCAAATACCACCGGACTGAGCCAGGTTCGAACCTGCCAGGTTGGTGTCAGTAGGCCAGCGCCTCAACCGTTCGAGTCACTCAGCCTGGCTGGCCCTGTTTTACGGCCGGATATCCTTCCTGACGCTAACCTTATGCAGAGGGATGTAATCAATATTGCGTGTTTCTATGGTGGTTGGTATTGTGGTGTGTTGTCTGAATATGAAGAGGAAAGTGTTGGGACAAACACAAATACTCAGTTCCCGAGCCAGAATAATTAAATTCCCGACTTGGCCGAGAATCGCATCCGGGACCCTCTGCAGCGAAGGCCTCAATGCTGACCATCCAGCTAAGGAGTCGGACTCCTTACACGTTAATAAATAATTATTTGAAAATGTACTGCGGTATACACTTTGGTATGAGTTATTTAGCCTATATTTTAAAGTCAAAACTAGTGTTATTTTCTATTTGCCTTAATTCGATTTAAAACTACGGTATATTATTTTATTCACTGTACCGTAAAACCGAAAGATTTTGGCAATATGTTAATTCATAACTACGACCGCATTTAAGAAACAGGTGAGGATTTGTCAGAGTATTTCGTAATTATTTCAGACAGAATAAAACTACGCGGTTTCTACTTGCCGAGTGGTATATTCAGTATTCTGGATAGTGACTGTTTGTTCGTGCTTAGTTGAGGTTAGTTAACCCGAACTTCGTGTCGTTTATTTGCTCCTAACCTACTTGGATCTATACTAGGCCCTACATTCTTCATAGTTTATGAGTGCATACAGGAAGTGAACAGGTAAGTATTGTTCAATAACATGTTGTTTATTTCATTTCATTGTTTCGTTAGGTTGCAAGTTGCCAGAACTATGGCACAAAAACGTACCTAACAAACAGACCACAACCACTGCACTCAGAGCACTGACTGAATGCGGGAAGAGGCTAGACTGGGCAGACTATAAAAAAGAAAGCGGCTTCTGTATTCCACGTGATTATCTGAGGCATGCTATTGGCTAGAAATGAACGAGAGTCGATGTGACGAGCTAGCTCTTTCTTGGAGTCGCAGTTGATAAAAGAGTCGGCTCGTGCTAGCTCTCAGGGAGCAAGGAGGGAGCTAGCTCATACAAGAGTCGACTCGTAATTGAACGACTAGCTCTCAAGGAGCAAGGAGGTAGCTAGCTCTTAAAAGAGTCGACTCTCATTCAGAGAGCTAGCTCTCTCCAATGAGTCGTTCAAAAGAGTCAATTCGTTCATGAACGACCAATGATATGAGTAAAGGAGTGGAATCGGAGGTAAGGCTTTTCGCGGATGATGTTATTCTCTATAGAGTGATAAATAAGTTACAAGATTGTGAGCAACTGCAACGTGACCTCGAAAATGTTGTGAGATGGACAGCAGGCAATGGTATGTTGATAAACGGGGTTAAAAGTCAGGTTGTGAGTTTCACAAATAGGAAAAGTCCTGTCAGTTTTAATTACTGCGTTGATGGGGTGAAAGTTCCTTTTGGGGATCATTGTATCTAGGTGTTAATATAAGGAAAGATCTTCATTGGGGTAATCACATAAATGGGATTGTAAATAAAGGGTACCGATCTCTGCACATGGTTATGAGGGTGTTTAGGGGTTGTAGTAAGGATGTAAAGGAGAGGGCATATAAGTCTCTGGTAAGACCCCAACTAGAGTATGGTTCCAGTGTATGGGACCCTCACCAGGATTACCTGATTCAAGAACTGGAAAAAATCCAAAGAAAAGCAGCTCGATTTGTTCTGAGTGATTTCCGACAAAAGAGTAGCGTTACAAAAATGTTGCAATGTTTGGGTTGGGAAGAATTGAGAGAAAGAAGAAGAGCTGCTCGACTAAGTGGTATGTTCCGAGCTGTCAGCGGAGAGATGGCGTGGAATGATATTAGTAGACGAATAAGTTTGAATGGCGTTTATAAAAGTAGGAAAGATCACAATATGAAGATAAAGTTGGAATTCAAGAGGACAAACTGGGGCAAATATTCATTTATAGGAAGGGGAGTTAGGGATTGGAATAACTTACCAAGGGAGATGTTCAATAAATTTCCAATTTCTTTGAAATCATTTAGGAAAAGGCTAGGAAAACAACAGATAGGGAATCTGCCACCTGGGCGACTGCCCTAAATGCAGATCAGTATTGATTGACTTTGACTTGATTGACCCATCACTACCGTGCGAAGCTTGGAGCAATCCGCTCCTTCGAACGACTCCCTGGAGCTGACTCCATCTGGAGAGCGGAGCGAAAGAGCGCGCTCCTTTCTTTGAACGACTCCGACCCAACTCTAAATAGGGGACGTGCTCACATGCGGATATACATTTCCATTTATTTAGGAACAACCTCCTGTATTTACAGGCTGCCACTAAGTACAAGGTAAAACATATCAAATTTTCTGTACAGATCTATTAATTGAAGAAAACTCTAAATTATAAAGGAACAGTATAATTAGTGCGGCATTTCAGAGCTGTAGCTGTAGAGGTGGTGTCTCAGGAACTTGATGGAGCCTCGGAGGACGAGAGTCGTATTTTCGGGGATGAGCTTCATTGGGATTTGGAAGTGCTTCCATGTGGCGACGAAGTGACGGGGTATGGTTCCGCGAGCTCCAACCATTATCCCTATTATTTCAATTTCCTGAAGGTGGTATTTAGATTTGTAGTAAGGGATAGTGGGTTTGTATTTGTTAATCTTTTCTAGATTAACCTCCTCTGGCTAACCGCTATGGTGCTCGAACCTGACAGTCGGATCTAAGATGAATCCTTGAGAGCTGTTGTCTTTAAAGGCTATGATGTCAATTCTCTGTGAACTACCATTTATGGCCAGTCCGTGTACCTCCTCATGTACATTGAATCCCTTCTTTCTCAGTTCTTCGGCAATGAAGGATCTGATCTGGTGGTGCCACGTGTTTCTTAGGAGCTCCCCGCGTGAGCAGAATCCCAGGACATGACCAAGAGTTTCTTTCTCTCCGTGGCAATGCCGACAGAGGTTGTTGTCCAGGGATCAGCCTGGCACTTAGCGCACTGCAGAAACATTGGCAGTCATCTTTATAGCCTCTCTCCACTTGTTGCAAGACAGTCCGGTATGATCTCGCACCTAAGAGTATGCTGGTGTATACTCCTTGTGAAGGTGTACACCGAGTCCTTTTTGCGGTAGTGAACACCTGGAGGTGAATTCGCGTTCTCGCAGCTCTTGACGGATCTTCTTAGTATCGTACAGGCCGCTCTTGGCGGTTATTTTTCGGGTATCAGCGTTTGTTAATTTTAAACATTCTATACATTCCCGACTCTCCGCGAGAGAATCCCTCGAAGCGACGCCGAGTGGATTTTTAGTCTTGAGCAAGATGTTGCAGACACTAATGCATTGTAGGTAAACTTCCCACGAGGTTTTAAAAAGAGCAAGTCCTTTGTATGTCTTTTCGGTGTACAGCATGCCATCTGGAGTATCCGTCGGCAACTGCAATATCTCCCTTGTTGCACTTTTAATCATTTTATCGCTATCGGATAAAAATTTCCGTGCGATTGTCTTGAAACTGCATGTCAGGAAAGGGTATATCAGGGTGGGACAGATTGAGGAATTCAGTACTATGAGCTTTGGGTCTTCCTTAAGCAGTGGCGACGATGTTACAAGTTGGAGCTTATTGTGAAGGTCTTTCATTACAGCAGTCTCGTCGAACACTAGATTGTCCCTGAAGGTAGTTCCAAGGTAACGAATTTGTTTGCCGTCTCCAATTAAGTCAATCCTACAGTCTTTCTCCACGGATAGCGACCCTTGCTTCAACTCGCCTCGGATTACACATGTCCCTGTACAATTCTGTGGATTTATATCAAGACCGATTTCTTCGAACCTCCTGCGGGCTAGTCGAGTAAGATCTAAGGCGGCTTCTTTGTTTTTCCCGATGATGACGGTGTCGTAGGCAAAGCCCATTACGGTTATAGGTGGTAGTTCGGGTGACAGAGATGCCCCGTAATGCCGCGAGAGACTATCTTCGCTTAGCTCGTCTAAGATATGATCTACGGCTAGGTTATAGAGGGCTGGCGATAATGGAGATCCCTGCATCACACCTCTCATTATGAGTATAGGTTTTGTTCTAACCTTCTGAGTTTCGATTTGAGTGACGTTCCCAGTCTGAAGGTTGGAAGTTACGTCCCCCAGTTTTGAAGGTATTCCTTCGGACTGCAGAGTTTTCAGAAGGTGGCTGTGGCCGATATTGTCAAATGCCTTTCGAATATCCAAAAAAATTACCGTGATGTCTTCTTTACTCTGTTTAGCAGATCTTAACAATGCGCCGAGAATGGAAGTGTTTATAATGGTGCCTGGAGTTGAACAGAATTCTCGCTGGTGTTCATTATAGTCGATGTACTCACGTAGACAAGCGTCGAATACTCTTTCTATTATTCTCCTAATGACTGAACAGATAATGATGGGTCGCCAGTTCGACACGGCCTTCGGATCGCCTTTCTTATATAACAAAATTGTACGTGCATTCCGCAGACATTCGGGGATTTCGCCGGTTTGTAGCATTCTGGTTGCTATTTTTGCGATGATGGCCTGTAAGTAATCTTTGAGGGCTCTCATCAAAATGCGATCTGGGCCCGGTGCGGTATCCACTGCGATATGATGGACGGCAGCGGTAATTTCCTCCTTCGACACAGTGGGCACGAATGTTTCGTTGATTTCCACACGCTTCGCTTCAGTTATTTTAGAAGGGTAAGTTTCCCTTTCGTGTATATTTTCATGGGAAAAGGTATAGGAAAAGGAGCTATGGATGTTTTCAAGGTCGATTGTACATACCTCGGACTTGTTTTCCAACACCCGCCTCATTGCCTTCCGTCTCTGATTGTAGAAATGGTATTGGGTCAGTTCATAATTATATTTGTTTCGCCTTCTTTCGCGGGCACGTCTGTCTGCACGCTGTGGATTTGACGACTGACTATGGTGTTTTTCGTTAGGAGCTAGACGGCGTTTCTTCCTAGCCTCATAAAATTTTATTGGTGGGTGTTTGGGACCAGGCAGGAGGTTAATAGATGTGAATAGGAATGATGCGAAATCTTGAACCAATTTATTATAGCCATGATCGTCGTTGAATTGTTCAAATTTTGATTTCCAACGTGAATTTCTTGTTTGTACTTTAGAGATGAATTATCTGATATACCCCCGTTGTCGCTAGGATTGAGATCCTCGCTAGGGACTGAACCAGTATTACCTGTTTGAGATACTTTAGTCTTGTGATTTTGAAGCAATCTTTCCCGATGTCGGTCGGGAGGAGAGCGACTAATATGGATGGATACGCCCCTCTCACCACGAAAATACTGGCTACAGTATTGACATTTGACTTCCCGAGGCTCTTGTGAATTGTTTTTGTTTTCATTTGAATTTGCGCTCCCGATTGTCTGGGTATCGAGGCGCTCGTTAGGTGTTAACATCGAATGTTCTTCGGTTGCGCAAGACACGTTGTGCGTGCTTGATGTCACGCTGTGATCGGGTGGTGTGCACCTTGAGTGCACAGAAGTTCCTCTCCTCGTTTCCCCCTCGTATGTATTATTTACATCTCCGCGTTCATCCGGTTCTTGTAAATGGGGCGATGATGGAGATATGTCGACATCTTCCAACCCTACATTTGTGTCAGGTGTTAGAGTCAAAGAGGTCGTATTTACAAAGGATTCGCGATATTCTTCTGGATGGGGTTTGATAATATGAATTTTAAGTCCTTTGTACTGTTTACCACAATACTGACAAGGAATTTTTTGGTCCACATAACTGTCAGAGGTAATATCGGTCATTTTGACGGTTATATGTAAAGGGTAACTCAGGATGAAATTAGATATATCGGAACTAATGATGTGTCAACAAGCGTGTGTGTGTGTAATGGGAGGTTATGCGCGATGAAGAAGATCTTGTTGCGTAATAAAATGTCACTAAGGGATGGGTGACTGGTTTCCATACCCAAACATACCACTTAAAAATCTATATCACTCCGACGGATCGTTCGATCACGAATATTAGTTGACACACTTCCTACGCTTGGAGTCGAAACTCGGTATTTAGTTCGCAGCTGCATTAAATACGAGTAGATTTATGAGATCAATGTTGCTTGTATTGTTCTCCATTCTTGAATTACATTAAAGGAGTCGAACGAGCGGAGGGTTTACGATGGTAAACCGTAGCGTATCAATCAATCAATCAATCAATCAATCAATCAATCAATCAATCAATCAATCAATCAATCAGTCAATCAATCCTGACACTGAAAGGGCTTTTCTCGTTTTCGAAGAAGCATGTGGGTGCGATGATTACCAAGTGGGCTGTGCAGCTTACTCCGTTATGAACGAACAGATTTTTTTTTTTTTTTTTTTTTTTTGCAGGTTACCTCGTTGAGTAAACGTTTTCTTGAATTCCCAGCACTGAAATGGCCTGAATCCCGTATGAAGAATTGCGTGTCTTTGACCGCCGTATTCCATTCTTTACAGCGGAACGGCCTCATCGTGCGTTGCCGGAGATTACCCCTAGTTGTACACGCTTTATTGCACCGATTCACAGCGGAACGGTTTTCTCTCCCGTATGTGAACACTGTCTGCGTTCGTTGACTAACCTGGACCCTTGGATGACAGAACGCAATTCAATTCTTCGTGTTCTTAACTGAAGTCTCCACGTGCAATAAGACGAAATTGAAGCTTAACTTCCTTTGATTTACTCTGTTTATTAGGACTCTCTCCCGCTCCTGAAGACAACAGATTTCTTCCTGTGCATTTCCGAAGAATGTCTTGTCGCATTTGTGCCAGGAGAAGAGTGTTCCCTTAAGTGTGGTGTTAAAATGTCTCGTCGCAGTTGTAGCGTGAGGAAGCATCATCTCCGCGGGTTGCTAGAATGTGTTGTCCCACTTGTGGCAGGAGTTTAGGGTGTCTCCTCTGTGTATTGCTAGAATGTCTTACGACATCTGTAACATCAGATAGAAGTTTCTCTTGTATCTGGTGCTAGAAAGTCTTGTCACACTCGTAGTATGAGATGGGAATTTCTCTTCTCTTCTCTTCTCTTCTCTTCTCTTCTCTTCTCTACTCTGCAACCTGCGTTGACAGCGTTGCGATCTAGTTGTTTCGCTGTTCAAGATGCCGGCATTTAGCTCCAACGTGCCACTTACCTTCTTGAGGTTAGAATTCCGCCGGTCTTGCCAGTACTGATCTTCCCGATTTTCCCCACACTTACGGGATTTTTCGGTTGTTTTCTTCCGTTACTTTTCTTCTCTCTTGTTAACAGGCACTTACTAAGTATGTACGCTAGTCTTTTATCACTTTTAACACATTCATTTACCGTGTTTTCGGGACCGTCCGACGCACGAATGTTCATCTGGCCGCCATTAGTATAAGCTCTTGACTTGCCTTTCAGTCAGTGTTGCCAACTGTACATCCTAAAATATCGCTAAATTCGTTGATGAAAGTCTCTAAAAATGGCCAAATTTTTGTCAAAGTCGCCAAGAAAATTCGCTAACAAAAAATGACCAGTAAACATGAATAAAATGGACATACCTATGCAGAAAAAAATATTCCATCTTCATCGTCTTCCATTTCCTCCTCAGCAAACGATGCAGCCTGTGAAGTGGAAGGTTGCTGAGCTGTTGATGGAGCAGGTAATAGTTCAGCCGTTGTTGAATAAGCATTTTTAGTTCCTATCATCTGACGACCTTCTCTGGAATTTCGTGGTAATGGCAGGTTTTTCCCAGGCACTTAAGCGCATTCCTTATGAGCAAGATGGATGCTGCTGTTTCGACTTTCATTCGGTTTCTCACTTTAGATTTCACAATACCAAGTTTACTAAAGAGCCTACCGAGCTCGATAGCTGCAGTCGTTTAAGTGCGGCCAGTATCCAGTATTCGGGAGATAGTAGGTTCGAGTCCCACAGTCGGCAGCCCTGAAGATGGTTTTTCGTGGTTTCCCATTTTCACACCAGGCAAATGCTGGGGCTGTACCTTAATTAAGGCCACGGCCACTTCCTTCCCACTCCTAGACCTTCCCTGTTCCATCGTCGCCATAAGACCTATCTGTGTCTGTGCGACGTAAAGCAACTAGCAAAGAAAACAACAAAAAAACTAAATAGATTTTCTACTTTGGCATTTGAATGCGGGAGAGCCAAAATTTTCATAGCAAAAGTAGCTGGTTCCCTGAGGGGATTTTGTCCTGCGAATCACTATACTGTAACACCTCTACCCAGAAATCTGTGGTATTTGACTCCATTTTATTGCCTTTAAATTACGCCACTGATTCTCAATGTGATGTATATATCTGAGACACTACAACCCATATCTTCCGCTAACTCAAATATTGGGCTTTTGACAGCATTCAGACAGTTTTTAATAGAAAGGAGAGCCATTTTTCTTAGTTTTTGAAAATTGTTCGGTAGCCTATTTTTTTAGTTCTGTAATTAGCTCTTTTGTGTAGTTAATACAGCGGCCCCTAACCACTTCTACCTTTTCTACTGATAGAGTTTCCCCCAGTTTTTCGAACTCGTAACCTAGATAGGGTTTAGGGTTCACGTAACTATCAATCTCAGTTGGTGGAGAAAACAGATCAAATCGAGCAGTTGGGTTTAGGATTTTCCTTCCTAGAAACTGTATAAGATTCATGAGATCATCAAGTAAACGAGTGGGGTCTGCATTTTCAGATTCAAATATTTTAATTACTTTTGGACCTCATGCAGAATACTTTTTAGATAAGTCATGAACAATCTGTTTGATAAATCAGAGTACATTTGGAATAACATCTCTGAAGTATAACACTTTTCTTGTGTCCTTACTATATCGAAGTGTAATTTGAGTTCATCCCACTGTTCAACAATTCGCCGAACAGCAGGTTCAATGGATAACCATCTTATTTCACAAACGTTTAGAAATTTGAGAGGCTCTTCACTATTTATTGCATTGTAAATTTGCTTGTAAATGTCCTGTCTTTTGCTGGATGAGCAAACCAACGATAACTTTCACGGACAATGAAGTCGACATTACGCGGCAAAGTGCCTTCCGTAGCATGAGAAACAACTAGCTGTATGGAATGACACACGCACCTAATCATTTTCAAATAAGTAATATTCAACTCTTTTTTCATAAGTTCATATACCCCATTGTTCAGCCCAATGTTCACGGAAGCGTTGTCTACACCTATACCTAATAACCTAGCAGGCTTCATTTGCAGTTGCTGTAAGAGTATTCCTATTGCGTTAACAATAGCTGGTGCTGTGCCATTTGGTAAGTCTACCAAACCTAAAAATCTTGATACTATCCTTTTCATACTAACGCTGAAGTAACGAATTATGTCACCCAACAACTTAGTAACGGATATATCTGTCGCCCTGATCGCCAATATCAGAAACCATGTCCTCAACAAAATGTGGTGCTAGTATATGTTTTATTACTTCAGTACATTTTGTTCTGTGTAAACGGAGATCTGCTGCTTTAGAACTATCGCCAAAATTTTTAACACACTTTTCCGACAAGTGATCTACAGTCAACAATGAGCAGTTCTCTGCAATAAACAATGCCAAACTTCCTTCAGTCCTAGCAGTACTTATGTTTACTTTTGTAAACGGTATTTTTTCTGCAGTGGTGAGGTAAACGGCCCTGATCGCATTTTATGTTTCTGAGTTTCAGAATGTTTCTTTAAATCATTATATTTAGCATACAGTTCTGTTTTACAGTAGATGCAGTAGGCTTTGGACTTATCAGAATCTACCGGTCTTAACCATTTAAACTGATGTTCCCAGTCTTTACGGTAGTTTTGCTGAGACCTTGGCTTACCCATGGTGTTGAACAAAAAGCAAAAATACAGTTCCCAAACCAGAAAATACGAAAATGAATATTTAAAATCGCACGTGTTTATTTGCGTAAAACCACCTAACAAACCATGAATTACTTCAAGAAAAAACACAGGTCACAACAGAACTTATTATTACACTGATAGCTGCGAAGAGATCGATTCATTTTCTTAGCGCGCGGTCCTGAATCACCTCCATTCGCTGTGTAATGTTACGCGTAATTAAGAAGCAAAAAATAAAAAATCGAATGACTGACTAATCTACTGCGTTAATACAGTATTAACGCTGTCTGTGCAACTCCCAGCGGCTACACATGATGTCATCCAGCAGATAAGAAGAGAAATTGCCGAATGATGTCATAATGTGATTATAAAATCACATGAAATGATATACAAGGAACTCCAGATTAAAAATAACCGGTCATAAACATTCACGTACTGAACTGCAGTTTATACCGTTAAATTGATAATGAAATTCACCAGTTTTCCCTATAAAGTGCTTGACTAATCCCCAGAAAAGTCGCTAATCGGAAAAATAAAATTTTGCCGCTAACAAGGTTCCCGAATTCCCTAGATTTAGCGACTTGTCGCTGAAGTTGGCAACATTGCTTTCAGTAGCTAGAGCGACGCATCAAGTCGGCCGTGAAGAACTATTTTCGCTTCACCTTGCAGCCACTAGGGAGACCTAAGAAGTAGTATAATAAGCGGGTTCAGCGGCCTCTCCCGCGGAAAATTTGAATTCTGGCGGAAAATTTGAATTTTTGGCGGGAAATTTGAATTTTGGCGGGAGATTTGACTTTGTAAACAAAGCCACGTGCTTTTTGACAGCTGTCATCGACAACAACGCATCGCTAACCTCACTGCTGCCATCTTGACGGACCTAAACCTCAGTAGTGCCAACTTAACCTAACTAGAGCGAGGTAAACAAAGCCACGTGTTTTTTGACAGCCACGTGCTTTTTGACAGACAACAACGCATCGCTAACCTCACTGCTGCCATCTTGACGGGCCATATCTCAGTAGTGCCAACTTAACCTAACTAGCGTGAGGTAAACAAAGCCACGTGTTTTTTGACAGAGAACAACGCATCGCTAACCTCAGTACTGCCACCTTGACGGGCCTAAACCTCAGTAGTGCCAACTTAACCTAACTAGCGTGTGGTAAACAAAGCCACGTGCTTTTTTTGAGAGCTGTCATCCGCCATCTTTAAACTACAGAGCACTGTGCTGTCCTCTTTATCGTAGTAGATGTAAATTCGTCCCCTGTCATCGGCAGTGCTGCCATCTTGGCGGGCCTAAACCTTACTGCTACCAACTTAACCTCACTAGCGTGAGATAAACAAAGCCACGTGCAGCTGACATCCGCCATCTTTAATCTACAGAGCACAGAGCTGCCCTCTTTAGCTACTTACCTTCCACGTGCAGCTGTCATCCGCCATCTTTAATCTATAGAGCACAGTGCTGCCCTCTTTAGCTACTTACCTTTGAAATGTGGTGGCGGATAATTTGAAAAATGCTTTTTGACAGCAGCCATCTTTAAGCACCATGCTGCGCTCTTTAGCTACTTACCTTTGAAATGTGGTGGCGGTAAATTCCACGTGCTTTACAAAACTATATGCTTTTCTGACAGCTGTCATCCGCCATCTTTAATCCAGAGAGAACAGTGCTGCAATCTATAGTTTGAAATGTGGTGGCGGTAAATTCCACGTGCCCTTGTTTGGAAACAAAGCCATGTGCTTTTTTGAAAGCTGTCATCCGCCATCTTTAATCAACAGAGCACCGTGCTGCTATCATGCGGGCAATTTCATCAGCTGTCATTCGCCATCTTTAATCTACAGAACACCGTGCTGCCCTCTTTATGGCTACTACCTTAAGCACGTAGTAGCGGGCAATTTGAAAAGTTCTGTTAGCTATCATCCGCCATCTTTAATCCAGAGAGCACCATGCTGCCCTCTTTAGCTAGATACCTTTGAAATGTGGTGGCGGCAAATTGAAAAATTTCACGCGCTCTTGTTTGGAAACAAACTCACGTGCTCTTTTGACACCCATCATCCGCCATCTTTAAGCAACAGAGTACAGTGCTGCCCTCTTTGTTGTGGCGGTAAATTCCACATGCTTTACAAACCCATGTGCTTTTCTTTGACAGGTGTCATCTGCCAGAGAGCACCGTGCTGTCCTCTTTGTGCCGGTGACAAATTCCACGTGCTTTTTGACAGCTGTCATCCGCCATCTTTAATCAATAGAGCACTGTGCTGCGGGTAATTTCGTCAGCTGTCATCCGCCATCTTTAATCCACAGAGCACCGTGCTGCTCTCTGTAGTAGCGGGTAATTTGAAAAGTTCTGTTAGCTGTCATCCGCCATCTTTAATCAAGAGAGCACCGTGCTGCCATCTTTAGTTGAACTGTGGTGGCGGCAAATTCCACGTGCTCTTGTTTAGTAAACAAACTCACGCGCTTTTTGTCAGCTGTCATCCGCCATCTTACATCGCAAACCTCAGTGCTACACTCTTTAGTTGAAAAATGGTGGCGGATAATTTGAAAAGAAAAATTCTACAGCAGCCATCTCTCGACGCTAATTGCACAAGATGGTGGCTATACATGACTCCTTAAAGGTGCTTATGCGAGATGATCGCTATACATAGTTTATTATGAGACGCCCTTGGGATGCTTGAGCAAGATGGCGGTTATACAAGGCTCCTTATGAGACACCTTAGGGATGCTTGCGCAAGATGGTGGTTGCTCTTATGAGGCGGCTTACGGATCCTTGCACAAGATGGCTAGAGACGCCCTAAGGATGCTTGCGCAAGATGGCGGACGCAAGATGGCGGTTATACATAGCTCCTTATGAGACAGCCAGTACTCGATACAACATGTGATCAGAACATTGATTGATGTGTTCAGAATACAAAATAAGGGATCAAGACTAGAATCGAACACTGTACTCGATGTCGTTAACTTCAACATGTGATTAAAACATTGTTTGGTGTGTTCAGAACACTACATAAGTAGAATCGAACGCTGTACAACATGTTAGGGGATACCTTTGTTCTAAGAAGATCAGATTGAAACATAACAAGACTAGAATTGAACACTGCACTCGATACAACATGTGGTCAGAACATTGATTGATGTGTTCAGATCACTAAACAAGTAGAACCGAACACTGTACAACATGTTAGGCGATACCTTTGTTCTAAGAAAATTAGATTGAAACATAACAAGACTAGAATCGAACACTGCACTCGATGTCGTTAACCTTAACATGTGATCCGATACAACATGTTAGGGGATACCTTTGTTCTAAGAAAATTAGATTGAAGCATAGCAAGACTAGAATCGAACACTGTAAGAACATTGTTTGATGTGTCCAGAGCAAAAGTACAACCTCAATGATTTACCTAGTGTAAAACACACACTGTGCACAAGTAGTATAATTGGGTGGTTCGGCCGCCTCCTCCCGCGGGAAATTTGAATTCTGGCGGGAAATTTGAATTTTGGCGGGAGATTTGAATTTTGGCGGGAGATTTGAATTTTGGCGCGAGATTTGAATTTGTAAACAATGCCACGTGCTTTTTGACAGCTGTCATCGACAACAACGCATCGCTAACCTCACTGCTGCCATCTTGACGGGCCTAAACCTCACTAGTGCCAACTTAACCTAACTAGCATGAGGTAAACAAACACACGTGTTTTTTGACAGCCACGTGCTTTTTGACATACAACAACGCATCGCTAACCTCAGTACTGCCATCTTGACGGGCCTAAACCTCAGTAGTGCCAACTTAACCTCACTAGCATGAGGTAAACGAAGCCACGTGTTTTTTGACAGCCACGTGCTTTTTGACAGATTTGTAAACAAAGCCACGTGCTTTTTGACAGCTGTCATCGACAACAACGCATCGCTAACCTCAGTACTGCCATCTTGACGGGAATAAACCTCGGTGGTACCAACTTAACCTAACTAGCTCGAGATAAACAAAGCCACGTGCTTTTTGACAGCCACGTGCTTTTTGACAGCTGTCATCCGCCATCTTTAAACTACAGAGCGCTGTGCTGCCCTCTTTAGATGTAAAATTCGTCACCTGTCATCGGCAGTGCTGCTATCTTGGCGGGCCTAAACCTTAGTGCTACCAACCTAACCTCACTAGCTCAAGATAAACAAATCCACGTGCTTTTTGACAGCCACGTGCTTTTTTGACAGCTGTCATCCGCCATCTTTAATCCATAGAGCACAGTGCTGCCCTCTTTAGCTACTTACCTTTGAAATGTGGTGGCGGATAATTTGAAAAATGCTTTTTGACAGCAGCCATCTTTGAGCGCCGTGCTACACTCTTTAGCTAGTTACCTTTGAAATGTGGTGGCAGGCAATTCCACATGACAGCAGTCATCTTTAATCAAGAGACCACCGTGCTGCCCTCTATGTGGTGGCGACAAATTGAAAAATTCTACATGCTCTTGTTTGTAAACAAACTCACGCGCTTTTTTTGACAGCCGTCATCCGCCATCTTTAATCAACAGAGCACAGTGCTGTACTCTTTAGCTAGATACCTTTGAAATGTGGTGGCGGCAATTTGAAAAATTCTATGTGGTCTTGTTGGGAAACAAAGCCACGTGATTTTTTGACAGCTGTCATCCGCCATCTTTAATCAATAGAGCACAGTGCTGCTATCATGCGGGCAATTTCGTCAGCTGTCATCCGCAATCTTTAATCCAGAGAGAACAGTGCTGCACTCTATGTGGTGGCGGTAAATTCCATGTGCTTTACAAACCTATGTGCTTTTCTGACAGCTGTCATCCGCCATCTTTAATCCAGAGAGAACAGTGCTGCACTCTATGTGGTGGCGGCAAATTCCACGTGCTTTACAAACCCATGTGCTTTTCTGACAGCTGTCATCCGCCATCTTTAATCTAGAGAGAACAGTGCTGCACTCTATGTGGTGGCGGCAAATTCCACGTGCTTTACAAACCTATGCGCTTTTCTGTCATCCACCATCTTTAATCTAGAGAGAACAGTGCTGCACTCTATGTGGTGGCGGTAAATTCCACGTGCTCTTATTTGGAAACAAATTCTACTCGCTCTTCAGCTGTGATCCACCATCTTTAATCAAGAGAGCACCGTGCTGCCCTCTTTGTGGTGGCGGATAATTTGAAAAAATTCTTTTCGACAAGCAGCCATCTTTAATCCAGAGAGAACAGTGCTGCACTCTTTAGCTACTTACCTTTGAGGCGGTTAATTTGAAAAATTCTTTTCGACAAGCCGCCATCTTTAATCCAGAGAGAACAGTGCTGCCCTCTTTAGCTACTTACCTTTGAGGCGGTTAATTTGAAAAATTCTATTTAACAAGCTGCCATCTTTAATCCAGAGAGAACAGTGCTGCCCTCTTTAGCTACTTACCTTTGAGGCGGTTAATTTGAAAAATTCTATTTAACAAGCTGCCATCTTTAATGAAAAGCATCGTGGTGCTATCTTGCAGGTAATATTTTACGTCACAGCTGTCATCCACCATCTTGCATTGCTAACCTTAGTGCTGCCCTCTTTAGCTACTTACCTTTGAAACAAAAAATCTATTTGACAAGCTGTCACCCGCCATCTTGCATCGCAAACCTCAGTGCTGCACTCTATGTGGTGGCGGATAACTTGAAAAAATATTTTTGACAAGCAGCCATCTTTAATCAACAGAGCACCGTGCTGACATCTTTAGCTACTGCCATCTTACATCGGTTACATCGCTGCTGCACTCTATGTGGTGGCGGTAAATTCGAACAAGTTTAATCACGCATCGGGAAAGCTAGAGTAAGCACGTGCTGCAGTGATGACGTCATCATGCATGTTTAGACTTGTCCGTTTTCTTAAGAGTAAGTCGGTGTAAAGGAGTGTGGTAGCGGTAAATTCGAACACGTTTAAACATGCATCGGGAAAGCTAGAGTAAGCACGTGCTGTTGTGATGACGTCATTGTACATGTTTAGACCTGATCGTTTTTCTTAAGAGTAAGTCGGTGTAAAGTAATGCAATAAGTACAACATTTTTTGAATGCGACCAAATATTTATTTACAAATGTACTACAACAGTGTTCGTTTTTGTTGCTGACAAGGTTGGTGTGCTTCTTAACAACGTATGCTTCTGAAATGCCTCCTGCAACATTCAAATTAAACAAAGCATTTAGAAATATATTATACTAAGTATGTTATGCTTTACAGAGAAGATCATATACTTCTTACCTTGCTGTTATTCCTTTTCGGAATCATCATCATCATCATCATGAGGTACTAGAGAAAGTTCATTCATACACTGTGTACAGTGTTCAATCCTCGGATTTGGTCCATCCCAATCATCATCACCATTTTCTCCTCGATGCTTGTAATGTCGTTCACAAGTTCTGCATAAAGCTACTTCGATTGACATCTTACTGTGTAGAGGAAGGATGTCCCAAAAATTATGTACGTAAGAGGCAGCGTACGTATATAAAAATCCTGGTGGTAAGTATTGAATAAGATGTTTCGGCATCAACGATCTACGTTTATAGAACATCTTAATAGCCTCACTCACTCGTGAAACATAAATAAGATGTTGCGTATGAGCATGCAAACAGTATGCACATTTACAGTTTTGTTCCATAGCATACGATGTCGAAGCACACACTAATGAAAATGATAAAGATTTATTCTTATTTATAGTCTCGTAACAATATTCGTTAGCGGATGGTAAGTAACATCACTCATATGAATAATAAGACAATAGGCTGCTGTGTTAGCAGGAATGTTTTCAGATGTTTCAAATTCTAAACGAATATCAACTGGAGATTCTTTTATAGATTCTTCGTGATAAGAGCAGTCTATAACTACAATCGGTGCTTTATTTTTAAATTCTTGAGGTGTAAATAGCGGACGGTCTTCTTTCTGATAATACGATGATTGAAATTTACAAAACATGTCATAGAGCATCCCAAACTTATTTTTCTCAAAGTTAATGTCGATGTTCTCGTAGGGATACGTAATTCCGTTGAGATATAGTCTAACGTGTCTTAATTTGCAGTGATCAAACAGTGAGCTATCTTTTTCGTGATTGAATTTACGATTAGTTTGAAATCCAAAAATAATGTACAAGGGCTTCTCAGTAAAACGTGATGTTTTAACAGCCCAGCTATGCTTGTTTGTAGGTGGTAACACAGGATATTCATGCAGCTCCCAACTTCTAAAACGTATAGGTAATGGTGTATCATTTTCTACAATCTTGAGCAATCCAAGTTTTTCACGATCAGATAAGGTTACATGTGGAATCCGCCACAGTATACGATGCAGTGTTATTTTCGATTCTACAGGTGTTTCTACTGCTTTAAGAGAATTGTAATCACTTCGATCACGGATTAGAATAAGCTCTTGTTTTGCGTTGATTATAATACGTGTAAAGTCTTCTGCGAATCCAAAAATATGTTTCAGTGATAACATACCCGTGAAAGTTCCATCCTCATTAATCATCCAGTTGTTAGTAGCTTTTGGACACCATACAGCCATCCGCAAAAGATTACTTTCTTCATCACAGAAAGAAGGGTAGAGTTTCATTGCACTTGTAATACCAACATTCTTCGTTCGATCTATTTCAACATTATTTACTTCATATCGCGCTTCAGAAAAGAGAAAAGCTAGAGCATGGTTGTTTAGTTGTGAAGTGCTTGGTCCACTTCCATCAGACTTTTCTAATCGTCCTTCAATATAGAGGTAGCTTTCGTGTGGTAAGGTGTAAACATCTTGTTGATTAATAATAAAATGAATTTCATCATTGTTATTTAATCCAAACGTAAAAGGTTGATAGGAATGAAGCTCACTTCGTACTACACCTTCACGACTTTCTACTGTATTCGTAATGTCTAGCATTTCTTCCATTTTGTTGTAGTAGTGTATATCCCAAATCTTGGAGTATCTGCTTATGGGTATCTGTTAACTCGATGAGTCTCTGCACACATGTAGTATGTCTTCGGAATGTACACCGTGTTTTATAGATGGTTTTCATACTGGTTTAAGATGTAGTTTGTAAGCTACGTACGCGTGCTGATCTAAATGAATAAGCTGATTACGTTTATTTACAAGTCTAAGAGTAATGTTGCTAATGTGTTTTACAGACACAGGATGATAAAGAACTACTGCTGGTTTCTCACAAATAGTATATCCACGTTCCTCTTTAACAATGAAGTCGTGCAGGACGTGCGAAGGTTGTAGATTACTATTCAAGTCTGTAATAATATTACAAGTAATGTTCACATTATAATCATCGAAGAGTTTTATAGGTTGATCAGACTCGTAACGTACGTTCGGTAGGAGCTCCCTCGATGAAAATCCAATCAGTGGGACAATCGAATCAGGTTGTGATTTGAAGTCAATCTTAAATGATGATTCAATAACACATTTATGTGTAATGTTGCTTATAGTGATTGAGAACTTGTAATTATGATTACTAAAACTATCTTCCCCAAACTGATCAATTAACGTACTTTCAATATAGTCGTGAATATCATCTACTGTATAACTACCTGAGGGTAGTGTTAGCACATACTCATCGTAATAGAACTTGTTTAAACCATCACGCACATTATAGATTTTATTGTAGCTTTCAAACGATACTAGTCCAAGACTATGCGGCTGATAACCAAGTTCGATTGATGGATTAAAATAGACGGTTGTTTCAGGTCCTTCTCCACGTACAGCAAACGTTCTTTCACTGTTCGTCATCAAGTAGACACTAATGCACTTTCTCTACTGTCTGGGTTTGATATAAGAACATAAGACATAATCGTCCGCACATGCGTGTATTAAAGTTTTGTACACGGTTTTTATTGTAAACAATGTCTGCACTGCTTCCGAAATAACGTATGAGCTCAAAGGGAGGAGGTAAATCTCCATAGCTATCAAAATACCATACTTTAGATTTACGTTTTACATAAGCAACGTAATGAGTTCCAGGTCCACGACTGTCGTCCAAGTTAATTACGGCACTTTCACGTTCACGTGGACGTGCTGGTAGTTGATCGCGCATATACACTCCTCGAAAATAATGAATTCCTAGTTGTTTAGCAAACGTAAAAACTTCATCATGCGTTAGAGCTCGATATGGCAGTGCATTCAGTAGACGTTTTTTGGAGAAATGTAGATACCAAGCCCTTTCTTGTATGGCGCTAGCTTCATGTTCACACCTTTGCCTCGTAACGCAATTGCCTCCATCGCCTTGTTATGACGTTCACTCTCTTTCAACTGTTGTTTCGCTTCTTCTACAGCTTTGACAGTTCTCGCTACAGCACTAGCACCACCTAGCAATGACCCTAAAGCTGCTAAGCCAGCAAACAGCGCAGGAAGAAATCCTCCTCGTTTTGGTACAGGAATAATTCGCGCACGTTTACTAAATATAGCTCTGCTCTTTGGAGAAATTCTCGCTCTTGCTGCGCGTAACGCCTTAGTAATAGCTACACGAGGATTGTATTCCCCTCGAATAGCTTTTTGGGCAGCCTTTATAACATCTTTCCATCCAACAGTTTTTACTTTCTTCTTCTTCTTCATGTCGTTTGGATATCGTTGTTTCACCATGCTGGACACGACTTTACTAGTCAAGAGCAAATCATAAACTAACCGTTGCCTCTTGTTTCGTTTAATATATATATTACTATTACGTACTTTATGATTCAGTTATCATGAAGATTATAAAGCAGCAAGACACGCTACCTGTTACCGACATTGTACCACATCTCTTACCTAGTTCTAGTACAACTACAAGAAAACGTCATGGAACGTTGTTTCCTTTTACTGTTCGATGTATTATATCAGGTCCGTCGGGATGCGGTAAAACAAATCTTTTACTCACACTTATTACTTCTGTAAATGGTGTACGCTTCGAGAATATTTACGTTTTCGCAAAGTCACTCTATCAGCCGCTATATACTATTCTACAAACTGTAATGCACGATCTAGTTAAAGATGGAATAAGATATTTTAAATTTAATTCACATGAGCAAGTACCATCACCAGACGATGTGCTTCCTAATTCTCTAATGATCTTTGATGATGTCGCAACAGAACAGCAAAACGTTATTCGTGCATTCTTTAGTATGGGTCGACATAAATATGTTGATTGCATCTATTTGTGCCAAACCTATTCTCGTGTGCCTAAGCAGTTGATACGCGACAACGCAAATCTTATTGTGCTTTTTCGGCAAGATGAGCGCAACATGCGATGTGTATAACGATCATGTTAACACTGATATGACATTCGATGACTTTAAACGTATGTGTGCTAAATGTTGGTCATTACACCGTTACAGCTTTTTTGTTATTGATAAAGAAAGTGATGTACAGCATGGACGATATCGCATGGGTTTCGATCATTTTATATGCATTAACACAGAATTACAGTAACTACATGATTAAAAACCACCATCATGTTAACATCTAGCAAGGAGATCACAAAACATATCATCCAAGCTCGAAACAATATTCGACGGAAATTTAAAGAGCTTAAACGTATTCAAGCAGACACGGATTTATTTTTAAAAACACAACTAAGTACACCACTCAAAGAAATTTTTAATTCTACTTCATTACCGCAGTCTACTTCAAGTTTTGCTTCTATGCAAACATCATATCATAAAGAGAAGTATGAAGAAGAAAAGCATGAAGAAGATACGGAAGAGAAGAAGCAGGATGTAGATCAAGAAGAGGAAGATAAGGAAGAAGAAGAACTTAATGATACATCACCATCTAAGCGTGTTGAGTTTTTAACTACAGATGTTACTGCAGAAACACCTACTACATTGACGCAAAATCTACCATCTTTGTCTGAGGTTATGATTACACCAGAGTATCGCAATCAGTTTAGAACTTTTATTCAAGATACCTATGGATCTCTCTTTGCACCTTATATAGAAAACTTTTTACAGGACAAACTGACACTACCTATGGTATTCGCTACGAAGATGACTGTTTCCGGATAGGAAATTCAAATGTTAAGATTAATAGCAACAAACTCATTGTAAAAGGTGTTACCTATAAACCTACGAAAGAACTCTTAGAACTTTTTTTCTCACGAATACCTGACAAGGATATAATTTTACAAGATGATCTTAAAAAGTATAAAGCAATACTTTTTGCTACTGATGCAACACGACGTAATTACAGGAGAACAGAAGCTGTAAATGCGAATAAGAGTTACAAGTATCGTGAGTTTATTTCTAAGCTGTTTCCGACTGCACGTATTCTAGACGTTATCTACAAGCCTTTGTTGCCGTATGTGGATGTAAGATACTGGAATGACCCAAACTTACTCGTTGAACGATTACAACTTTTAAGAGCATCGCAAGAGGCTGGTCACACTGGTCACGGATCAGAAATTCTAGAAATAGAAAGAGAACTACGTTATGCCGGTATTATTTTGTAATGGCTCGTCAAGAGAAGATCTCACCTGTAAAGGTAAACATCGCACATGAGTTACATAAACCAGCACGTCGCACCTACTGTCGCAGACGCGTTATTACACGAGGAAGAGATGATCTCTGGCAAGCAGACTTAGTAGAAATGATTCCATATGCCTCTAGTAATAAGGGGTATAAGTATCTACTTACTGTTATCGATGTGTACTCAAAGTTTGCTTTTGCACAACCCGTGCGTTCTAAAACAGCAGCTCAAGTTAAAGAAGCATTTAAACATATTGTTGAAGAATCGAAACGCTGCCCAAGGCTTCTTCAAACTGATCAAGGTAAAGAGTTTTACAACAAGGATTTTTCTTCTTACCTCAAGTTACTTGGCATTCAACACTACTCTACGTTCAGCAATCTCAAGGCAAGTGTTGTAGAACGCTTTAATCGTACACTCAAAACAATGATGTGGCGAGAATTTACAGCGCAAGGTTCATATCGTTGGATTGATCTGCTACCTAGACTTTTATCTACCTACAACGATACACCTCATCGCACTATCGGAACAAAGCCACGTCTTGTTACAAAGAATACACCTCGTCTAGATGCTATTCATCTTGTAATTAAATCAGCTGATCCACGTCGCTATCGCTTTAAAGAAGGTGATTTCGTTCGCATCAGCAAACACAAGTCTATCTTTGCAAAAGGATACACACCTAACTGGAGCACTGAAATTTTTCAAATCAGAAGTGTTAAGCTTACTAATCCAGTTACGTATTTACTTCGCGATCTCAGAGGACAGCCTATTGAAGGAGGATTCTACATCGAAGAACTGCAGAAAACAAAATATCCTGATCACTATTTAGTTGAACGTGTTATTCGACGTCGTGGCAATAAACTGTATGTTAAATGGCTTGGTTTTAATAACAGCTTTAATTCATGGATTAATAAAGAGGATGTACTTTAAATCTTATGTGTGTTTTCTTTTAATCCTCTACGTTTCCTTTCTTCTAAGTCACTAGGACATGCTGTAGGATTAAACAACACCTGTAATATGTTTTGACAAATCATATTTATTTTAGAATATATACATTTTTATCCTTTGTTTATTTTATGGTCTTTGTCACTCAGTTTTCGTTTTATTGCACCAACAACGACAAGTGCTGCTATATTCTCCTGAGCAGCTAAAGCACTAGGTAATAAAACACACACACACACAGCATAACTTTACGAAGCAGATTTTAACAGCTACACGACATACTCTATGCAGGCAGCATGTAACTACGTGTCAGGCGAACGTGTTCTAGGGCCGCAGAGGAGATGAAGCACGAAGAAAAGATCAATCACTCTATTGATGAGTCCACGCCCAACATGCTTCCTCATCTTTCTCCCAGCACGTTTCTTCACCTTTTCCTTGTTTACTCTCTCCACAGCCATGATAAGTGTTTATAAGCGAAGACAAATCATTAGTTTTAGGTCCGTGATACAGTTTAATTAGTTGACATGTACGGCACTGTCTCACAGAAGGTCTTCTAGCTAAACTCACGTGTTCATGATGTAAACTACACGTTTGAAGCTCTGACAAAACAGGATCTTGAGTCCACTCACGAGGCACCTTTTCCCAAATCTTCTCTACAGCATTCGCAGCTACATTAACCAAAAATGCCTTTGGTAATGCATTTAACTCTTCTTCAGTAAAAGTGTTTAGTTTCTTTTTGCATGCATAAAACTTTACGATCGCCTTTTCAACTGCGTTACACTTAGTATCTGTTAGAAATGACATGATGTCTTTACTCTACAAATGTTTCTTTTACACTAAGGTTATTTCGACACTGCACTTTACATATGTTGTTCACTTCCCGGCATGCACTGCGACACAACCAATCAAAGAGCATGCATACATGTTGTAATGACTGTTTACTTGTTTCTCTGCTATGCTCTTTCGGAAGAGTTTTAAATGATGGGCACCCCAATTCATGCATGTCGATAACTTCACATGATGATGGTAGAAACTCACGCAACCATTCTTTCTTTTCACAACCCTTTAAAAGAACAAGATCTGCTCTTGACAAATGTGCATTCATCATTAAAGGTAGAAAACGATAAGGTATTCCTTTTTCTCCCCACTTCAAACCTAAATTGTTTTCAATCCACTGAGTCTGCTTTTTATCTTCATCTGTTTGCAAACAGTAAGGGAACGGTGGACTAAATACTAAACTAACAAGTTTTGGTGCCCACAACACACTGCAATCTAACACAGCCACCTCTTTAAACACAAATTTGTTTCCGTTTACTTTAAAGCCTTGCACATCAACTATTAATGTTTTCGTCATGTTTGCACTCCACACTCTATCACGGTTTCTCGAAGACTAAAGCTTTTAGTCAACGAACGGGTTTAAACATGCACAATGACGTCATCACTGCAGCACGTGCTTACTCTAGCTTTCCCGATGCGTGATTAAACTTGTTCGAATTTACCGCCACCACATAGAGTGCAGCAGCGAGGTAAGCGATGTAAGATGGCGGTAGCTAAAGATGTCAGCACGGTGCTCTGTTGATTAAAGATGGCTGCTTGTCAAAAAGATTTTTTCAAGTTATCCGCCGCCACATAGAGTGCAGCACTGAGTTTTGCGAGGCAAGATGGCGGGTGACAGCTTGTCAAATAGATTTTTTGTTTCAAAGGTAAGTAGCTAAAGAGGGCAGCACTAAGGTTAGCAATGCAAGATGGTGGATGACAGCTGTGACGTAAAATATTACCTGCAAGATAGCACCACGATGCTCTTTTCATTAAAGATGGCAGCTTGTTAAATAGAATTTTTCAAATTAACCGCCTCAAAGGTAAGTAGCTAAAGAGGGCAGCACTGTTCTCTCTGGATTAAAGATGGCAGCTTGTTAAATAGAATTTTTCAAATTAACCGCCTCAAAGGTAAGTAGCTAAAGAGGGCAGCACTGTTCTCTCTGGATTAAAGATGGCGGCTTATCGAAAAGAATTTTTCAAATTAACCGCCTCAAAGGTAAGTAGCTAAAGAGGGCAGCACTGTTCTCTCTGGATTAAAGATGGCTGCTTGTCGAATAGAATTTTTTCAAATTATCCGCCACCACAAAGAGGGCAGCACGGTCTCTCTTGATTAAAGATGGTGGATCACAGCTGAAGAGCGAGTAGAATTTGTTTCCAAATAAGAGCACGTGGAATTTACCGCCACCACATAGAGTGCAGCACTGTTCTCTCTAGATTAAAGATGGTGGATGACAGAAAAGCGCATAGGTTTGTAAAGCACGTGGAATTTGCCGCCACCACATAGAGTGCAGCACTGTTCTCTCTAGATTAAAGATGGCGGATGACAGCTGTCAGAAAAGCACATGGGTTTGTAAAGCACGTGGAATTTGCCGCCACCACATAGAGTGCAGCACTGTTCTCTCTGGATTAAAGATGGCGGATGACAGCTGTCAGAAAAGCACATAGGTTTGTAAAGCACATGGAATTTACCGCCACCACATAGAGTGCAGCACTGTTCTCTCTGGATTAAAGATTGCGGATGACAGCTGACGAAATTGCCCGCATGATAGCAGCACTGTGCTCTATTGATTAAAGATGGCGGATGACAGCTGTCAAATAAGCACGTGGCTTTGTTTCCCAACAAGACCACATAGAATTTTTCAAATTGCCGCCACCACATTTCAAAGGTATCTAGCTAAAGAGTACAGCACTGTGCTCTGTTGATTAAAGATGGCGGATGACGGCTGTCAAAAAAAGCGCGTGAGTTTGTTTCCAAACAAGAGCATGTAGAATTTTTCAATTTGCCGCCACCACGTAGAGGGCAGCACGGTGCTCTCTTGATTAAAGATGACTGCTGTCATGTGGAATTGCCTGCCACCACATTTCAAAGGTAACTAGCTAAAGAGTGTAGCACGACGCTCAAAGATGGCTGCTGTCAAAAAGCATTTTTCAAATTATCCGCCACCACATTTCAAAGGTAAGTAGCTAAAGAGGGCAGCACTGTGCTCTATGGATTAAAGATGGCGGATGACAGCTGTCAAAAAAGCACGTGGCTGTCAAAAAGCACGTGGATTTGTTTATCTTGAGCTAGTGAGGTTAAGTTGGTAGCACTAAGGTTTAGGCCCGCCAAGATAGCAGCACTGCCGATGACAGGTGACGCATTTTACATCTAAAGAGGGCAGCACAGCGCTCTGTAGTTTAAAGATGGCGGATGACAGCTGTCAAAAAGCACGTGGCTGTCAAAAAGCACGTGGCTTTGTTTATCTCGAGCTAGTTAGGTTAAGTTGGTACCACCGAGGTTTATTCCCGTCAAGATGGCAGTACTAAGGTTAGCGATGCGTTGTTGTCGATGACAGCTGTCAAAAAGCACGTGGCTTTGTTTACAAATCTGTCAAAAAGCACGTGGCTGTCAAAAAACACGTGGCTTTGTTTACCTCATGCTAGTGAGGTTAAGTTGGCACTACTGAGGTTTAGGCTCGTCAAGATGGCAGTACTGAGGTTAGCGATGCGTTGTTGTCTGTCAAAAAGCACGTGGCTGTCAAAAAACACGTGTGTTTGTTTACCTCATGCTAGTTAGGTTAAGTTGGCACTAGTGAGGTTTAGGCCCGTCAAGATGGCAGCAGTGAGGTTAGCGATGCGTTGTTGTCGATGACAGCTGTCAAAAAGCACGTGGCTTTGTTTACAAATTCAAATCTCGCGCCAAAATTCAAATTTCCCGCCAGAATTCAAATTTCCCGCCAGAATTCAAATTTCCCGCGGGAGGAGGCGGCCGAACCACCCAATTATACTACTTGCACATATCGCATAGCTATTTCGCCTATCACTTGCCTAGTATGAAAATCAAAAACAACTGTGCACATATCGCATAGCTAACTCGGCAACACTTCAAATGATTTGCTTAGTACGAAAATAAAAAATCTATACCGCGTAGCTAACTCGTTCATCGCACTGCTAAGACGCGTAGTAATTGCAAATACACTGATATATGTCATACGAAAATCAAGAAAGCACACTGCGTAGCCAACTCTCTCGGGTCACTCGTTTAGTAATTGCAACACGACTAGAACACTGATACACACACGGATAAGAATGTTGCGAGATACTACATACTTACATGTTAAAAAAATATTGGGAGTGAAAGATCATAAATTATATGTACACATGTTGTCTCCTCCAAGTTGTAAGACGAAATAGACGCAGTACTGCGAGTTTCCGCTATAGCTGGCGAACGGAAGTAGCATGATATCTCAGCAAAAAAAAAAAAAAAAAAAAAAAAAAAATACGCGTGAGCTTGCAAGTCAGACACAATGATGGATACCGCGATTCAAATCCTGGCAACTTATGACGTCAGGAAGGGCATCCGGCGAGCATCTAGCTGTAAATCCTCGATTCTCATGTTAGAAAGAGCAACTTGTTGTAAAACATTCTTAATCCCAGTTCTTTGACGTCAGGAAGGGCAACATGTCGAAAACAATAGTGTATGATGTAAGAGGCTAGATACTACCAGTTTTGCGTCAGGAACGGCAACTAGTCTTAAAACAAATTCTTGTGATTTAAAATCTTAGTTTTGCGACAGGAAGGGCATCCGGCTGTAAAACATTAGTTCGTGATACAGCGATTTAAAATTTAAGAAGAGCATCTAGCTGTTAATCCCCGATTCTCGTGTTAGAAGTTGTAAAACCGATTCTTAATCCGAGTTCT
Source organism: Anabrus simplex (assembly GCF_040414725.1). Taxonomy (NCBI): domain Eukaryota; kingdom Metazoa; phylum Arthropoda; class Insecta; order Orthoptera; family Tettigoniidae; genus Anabrus; species Anabrus simplex. The sequence goes on along the minus strand of NC_090278.1, from coordinate 51,705,734 downwards.
TTGACGTCAGGAAGGGCAACCGGTCGAAAACAATAGTGTATGATGTAAGAGGCTGGATACTGCCAGTTTTGCGTCAGGAACGGCAACTAGTCTTAAAACAAATTTTGCGATTTAAAATCTTAGTTTTGCGTCAGGAAGGGCATCCGGCTGTAAAACAATAGTTTATGATACAGCGATTTAAAATCTAAGAAGAGCATCTAGCTGTAAATCCCCGATTCTAGTGTTAGAAGTTGTAAAACAGATTCTTAATCCGAGTTCTTTGACGTCAGGAAGGGCAACCGGTCGAAAACAATAGTGTATGATGTAAGAGGCTAGATACTGCTAGTTTTGCGTCAGGAAGGGCAACTAGTCTTAAAACAAATTCTTGCTATTTAAAATCTTAGTTTTGCGTCAGGAAGGGCATCCGGCTGTAAAACAATAGTTCATGATACAGCGATTTAAAATCTAAGAAGAGCATCTAGCTGTTAATCCCCGATTCTCGTGTTAGAAGTTGTAAAACCGATTCTTAATCCGAGTTCTTTGACGTCAGGAAGGGCAATCGGTCGAAAACAATAGTGTATGATGTAAGAGGCTGGATACTGCCAGTTTTGCGTCAGGAACGGCAACTAGTCTTAAAACAAATTCTTGCGATTTAAAATCTTATATTTGCGTCAGGAAGGGCATCCCGCTGTAAAACAATAGTTCATGATACAGCGATTTAAAATCTAAGAAGAGCATCTAGCTGTAAATCCCCGATTCTCGTGTTAGAAGTTGTAAAACAGATTCTTAATCCGAGTTCTTTCACGTCAGGAAGGGCAACCGGTCGAAAACAATAGTGTATGATGTAAGAAGCTAGATACTGCTGGTTTTGCGTCAGGAAGGGCAACTAGTCTTAAAAAAATTCTTGCGATTTAAAATCTTATTTTTGCGTCAGGAAAGGCATCCGGCTGTAAAACAATAGTTCATGACACAGCGATTTAAAATCTAAGAAGAGCATCTAGCTGTAAAACCCCGATTCTCGTGTTAGAAGTTGTAAAACAGATTCTTAATCCGAGTTCTTTGACGTCAGGAAGGGCAACCGGTCGAAAAAAATAGTGTATGATGTAAGAAGCTAGATACTGCTAGTTTTGCGTCAGGAAGGGCAACTAGTCTTAAAACAAATTCTTGCTATTTAAAATCTTAGTTTTGCGTCAGGAAGGGCATACGGCTGTAAAACAATAGTTCACGATACAGTGATTTAAAATCTAAGAAGTGCATCTAGCTGTAAAACCCCGATTCTCGTGTTAGAAGTTGTAAAAGAGATTCTTAATCCAAGTTCTTTGTCGTCAGGAAGGGCAACCCGTTGAAAACAATAGCGTATGATGTAAGAGGCTAGATACTGCCAGTTTTGCATCAGGAGGGGCAACTAGTCTTAAAACAAATTCTTGCTATTTAAAATCTTAGTTTTGCGTCAGGAAGGGTATCCGGCTGTAAAACAATAGTTCACGATACAGCGATTTAAAATCTAAGAAGTGCATCTAGCTGTAAAACCCCGATTCTCGTGTTAGAAGTTGTAAAAGAGATTCTTAATCCAAGTTCTTTGACGTCAGGAAGGGCAACCGGTCGAAAACAATAGTGTATGATGTAAGAGGCTACAAGAGTGTTGAGGGTGATTCATTTGTCGGATGGAGGCGTTAAGCTGTGTGTATGCTTCTTCGGTAGGAGTAGGCTATGTGCTGGCACCGAGTTTTACCCTCTCCCTACGGTAGTATATTACATTCTTAGGCAGTTTCGAGGGTGTGCAAAAAAAAGCTAGTATTAAGTAAGGGCTGTTGATAGACGGGTGTTAAACCTTGTACAGGCTCCTTCAACAGGAGAAGCCTACATGCTGGCGCCGTGCAGGCTCTTTCGATAGGAGGGGGGCTATATGCTAGCACTGTGTGTTTTAACCTCTCCGTACAATCATGATAATTTATGTTAGGAGCTTACACGGTGAGTTACAAGTCGCTCATCAGCACACCGTGTCTTCGTTTCAAGGTTAGTGCAGCCGGAAGCCGAGTGTACAATTTCAGCTAACACATGCATTCCATACGTCGCTCTGAATGACTGCGCCGATACAACTTCAAAGATAGTGTTCCATGTAGTAGAACAGAAAATGTAAGACATAACCCGTTCCTAAAGCTTAAAACTGTAAATGTTTGAAGCTCCTGTTTTTAGAGCTAGATGTGGTTCCTAACGTAGCAGGACCGGGATTAAAAATATGTTTTAAAGCCGAGTGCTCCCTCCTGACGCATGAATTTTAAATCGCAAGAATTCGTTTTACGACCGGTTGCCCTTCCTGACCCAAAACTAGCAGTATCTAGCCTCTTACATCATACACTATTGTTTTCGACCGGTTGCCCTTCCTGACATCAAAGAACTCAGATTAAAAATCTGTTATACAACTTCTAACACGAGAATCGGGGATTTACAGCTAGATGCTCTTCTTAGATTTTCAATCGCTGTATCACGAACTATTGTTTAACAGCCGGATGCCCTTCCTGACGCAAAACTAAGATTTTAAATCGCAAGAATTTGTTTTAAGACTAGTTGCCGTTCCTGACGCAAAACTGGTAGTATCTAGCCTCTTACATCATACACTATTGTTTTCGACCGGTTGCCCTTCCTGACGTCAAAGAACTCAGATTAAGAATCGGTTTTACAACTTCTAACACGAGAATCGGGGATTTACAGCTAGATGCTCTTCTTAGATTTTAAATAGCTGTATCATGAACTATTGTTTTACAGCCGGATGCCCTTCCTGACGCAAAACTAAGATTTTAAATAGCAAGAATTTGTTTTAAGACTAGTTGCCCTTCCTGACGCAAAACTAACAGTATCTAGCCTCTTACATAATACACTATTGTTTTCGACCGGTTGCCCTTCCTGACGTCAAAGAACTCGGATTAAGAATCTGTTTTACAACTTCTAACACTAGAATCTGGGATTTACAGCTAGATGCTCTTCTTAGATTTTAAATCGCTGTATCATGAACTATTGTTTTACAGCCGGATGTCCTTCCTGACGCAAAACTAAGATTTTAAATCGCAAAATTTGTTTAAGACTAGTTGCCCTTCCTGACGCAAAACTAGCAGTATCTAGCCTCTTACATCATACACTATTGTTGTCGACCGGTTGCCCTTCCTGACGTCAAAGAACTCGGATTAAGAATCTGTTTTACAACTTCTAACACGAGAATCGGTGATTTACAGCTAGATGCTCTTCTTAAATTTTAAATCGCTGTATCACGAACTATTGTTTTACAGCCGGATGCCCTTCCTGACGCAAAACTAAGATTTTAAATCGCAAGAATTTGTTTTAAGACCAGTTGCCGTTCCTGACGCAAAACTGGCAGTATCTAGCCTCTTACATCATACACTATTGTTTTCGACATGTTGCCCTTCCTGACGTCAAAGAACTGGGATTAAGAATGTTTTACAACAAGTTGCTCTTTCTAACATGAGAATCGAGGATTTACAGCTAGATGCTCGCCGGATGCCCTTCCTGACGGCATAAGTTGCCAGGATTTGAATCGCGGTATCCATCATTGTGTCTGACTTGCAAGCTCACGCGTATTTTTTTTTTGCTGAGATATCATGCTACTTCCGTTCGCCAGCTATAGCGGAAACTCGCAGTACTGCGTCTATTTCGTTTTACAACTTTTAGGAGACAACATGTGTACATATAATTTATGATCTTTCACCTCCAATATTTTTTTAACATGTAAGTATGTAGTATCTCGCAACATTCTTATCCGTGTGTGTATCAGTATTCTAGTCGTGTTGCAATTACTAAGGGAGTGACCCGAGCGAGTTGGCTACGCAGTGTGCTTTCTTGATTTTCGTATGACATATATCAGTGTATTTGCAATTACTAAGCGTCGTACCAGTGCGATGAACGAGTTAGCTACGCGGTATAGATTTTTTTTATTTTCGTACTAAGCAAATCATTTGAAGTGTTGCCGAGTTAGCTATGCGATATGTGCACAGTGTGTTTTTGATTTTCATACTAGGCAAGTGATAGGCGAGATAGCTATGCGATATGTGCACAGTGTGTGTTTTACACTAGGTAAATCATTGAAGTTGTACTTTTGCTCTGAACACATCAAACAATGTTCTTACAGTGTTCGATTCTAGTCTTGCTATGCTTCAATCTAATTTTCTTAGAACAAAGGTATCCCCTAACATGTTGTATCGGATCACATGTTAAGGTTAACGACATCGAGTGCAGTGTTCGATTCTAGTCTTGTTATGTTTCAATCTAATTTTCTTAGAACAAAGATATCCCCTAACATGTTGTACAGTGTTCGGTTCTACTTGTTTAGTGATCTGAACACATCAATCAATGTTCTGACCACATGTTGTATCGAGTGCAGTGTTCAATTCTAGTCTTGTTATGTTTCAATCTGATCTTCTTAGAACAAAGGTATCACCTAACATGTTGTACAGCGTTCGATTCTACTTATGTAGTGTTCTGAACACACCAAACAATGTTTTAATCACATGTTGAAGTTAACGCCATCGAGTACAGTGTTCGATTCTAGTCTTGATCCCTTATTTTGTGTTCTGAACACATCAATCAATGTTCTGATCACATGTTGTATCGAGTACTGGCGGGCTCATCAGGAGCTATGTATAACCGCCATCTTGCGTCTGCCATCTTGCGCAAGCATCCTGAGGGCGTCTCTAGCCATCTTGTACAAGGATCCTTAAGCCGCCTCATAAGAGCAACCACCATCTTGCGCAAGCATTCCTAGGGTGTCTCATAAGGAGCCTTGTATAACCGCCATCTTGCGCAAGCATCCCAAGGGCGTCTCATAAGAAACTATGTATAGCGATCATCTCGCATAAGCACCTTTAAGGAGTCATGTATAGCCACCATCTTGTGCAATTAGCGTCGAGAGATGGCTGCTGTAGAATTTTTCTTTTCAAATTATCCGCCACCATTTTTCAACTAAAGAGTGTAGCACTGAGGTTTGCGATGTAAGATGGCGGATGACAGCTGACAAAAAGCGCGTGAGTTTGTTTACTAAACAAGAGCACGTGGAATTTGCCGCCACCACAGTTCAACTAAAGATGGCAGCACGGTGCTCTCTTGATTAAAGATGGCGGATGACAGCTAACAGAACTTTTCAAATTACCCACTACTACAGAGAGCAGCACGGTGCTCTGTGGATTAAAGATGGCGGATGACAGCTGACGAAATTACCCGCAGCACAGTGCTCTATTGATTAAAGATGGCGGATGACAGCTGTCAAAAAGCACGTGGAATTTGTCACCGGCACAAAGAGGACAGCACGGTGCTCTCTGGCAGATGACACCTGTCAAAAAAAAGCACATGGGTTTGTAAAGCATGTGGAATTTACCGCCACAACAAAGAGGGCAGCACTGTACTCTGTTGCTTAAAGATGGCGGATGATGGGTGTTAAAAAAGCACGTGAGTTTGTTTCCAAACAAGAGCGCGTGAAATTTTTCAATTTGCCGCCACCACATTTCAAAGGTATCTAGCTAAAGAGGGCAGCACGGTGCTCTCTGGATTAAAGATGGCGGATGATAGTTAACAGAACTTTTCAAATTGCCCGCTATTACGTGCTTAAGGTAGTAGCCATAAAGAGGGCAGCACGGTGTTCTGTAGATTAAAGATGGGGGATGACAGCTGATGAAATTGCACGCATGATAGCAGCACGGTGCTCTGTTGATTAAAGATGGCGGATGACAGCTGTCAAAAAAGCACATGGCTTTGTTTCCAAACAAGAGCACGTGGAATTTACCGCCACCACATTTCAAACTAAAGATTGCAGCACTTTTCTCTCTGGATTAAAGATGGCGGATGACAGCTGTCAGAAAAGCATATAGGTTTGTAAAGCACGTGGAATTTACCGCCACCACATTTCAAAGGTAAGTAGCTAAAGAGCGCAGCATGGTGCTTAAAGATGGCTGCTGTCAAAAAGCATTTTTCAAATTATCCGCCACCACATTTCAAAGGTAAGTAGCTAAAGAGGGCAGCACTGTGCTCTATAAATTAAAGATGGCGGATGACAGCTGCACGTGGAAGGTAAGTAGCTAAAGAGGGCAGCTCTGTGCTCTGTAGATTAAAGATGGCGGACGTCAGCTGCTCGTGGCTTTGTTTATCTCACGCTAGTGAGGTTAAGTTGGTAGCACTAAGGTTTAGGCCCGCCAAGATGGCAGCACTGCCGATTACAGGTGACGAATTTACATCTACTACGATAAAGAGGACAGCACAGTGCTCTGTAGTTTAAAGATGGCGGATGACAGCTGTCAAAAAAGCACGTGGCTTTGTTTACCACACGCTAGTTAGGTTAAGTTGGCACTACTGAGGTTTAGGCCCGTCAAGATGGCAGTACTGAGGTTAGCGATGCGTTGTTGTCTGTCAAAAAGCACGTGGCTGTCAAAAAAACACGTGGCTTTGTTTACCTCACGCTAGTTAGGTTAAGTTGGCACTAGTGAGGTTTAGGCCCGTCAAGATGGCAGCAGTGAGGTTAGCGATGCGTTGTTGTCTGTCAAAAAGCACGTGGCTGTCAAAAACACGTGGCTTTGTTTACCTCGCGCTAGTTAGGTTAAGTTGGCACTACTGAGGTTTAGGCCCGTCAAGATGGCAGCAGTGAGGTTAGCGATGCGTTGTGTTCGATGACAGCTGTCAAAAAGCACGTGGCTTTGTTTACAAATTCAAATCTCCCGCCAAAATTCAAATTTCCCGCCAAAAATTCAAATTTCCCGCCAGAATTCAAATTTCCCGTGGGAGGAGGCCGCCGAACCCGCTTATTATACTACTCTAAGATTCACCGCCATCTAGCACCACGTGTGACGTCACGCAAAGCCGAACATAGCCGACTCCGCTCCGACCTGAAACAGTTCACTGTAGCACCTGACAGGAGCCAGCGGCTGCGCGCGCACTGGGACTCGCATTAGTGTACAAGTAATCATTTAAGAAAATAATGAAATATACACTTTCACTGTATTACGCATGATGACATGAGTTCATCCCCAGTAGTCATTATCAAAAGTAACTTGAAGTATATTTTAATATTCGAAGTTCTTTTTTCTTTTCAGAAATATAATTACAAAGTACGGAATAAATTTTATATTAAATATCACTTTGTCAGAAACGTAATGTTGAACTTCAACGGGATAGGAATATATCATAAAATAACTTTATTCAGAACTGTTCTGTTAGTTTTGTGCCTTCAGTCAGAATCCTTGGAAAACTCTCTGTAAATAAAGAATATTTATTCACTGTTACAAAAATTATTTTCATGACAGCAAACAATATGTGTAATTCAGTGTAACTTTATTATTGATGTAAAACGAAGATTCGTTTAGATACCAGTATTCAATAAAAAATAAAATTGTACAATAAAGTACACAGTTATTATTCGTGAAGAGCTAGTTATCTTCCTAGAAATAATGTCTTTATTTAATCTCCGTTTCAACCCAAACCTCGTAATTATCTCTGTTTCTGTTTATATCTCCATAACAGTGAGAAGGTGGTGGTAATTATTAAAAACCAAACCCCAAACCCCATGGCACTACAGCACTTGAAAGGGCCTTGGGTTACCAAGCGACCGCTGCTCAGCCCGAAGGCCTGCAGATTGGAGGTGTCATGTGGTCAGCACGACGAATCCTCTCGACCGGTATTCTTGGCTTTCTAGACCGGGGCCGGTATCTCACCGTCAATTCTAATCACGTAGGCTGAGTGGACCTCGAACCAGTCCCCAGGTCCAGGTAAAAATCCCTGACCTGCTCCGGGTAAGAGGCAGGGACGCTACCCCTACACCACGGGACCGGGGTGGTGATTATTGCTTTAAGAAAAAATACAACTGGGCAACCACCAACGCTTAACAAACTGATCACTGAAAGAAGTCCGACACTTCAACAAATGAAGGAATCGGCCAAAGAAAGACAAGGGTCACAAAGGGCGAGAAAATGAAAGACACCGTAGCATTCGCAGATGTTATACCGCCGGGGTCGGAAATGAACAAAAGTTGATCAAGAGAGCTTGGACAGTACTAATGGAAGTGTGGAGTCTGACACAACTAAGTTGAAGCAATGACAGGACTCAGCTAAGGACCTCGTGGTCGCCAATCCACGCTCCCAAGCTGAAAGCCCCAGGGACCCCTTTTAACCGCCTCTTACGACAATGGATATTATATTCTACAGACACTGCAACATCAGAGGGTACAGGGCGAGTTGGCCGTGCGGTAACGGGCGCGCAGCTGTGAGCTCGCATCCGGGAGATAGTGGGTTCGAACCCCAGTGTCGGCAGCCCTGAAGATTGTTTTCCATGGTTTCCCATTTTCATATCAGGCAAATGCTGGGGCTGTACGTTAATTAAGGCCACGGCCACTTCCTTCCCATTCTTAGGCCTTTCCTATCCCATCGTCGCCATAAGACCTATCTGTGTCGGTGCGACGTAAAGCAAGTTGTAAAAAAACTCAAAGGACTCCATGAAAACGTTATATATTACCAACAATAAGCCTATACAGTACTTCAGTGTAAATTTAATAATAAAGATTTATATATTGGATATATAATTCTGAATTTTTGAAAATAATGTGCATAGCTACAACACATGCAAATGTTTATTTAACACATTATTCTACGCTGCTATTAGCCCTGTAGCTTAATGGTCAGCGTCAAGACCTGCATTTCAGAACGTCATAGGTTCTATTCCCGGCCGGATCACTTTTTAACTGCGTCTAGTTAATTTAATTCAGGGACTGAGTGGATTGTTTTGATAGTGGTTTAACCTCGCATTAACGCATTTTTAGGGATGCCGACGGTGGGATTCAAACCCACCATCTGCCTCATGCAAGCTAACAGCTGTGCGACCCTAACCACATGGGCAACAAACTCGGTACTTGTAATATTGAATTCAACCCTCTACATATATTTGGCGTTAGGAAGGGCATCCGGTCGTAAAGCAGGCTCCAGTCCACATGTGCTGCACAGTTGGCACCCGACTTCACAAGGATGTGGGAAAAACAGAAGAAGAATAGGAAAATTCCATGGCACTTGTACCAAGAGGAACTCTCCTTCGTCATGTACTTTTAAATTTACAATTCATACAGGTCGATCTGCATATATTATATCTTTGTAACATGTGTGTTTTTTCTTCCTATCTTAATAAAGTACAAATGTTGTCCCGTTCCCTTATGGCCCCAGGGAAATGCGAAATTATTTCCGCCCTGGTGGCACCCTCCAAATTGTGTTGGCAAGCCTTCCTCCGACCTGCGCACTTGTCGAGTTCTCTCTCCACCTTGCCCCTCCTCGCCTCTGCCGAGGGATGGCACGGTGCTCGCAGTAAACTTCGTTCAGTTCGCTTGGAGCGAGCAAGCAGCTTGGTCATCTAGCCGCGAGCGTGGAGGTAGGAAAGCTTACCAACCAACGTTAGGCTTAGGGAGGGAGTTGCCTTATATTGAGAATGTAACGTATTTGTTCTCTTGTTAATAGAGGCTAAGAGCCTCAGTAAATAGTAAGAGGGTTTACTTCTGTAAAAGTTAATGTGTTAACGGGCTTTCTTTTAATTCAACATGTTGTCACTAAAAGGAGTTTGTTAAGAATTGAGAATTGAGAGTTGTAATATTTGAATTGTTGGAGGGCAGGTCCCCCAATGAATACGGACTTTATTTGTGCGCACTTATTATTGTAATAAATGCTCAGCATTACAACGACTCGGTTTTCGCTCACTGCGTTATGGCTCCCCTTGCTCGTCACTGGTATTCAGCCTTCGGTCTTAAAGCCCGCACCTTCCTTATTTCCACATCGCTGCCAATTTTACTTGGTGCAGCAGTCTGGTAGCAGAGCGTTTATTTGTGCTCCTACCAGTTCTTTCGGGCAATTTTGAGTGTGCGTGGTCTCTCTCTCTCTCTTTCGGTTACGGTGTTTCCCGTTCAGCTTGGTGGCCGGCGATATCTTTACCATGGCTACTCGAGACGTGGCATATCCTGGGTCTCTTAGAAAAGAAGAGTTGTTATACGAACTGTCAATTCGTAATGTAGAGTCTAAAGGGACAGTTAAAGCGGATGAGTTATTATTACGAACTAATTTAGATAAAATTGTTGTGGTACCCAAGGTCTCTGACGGTGAGGCTGCGAGTGTGGCGTCCCTTATTCAGGCCAATTTGACTGAAATATCCTCAGTTATGGATTTTTTAGAGAACGATGTAGCGTCTCTCCATCAGTTAAAACGAGTACAAGGGCGTCTAACCCATTATGTTTATCGGACGGAAGATTTACTCTCCTTAGAATTGAAGGAGGAACTAGTAAGTCAAACTGGAGCTTTGAAGGACAAGGCGGTCCAACTTTTAGGAAAGGTTGAGGCTTGGTTGGCCGCACTCTCCATTAAATCTAAACCTGTCACTCCTTCTGTTAATCGGGTTGACGAGGAACCCAATAAGGTTATTGGTAATCCTGAGTTGGATGGTGTGCAAGGCTTGCTGGAATCGCAGCAAGGTTCCTTACCTAGGATTCTCCCCCAGGCTAATCTTCCAGTTCAGCAGTCGATCTTGCCTTCTGTGAATTTGCCCTTTTCTAGTATCCCTCACCCGTTAAGTAGTATGTTGAAAAACGTTCCTCGTTATTCGGTAAATTCTGCCGATGATGTAGTTACCTTTTTGGGATTTTTTGTGGAATTTCAGGATCATGCTCTTGTGTTCGGGCTAACTCACGTTCAAATATAGCAAATTCTTTATCCGTATACTACAGGGGTGCTTTCCAATAAAATAGTTAGTGCTATTTCTGATCAGTTGTCACTTCAGCAGTTTCATGCTTATTTGCTTACTCATTTTATTCCGGCTAGGGCTCTCAGCTCTCTAGTGCTGAAATTTTATTTCAGGGTTCAACGCTCGGACGAGCCTTTAACAGAATATGTTGCTGATGTTAAATTTTACGCTAGGGTGTTTGCGTTACATTATACAGAAGAGGAGATCGTTCTCACGATCGTAGAGGGCATTTCCCCGTTATACTGCTCCTGTCTTTGTTTTGCTGCTCAACCTCACAGTTTTGCGGAGCTCGAAGCGATAGTGGTATCGGCTGAAGGTGTTCGCCATGCGGACTCACTTCGTATTACTAGCTTGCCCCCGGTTGGTTCTAATGACAGGGAGTCTGTGGTGGTCCGTAAGCCTAACTTATTAAGAAAGTGTTATAATTGCGGTGCTTCTAATCATTTGCGTAATAAATGCCCCTCTCGGTCTCGTAACAACAGTCAGGGTGCTAGTGCTGGTTCTAGGGTAGAGGTTCCGCCCAGAACCAGTAATATTGTATGCTTTCGGTGCGGGGTCGCAGGTCATCTTGCGCGACATTGTACCACCCATTCAAATAGCTCTTGACTACAGCGGGAGGTGGTGCAGGACAATGGTACCACCTTGCCTTCCCCTGTTATTAATCAAACATCTTGTTCGTTTGGTGAACCGTCTCCTATTTGCCCTGTGGGCTGTTTAGAGATATCTACGGAAATTAAAGGTTTGAGTCCGTTGGTTGAGGTCGAAATAAACAATGAGCCCGTTTCGGCCCTTCTTGATTCTGGTAGTGTGGTGTCATTTATTAGTGAAAGATGGTTTGCTTTACATAAAGCTGTCTGTAAATTTCCTCATTTATCTCCGGTTTTGCATTAGTTTGTATCAGCCAATTCTTCCAGAATTGAAGTCCTGGGACTGGTAAAATGTAAAATTCGTCTTTCCAATTTTACTTGGAAATTTTCCTTGTATGTTGCGAGTAATTTACCGTATCCTGTCATTCTTGGTTCAAATTTTTTCGATCATTCTGGTTTAGTCTTAGATATTCAGGAGCGTTCATGTTGGTTTAAGTTTTCACAAATGAATAAAATACCTTTGCACATTAGTAATTCTGCTTCAGCGTCGTCGGTATCGCCGCCTCAGGACGAAGTGGTGTCAGATCTTAGCCATTTGACTGAGGATGAGGCGCAGCGTATTAGGGAGTTGTGCGAGGCCTACCCGGATGTGTTTACTGAGAAATTGGGGATGACGAATATCTTAGAGTATAAAATAGAGGTCACGGATTCGGTCCCTGTCAGATTTCCGCCCTACCGTTTGTCTCCTCCTAAGATGCAGGCATTAAAGGAGATCATTAACAACATGCTTGAGGAAGGGATCATCCGGCCCTCTACTCCGGCTTACTCTTCCCCCATTTTCCTGGTGCCCAAGCCCCAGGGTGGTTATAGGCCTGTTTTGGATTACAGGGCTCTTAATCGTAAAGTGGTCTTGCAGTCTTCCCGCTCCCGGATTTACATACGTGTTTTTCATGGTTCAAGAGGGCGAGGTACTTCACTGTCCTGGACCTCAATCAAGCTTATTACCAGATTCCGCTCGCGGAGGAGTCTCGTCATCTGACGGCCTTCGCGACGGACTGGAACCTTTATGAATTTTGCCGGCTGCCTTTTGGGATCTCGACAGGCGCCGCCGTTCTCACGAGACTCCTTGATCAGTTGTTTTCCGACATTAAATTTGACTTCCTTTATCACTATCTTGATGACGTAGTTTTGTATTCGGAGACGTTCGAGGATCATCTCCAGCACCTCGATGAAGTATTGTCACGCCTGAGGAAGGCTGGCTTGACAGTCAAATTGTCCAAGGTCTCGTTCGCCAAACCTCAGATGTCCTTTTTGGGGCATATTGTATCCTCTAACGGTGTCTCGGTCGATCACTCCCGCACTCAGGCCATTCAGGATTTTCCTCCTCCGCAGGATGTGAAAGGTGTGTCCCGCTTTGTCGGAATGGTTAACTTCTTCCGAAAATTCGTCCCGAATTTTGCCAGTCGTGCGGCCCCTCTTAATGCACTCCGGCGTAAGGGAGTAAGGTTTCAGTGGGGAGCTTCTCAGCAGGCTGCTTTTGACGATCTCAAGCTGGCCATTTCTAACGCTCCGGTGTTAGCTATGCCGGATTTCACTAAGGTCTTCATAGTGCAAACCGACGCTTCTTCGTCAGCTGTCGCAGCCGTTTTGCTCCAGGAATCTGAGTTAGGGAGACGCCCCATTGTAGTGATGTGCGTGAGTGATGCCTGGAATCGCGGTACTCGATTCTTTCGAGTCCAGGCTCGGACTCGCTTCGCTTGCGAAGGCTCGATGATAGCATGACGTCACACGTTCGCTCACTCGCCGGCTCGTAGATGGATGAAGCATGCGTACAAGCGATCGCTGAGGGTTTATGGGATTGCGACAGCGCGGTACGATATGAAAAAACTGAATGAATGCGCAAAAGGAATAACCTAAATTTGATAATTACTTGAGAACGATAATAATGCCACTTAATACGCATAATAAGATATGAAAATATCCGTTTACGGCGTCTCGCACACACTTCACTGAATATGCCATCTATTCTAATATTGATAATATAGCTTATCTGGCCTTCATAGCCCAACTTGGCCGGTTCGATACTGGTTTATTCCGGTAGTATTTGAAGGTGCTCAAATACGTCAACCTAGTGTCGGTAGAATTATTGGGACGTAAAAAATCTCCCGGGGGACTAAATGCGGAACCTCGGCATCCCCGAAAACCATACAAATGTACGTACTTGGACGTAAAAGTTATAACATTATTATTATTATTATTATTATTATTATTATTATTATTATTATTATTATTATTATTATTATTATTATTTCAAATCCCTGTCACGGTATGTATGTTGTAATTAGTGTATTTTAAACATGTGCTATTTGTAGACTATAGACGGTATTTCTGCACACATTGTATTGCTTCGCTACTGGTAAATTATATCTCATGTAGCCATTATGCATATACACGGGCGTAGATGTGCTAATATGATCGGTAGTATGACAGATTTATTGTAACCATAGCCTATTGCTAACCGCGCCAAAGCCTACAATCGTCCGGGGGAACAGGTGAATTACAGCAGTTCATATGTACATCATACTTTCGGCAGATATAATGTCGGGTATTAAGATGAGGCGTCCAGAATGTGACGTACGTTCACGCAGCAAATCAGCGGACAGAACGTCATTCTGTTCTAGCTAAACAGCTGACAGTTTGTTAGTAAGTCACAACCTTTAGTGCCTATGATGATGATGAAAATAATAATCATAACAATCGAATTATTGACGACCGATGACTGAACAACATCAATCATCAGCAGCAAACATATTGCACTCCACACCACAAAAGTATTCTGTGGGTGACCCTGAATGCCGTGCACTCCAGTACAGTAGATTTTAGTTCTAAGGCATGTCCACAGATAGCGACACCAGTATGCTTGGACTCGAGTCTGGAGTCGAGTAATACCGATTCTAAGAGCACATTACTCGATTCTACTCGATTCCGTCGCTAGCCCATCACTACCCCATTGCTTATGCTTCACGGGCTCTTACCCCTTTAGAAGCTAAGTACTCCGTGTACGAGCTTGAAGGCTTGGCTGTTCTTTTTGCTCTAGAACGCTTTCGTGTGTACCTAGAGCATGTTAAGTTTGAGCTTGAAACTGACAACCAGGCGTTAAGTTGGGTGCTTGGGAAACCACGGAAAACTGGTCGCTTGGCTCGTTGGGCCATTAGAATTTCCGCCTTTCAATTCAACGTCCGTCATATTCGGGGCTCTGAGAACGTTGTAGCGGATACTCTCAGCAGGATGTTTTCTGAACAACCTATTCTTGATGACGAACCAGGTCCTTCTGAGTCCTCTCTAGCAATATCTTTGGTTGGAGCGATTTTATCTGATACCCCTCTCTTGTATCACGATATAGGTAAATTTCAATTGGAAGATCCGCTCTTGGCTCCTATCGTCCAAGACTTGAAGGATGGGAAAATTGTCGATCCGTACGTATTGAGGAACGGAGTTCTTTGTTGCCCCTCCCGTCATGATCGTAAGATGAAGGTTGTAATTCCATCTGTGTTGGTCCCTATGATCTTTAAGTATTTTCATGAAACTCCCCTCGCAGGTCATCAGGGAGTATTTAAAACAAGGGAGAAGATCAGGGAAAATTTCATCTGGAAGGGAATGGACGGAGACGTTCGCGAACTTGTCAAGGCTTGTAAGATTTGTAGGATTAGTAAGCCATGTGTTAATTCTCGGGTTGGGTTGTTATCCTCTACCCAAGCTACCCGTCCTATGCAACGTCTATATATCGATTTCGTAGGACCTCTCACGAGATCGAAATCTGAATCAAATAGGTTTATTTTGGTCTGCGTGGATGGCTTCACTCGTTTTACATGGTTATTTCCGACGAGGATGGCCAACGCTAAAACAACCATTAGATGTTCAAAAACCATATTTTCATCATTTGGTCCTAGTCAGTATTTGGTTTCAGACAATGCGAGAGCCTTTACATCTAATCTATTTAAGAACTTCTGTTTTAGCCTGTCGATTACTCACGTCACGACTTCCCCTTACTACCCCCAGCCTTCGTACGCGGAGAGAGTTAATAGGAATTTACGCTCGGCCCTCATTGCTTTCCATCACCACGATGTTCAGAGGTGGGACACCACCTTGCCGTGGCTGGCTTATGCTTTTAATACTGCGGTGCATGAGGCGCACCAGTTTTCCCCTTTCTCTCTCATGTTTTCGTTTCTTCCGAACTCGCCGCTTTCCAATTTGTGGCATATTGATGATTTGTTGCCTGAGAGGGTGGATCCTCTTAATATTCGCGCGAACTGCAAGAAAGCTAAAGAGAATCTTCAGGTCTCCTACCAGAGGAAGAAGGAGCGCTACGATAAGGGGCGTCAGCCTACCAGCCTGGCTGTCGGGGATGAGGTATTCATTAAGAATTTTGTTCCTTCTGGGAAGTTGGCACCCAGGTTCCGTGGTCCTTTCCGGATTATTGATTTTCTTACCCCGGTCACCCTGTTGGTGAGAGACCCCGTGACCGAGGGAGTTTTTCGTGTTCATCTTTCCCAGCTTCAATCTGCTCAATGAAGTTTTTGCTTTAATTGGTTGGCGAGAACCGATACGTCTGTGGTGTTCATGTTTGCGGGGTTTGTTCCCCTGTTGTTTTGCTAACTTCTGTATTTTATGGGGAGTTGTATTTTACTTAGTCTGTAAGAGTTTTTAAATTTGGTATGTGAGCCCTCCTGCAGCCCTACCTAGCCTCCTACCTCCACGCCCGGCGCGCTGACCCGGGATTGTCTTCCTCCACCTTGACTATTACATCTTATCGGCTCTTGTGAAGACAAAACTGCTGGCCTTAAACTTGTATGTTTCAGCATTGTGGAGGTTCCATCTTCGCCGTCGCTCCGTGAGAAGGGCCCCTCATGTGGGCGTGTTTTGGCATGCGCTGACTCCATCGGCCGTCCTTCCGGGCCGTTTTTCTGCATGTTGTATGTTTTGCGCTGGCTAGCATTCGCCGCCAGTTGTGGCACGCATCGTCCATCTGGCTTATTGCATCTTGGTGTGCCTGGTTGCCGTGTGTTCGGCATTCGTCATTCATTTTGAGCCATGCCAGTTTCGTCGTCACTTGGACTTGCAAGCCGGTAGCTCGCCCGGCGATTCTCCTTCAACTTATTCTAATCTTTGAGATGTGCATCTTGAAATATGGATTCTCACGGACTGGCTTTTATTGCCTTTCACCAAGCTAAAAGGTGTTTACCTAATGAAATGTTAGGCCAGTTGTTGGTGTATCCTAAGCAAAGACTCTTTCTCCAAGTGTTTTTAATTGCTTAAGCAAACTGTTATTTATTTGTTTGGAAAAAAGAACCTTTTATCAAGAGCTCTTGTGGTGTCTAAAGTAAAAGAAGAAAGACTTTTTCCAACCTGGTTGGAAACTTAGGGAGGGAGGTCTGTACCAAGAGGAACTCTCCTTCGTCATGAACTTTTAAATTTACAATTCATACAGGTCGATCTGCATATATTATATCTTTGTAACATGTGTGTTTTTTCTTCCTATCTTAATAAAGTACAAATGTTGTCCCGTTCCCTTATGGCCCCAGGGAAATGCGAAATTATTTCCGCCCTGGTGGCACCCTCCAAATTGTGTTGGCAAGCCTTCCTCCGACCTGCGCACTTGTCGAGTTCTCTCTCCACCTTGCCCCTCCTCGCCTCTGCCGAGGGATGGCACGGTGCTCGCAGTAAACTTCGTTCAGTTCGCTTGGAGCGAGCAAGCAGCTTGGTCATCTAGCCGCGAGCGTGGAGGTAGGAAAGCTTACCAACCAACGTTAGGCTTAGGGAGGGAGTTGCCTTATATTGAGAATGTAACGTATTTGTTCTCTTGTTAATAGAGGCTAAGAGCCTCAGTAAATAGTAAGAGGGTTTACTTCTGTAAAAGTTAATGTGTTAACGGGCTTTCTTTTAATTCAACATGTTGTCACTAAAAGGAGTTTGTTAAGAATTGAGAATTGAGAGTTGTAATATTTGAATTGTTGGAGGGCAGGTCCCCCAATGAATACGGACTTTATTTGTGCGCACTTATTATTGTAATAAATGCTCAGCATTACAACGACTCGGTTTTCGCTCACTGCGTTATGGCTCCCCTTGCTCGTCACTGGTATTCAGCCTTCGGTCTTAAAGCCCGCACCTTCCTTATTTTCACATCGCTGCCAATTTTACTTGGTGCAGCAGCACTATTGCTTTCCTATTGCATCTGTTATAGCTATGAACATGTTTTTAAACTCAGAAATGTTTGTTTGTTTCTTTGTTTGTTTGCTTGTTTGTTTGTTTAAAGGGGCCTAACAGCTGTAATCGGAAAATTCAGAATTAGTATCCAATCTAGAAATCTTTAATATTAAAGTTTCACTGAAGTACTGTATAGGCTTATTGTTGGTAATATATAACGCCTTTCATGGAGCCTTCTGAGTTTGCGGGGTCTGTAGAATATAATATCCACGGCATCCCCTGCTTGTAGTAAGAGGCGGCTAAAAGGGGTCCCTGGGGCTTTCAGCTTGGGAGCGTGGGTTGGCGACCACGAGGCCCTTAGCTGAGTCCTGTCATTGTTTCCACTTAGTTGTGCCAGACTCCACATTTTCATCAGTCCTGTCCAACCTCTTTTGATCAACTCTTGTTCATTTCCGACCCCGGCGATATTACATCTGCGAATGCTATGGAGTCTTCATTTTCACGCCCTATCTGACCCTTGTCTTTGTACAATTTTATTATTTACTGAAAACTGGTATCTAACCAAATATTCGTTTTACTTTAGCAATAAAATTACACTGAACTTTAAACATATCGAGAAGCCTCCGTGGCTCAGGCGGCAGCACGCCGGCCTCTCACCGCTGGGTTCCGTGGTTCAAATCCCCGTCACTCCATGTGAGATTTGTGCTGGACAAAGCGGAGGCGGGACTGGTTTTTCTCCGAGCACTCCGGTTTTCACTGTCATCTTTCATTCCAGCAACACTCTCCAATCTCATTTCATTTCATTAATCATTCATTAACCATTGCCCCAGAGGAGTGCGACAGGCCTCGGCAGTCGGCACAATTCCCATCCTCGCCGCTAGAAGGGGGCTTCATTCATTCCATTGCTGACCCGGTCAAATGACTGGAAACAGGTTTAAACATATCGTTTTCTGTCATAAAATGAATAAATATTCTTTATTTACAGAGAGTTTTCCAAGCATTCTGCCTGAAGACACAAAACTAACAGAAATCTGAATAAAATTATTTGATGATATATTTCTATCCCGCTGAGGTTCAGCATTATGTTTCTGATAAAGTGATATTTACATTAGTATCAAATTTATTGTGTAGGCGTACTTTGTATTTATATTTCTGAAGAAAAAACTTTGAATTTTAAAATATACTTCCAGTTATTTTCAACAGTTTTCAATAATTATTAAATGTTCTAATTTCATCATTTATAAAATGCGTTTCTTAAATTATGACAATGCGAGTCGCATTGCGCGCGCAACCGCTGGCCCCTATCGGGTGCTGGAGTAAGATACTGTTCCGGGTCGGGGCGGAGTCGGCTATGTTCGGCTTTGCGTGACGTCACACGCGGTGCTAGATGGTGGTGGATCTTAGGCCTCCCGCCACTACGCTGCACATCGTTGCAGCCAATTGGAACGTTCACCGCTAAATAGCAGCACAATCATACGCCAAGTGCGATCATCCTTGTTGAAGTTTTCTGTATTAAAATAATGTTGATTTTATAGAAGCAGATATTCCTCCAATGTTGAGCCGTATCTTCCAAACCTGAGACAAATTCTGAAAGAAAACAATGTAACAGGAGAAATTTACACTTCGAATTCTATTACACAGTGCGAGTGGATCTGTATATGTTGCATATTCTATTCTTCAGTGCTGGATCATTTACTCATTTATTTTAAAATCATTCGATGTATTTGGTGAATATTAATATTTTCATTCTCATGGTGTACATCTGGTTAAAACATATTTCTCGAGAAAACTGATTATATTTAATTTGTTGAAAGTACTCCCAGATGGTAGGCATTCCGCTCTAAATTTATATCTTGAAGTTGTAGTACATGTTATATTAATATTTTGCCCATATGTCATATTCAATTTTTGGATGCTGTAGTATAATTAACTACAGGCATAAAAAAACAAAATTTAAATATACTCGACGCGATCACAACTACGGATAGGGATGGGCTTAGTAGTTATTTTTGATTAACGGTTGTAACTGGAGTGGTTACACAAAAACACTCGTTAACTTTAACGAAATACAGATTGGGACAGTGAGGTGCTGGCCTTCTGACCCCAACTTGGCAGGTTCGATCCTGGTTTAGTCCGGTGGTATTTGAATACGTCAGCCTCGTGTCGGTAGATTTACTAGCACGTAAAATAACTCCTGCGGGACTAAATTCCGACACTTCGTCTTCTCCGAAAACCGTTAAAGTAGTTAGTGGAACGTAAAGTCAATAAAATTATTATTATTATTATTATTATTATTATTATTATTATTTGCTAAGGGCTTTACGTCGCACCGACTCAGATAGGTCTTATGGCGACGATGGGATAGGAAAGGCCTAGGAGTTGGAAGGAAGCGGCCGTGGCTTTAATTAAGGTAACTACGAAAAACCATCTTCAGGGCTGCCGATAGTGGGATTCGAACCTACTATCTCCCGGATGCAAGCTCACAGCCGCGCGCCTCTACGCGCACGGCCAACTCGCCCGGTGTTTATTATATATATATAAAATTCGCTGGGGCCATCAAGGACCACGTTAAGTCTTTTTGCATTTGACACTGAACTTGGCCTTCTTTAGAGCCCAAATTTCCCTCATTCTTTGCGAGTGGGCCTACTTACGCTCTTCTGTCCAAGGGGCACCGTGTCTCCTCTTCGGCTGCTCGTCTCGGTTTAGCCCGTTCGTCAATATTTTCTTGCGGAAGAGATCTCTATTAAGGGCGTCTTCAGCTGAGATCAGGTCTTCTTTGGTATTTCTAAACCAGGGAATTGTGGTTTTGGGGTTTGAATAAAAAAAGTAAAAGATTTCTTTAGTTAACCTTCTCCCGTCTATTCTTTTCAGATGACCGTAAAATCGTGCCCGTCTTTTTCTGATTGTGTCGGTAATTTTCTCTATTTTGCTGTAGACTTCCTTGTTGGATCTCTTTTGATGGATTCCATTTCTGTACTTTGATCCCAAGATTCCTCTCACAATTTTGCGTTCTCTTTTCTCCAGTTCTTCAAGGAGTCCTTTGTTGGCATTTAGAGACAGGGTTTCGGCTGCATATAGAACTACTGGCTTCAGAACTGTTTCATAGTGACGTATCTTGGTGTTTTGGGTTAGGCATTTTTTGTTGTAAATTGTGCGGGATGTTTGGTAGGCTATTTCCAGTTTGCGTACTCGCTCCTGAAGTGCTTCTTTGTCCAGTCCATTTTTCATGATGATCTCGATCTCACCCAGGTATTTGAATTTATCTACTCGGGTGATGTCCCCGTATTTTGTATGGAGTTTTGGTGGAGCCTCTTTGATGTTAGTCATTACTTCTGTTTTCTCAAACGATATCTGAAATGAAATAGCGTATGGCTTTTAGTGCCGGGAATGTCCGAGGACATGTTCGGCTCGCCAGGTGCAGGTCTTTCGATTTGACACCCGTAGGTGACCTGCGCGTCGTGAGGAGGATGAAATGATGGTGAAGACGACACATACACCCAGCCCCAGTGCCAGTGAAATTAACCAATGACGGTTAAAATTCCCGACCCTGCCGGGAATCGAACCCGGGACCCCTGTGACCAAAGGCCAGCTCGCTAACCATTTAGCTATGGAGCCGGACAAACGATATCTGCAAACCAGTCTGTTCGGCAATTTCCTTTAAAATTTCAACTTGAGCTCTAGCGGTTTCTATGTCGTTTGAGAGAACAGCAATATCATCGGCAAATGCTAAGCAGTCTGTTGCGATCCCCTTGGATTTGGTTCCTATTCTCAATGGACTGTAGTTGGTTTCCTGTTATCTCACCCGCCAGGTTCTGATGATCTTTTCAAGAACACAGTTGAAGAGTATCGGGGATAGCCCATCACCTTGTCGGACTCCTGTTTTGATGTCAAAGGAATGCGAGAGACATCCGTGGAACTTCACCTTGGATTTTGTATCGGTCAGGGTGACTCTAATTAATGCCAGCAGTTTCAAATCAACTCCAAATTCATTTAAGATGTTTAGCAGGACTTCCCGGTCAATGGAGTCGTACGCTTTCTTAAAGTCCACAAAGACAGACACATACTGCTTGGACCTTAGTGTACAATATCTGATGATCGTTTTGAGATTTTGGATCTGTTCAGCTGTTGAGCGACCTTTTCTGAACCCTCCTTGGTATTCACCTATTTGATGTTCGACTTGTCCTTCCAAACGCTCCAGGATGGCAAGTGATAGAATTTTGTAAGTCACGGGTAGCAAAGATATTCCTCTGTAGTTGTTGATGTTCTTCATGCTCCTTTTTTGTGTAATGGATGGATCAAAGCTATTTTCCAATCTTCAGGTGGGGTCTCCTTGTTCCAAATTTCTTCTATTTGCTTTTGCAAGATATCAAGTGATTCGTCTGGGGCATATTTCCATAGTTCTGCTACTACTGAGTCTTCCCCCGGCGCTTTATTTCGTCTCTGTCGGGTGGTCTGGAATCTGGGTACCTGAGTAAGGGTTCCTTGGTCTCAATGGCGCTTTGCGGTTTAGAGCAATTAAGTAAATTCTTGAAGTAATCTGCCAGAATGCTGCAATTTTCTTCATTTGACGTCGCCAGTGTGCCGTCCTTTCGCTCAAAGCATAGAGATGGTGGTTTATAGCCAGTGAGTTTGCGTTTGAAGGCTCTGTAGTACTCTCTGCTTTCATTCTTCCTAAAGCTTTGTTCTATCTTTTCAATGAGAGTTTTTTCGTATTTACGTTTCTCAGTTCTGAACACCCTAGCTGCTTGGGCACGTTGGGTTTTGTAGGTTTCCCAATCATTTTCTGATTTCGTAGAGTAGTACTGTTTCCACGCATTGAGTCTTTCTTGGAGGACTGATTCGCAGGTACTATTCTACCAGGCATGCTTTTTGCTTCTCTTGATTTCTGCAACGTCTTTGGCGGCCTCAACAAGGAGACTTTTGGCGTTGTTAAAGTCACAGTCATTTGGTCTAGCCTTCTCCTGGAACTCCTCGACCCTTTGCCTAAGTTTATCATTGTCGAAGCGTATGATCTGTTTGGTTGTCTTCCTTGTGTTTGCGGGAATTGGCTTGAATTTGATAAGAGACATATAATGATCTGAGGCCACATTGATGCCTTTCTTTACCTTGACATTCATAATCTCAGGGCTGTTTCTCCTGGAGATTGCAACATGATCAATTTGGAACTCTCCGAGAGCTTGGACGGGAGAACGCCAAGTCATTTGCTTTCTGGGTAGATGGCGAAATTGGGTCGACATGACCTGCAGGTTGTGATTTTCGCAAATGAACACCAGTCTTTTGCCGTTGGGATTGGTTCTTTTGTGAGCAGGGTAATTTCCTATAACTTTCTTGTACTTCTGTTCACGACCTAGTTGGGCATTGAAGTCACCCAAAAGAAGTTTGACATGGTGTTTGGGGATTTTGTTTTTATTTTTCATCCAGTACGTCCCAGAAATTATCAACTTCGTCTGGATCAGACTTGTTCTTATCGTTTGTAGGAGCATGTGCGTTAACTAGGGCGTAGGTTTTGTTCGCGCATTTAATTGTGAGTATAGACAATCTTTTTAAAGTTAAAAACTTCATTATTGTTCCGTATTGAATAGAGAAATAAGATGTACAATATTATAGGTTAGGATCCACCTTTCAATACTCCGTAATAAGATGGTAAAAAGTAGTTACAACCTGTTTAATGGGACCGGTTTCAACACATTTTAAGTGTCATCATCAGCCAATTTGCGAAGATCTTAAAACAACTAGCACATTGAATACAGGCAAAAAATTAACATTGTATCATAACGTAGCAATTCAGTAAATGTTCAAAACACAATAATCACAGTCAAGAGAGTGATTATTGTGTTTTGAACATTTACTGAATTGCTACGTTATGATACAATGTTAATTTTTTGCCTGTATTCAATGTGCTAGTTGTTTTAAGATCTTCGCAAATTGGCTGATGATGACACTTAAAATGTGTTGAAACCGGTCCCATTAAACAGGTTGTAACTACTTTTTACCATCTTATTACGGAGTATTGAAAGGTGGATCCTAACCTATAATATTGTACATCTTATAGACAATCTGTCATTCACAGGTTCGAAATTTGCAACCGATTTAACGATCTTGGTTCTAACAGCAAACGCGGTTCCAAGCATCACAGCTCCATTGAGAATTCCTCTTTGCGCCTTGCTCTTGAAAAATCGATAGCCTTCGGATTCAAAAATCTCTTCATCTGGGTACCTTGTTTCCTGTAGGGCCATTATGGATATCTGATTTTCGTGAAGAGCTTTGGTGAGGGTTTTCAGCTTGCCAGTTTGTATTATTATTATTATTATTATTATTATTATTATTATTATTATTATTATTATTATTATTATTATTATTATTATTATTATTATTATTATTATCTCTAGTACAAGAGGGGTACCTAATACTCGCTGCACAAAGGAAATATGGTGCCAGCCCTGTAGTCTCGGGGTAGCGTGGCGGCCTGCTCAGCTATTTTCAACTGCATCTGAGAGCTGCTTCGAGAGGTCCACGTGTTTATACACTTGAGAAATTATCTGACGGTGATGATGGCCTCCGGCCTCGGTCTAGAAAGCCGAGAATAACGACCGGGAGGATTCGTTCTGCTGACCACGCGTCATCTCATAATCTGCAGACATGCGGGGTGAGGAGCGGTCGCGTAGTAGGCCAAATGCCCTTCGAAGCAGAAAGCATTAGGGAAGTATATTATGTGTACCAACCGCAAGGTTGATGTACGGGGCATAAGTTCAGAGGCATAATTCCCTTTGATGTATATATCACTCTACCGCAGATAGGCCTACTCACGGAAAGTCGATCAGTTTAAGAATGACGAAATATTACCCCCAAATAACAGAAGGATACTGTAAATGAATGTAAAATACATGCCACGGCAAGTGTTTAACAGAAGCATGAACAAGGAACAAAAAAAAATTTAATCCACTATCATTTAAGAATACTGTTAATTACAAGCCGAAATAACTTGCATAAATTCTGATTACTGTGATAGAAACTGGTAGCGAGTACGGCCGCACGGCTTTGCCCACTTCATAATTCCCGTAACTCTTAAACACGTCTACGAGTCAGTACTGATTACTTGAGGCAGCTACTGGTGCTATTCCGTACATGCCAACCG
The DNA here is from genome assembly GCF_040414725.1 of Anabrus simplex. Taxonomy (NCBI): domain Eukaryota; kingdom Metazoa; phylum Arthropoda; class Insecta; order Orthoptera; family Tettigoniidae; genus Anabrus; species Anabrus simplex. Next base: position 51,681,071 of record NC_090278.1, on the reverse strand, counting down.
ACGACGTTCGGATCGGCAAGTCACCGAGTATTATAGGTTGCAGGGCCAATAGTTCTGACGCCGAGCTATTCTGTACTCTGTCGAATCGGTGCAAGCGAGAGCTGTGTGACGTCACTCAACTCGGTCGGTAAAAATAGTTTCTTTGGAACACCCCGGTCGAAGGCTAGAATTTTTGACCAATAAGAAGTGATAATCTCTTACAGAAGAGTGAGTAGAGCTGTTAATGAAACGCATTAAGCGCGGTGGTCTTCAAAACCTCTTTGTTCAAAACCCATTCAGCGCCCATTTGAACGTCTAGAGCCGTAGGCTTATACATTGTTCTTTAAAGGTTTTTGCTATTGAAATGGATACGTCTTCAAGAAACTATTCGAGGTAAGTGTTAATACAGTTTTATGAACAGCATAATATTATAGGAATTACTAGAATGTTAGGATTAACAAGAGTATCGAATTCCCATTTTACGCCTATAGGACCACGTGGCGTACAATATTCTTTTTTTTTTTATTGTAGTTTTGGATGTGGTATTCTAGTGCTTGATTTTAGTATTTATTTGTGTTATATGAGGCAGAATAGAAGAATATCCGTTTGGTTTAAAACAGCGAAACCGATATGCCCATTCAAATGAAACAGTCGCTCAAACACACTGCCGTGAATAATTCTATCTTTACTATCACACAACAAAACGTCGCTCTTAGTTTATACAGACGAATAAGGTTAAGCACTCAAAATCATGTATTAAATTAATGTATGTACGATGCTCTCGACCGGTACCGAATTTATTGTTGTCATAAGTCCATAGACTAGTTCGATGCTGCTCTCCATGCAACCCTACCAGTTTCATTTCCTTTATATATAACTACTACATCCTGGCGAATGAATTAGTGTTATTTGTGAGTGGTACCTTAAATATTCTTCTATTCATTTTTATGTGATTATACCAATACACTATTTCTTACTCCACTGTGGGATGGTAACAGTACCGGTATGTAGATATTATAAATTGTAATAGGTTTTGGGTACCGGTATCTATAGCTGATAAGATAGGATTTTGAAAGTCCGTTTTGATGTAGATTTGTCTTTTATTGCTGTTAAATTTATTAAAATTTCTGGTACCAGTAATATATTTATGCTCCTTCTGAGATCATGTAATTATTTTATTCTTCAGGTAAACGAACAAGGATAGCTTGCCTAGAAAAATAATAGACTCGGTTGTTTAAGAGTAGAGGGAGACTGAAGCGATGATGGTTAGGTTCAGTTTTTTATAGGAACGAAACGACGCTACAGAGCTAGTTGCAATCTAACAAGTATGGAGGTGCTTAGTTAATTCATAGAGGTTTGCAAATTAAACACGTAGTCATGACAGTCGACAGTATAATGAAAATATGTGTAATTTTCAGGCCACAATGGTATGCTTACTGGAAAGAAGTGTAGAATTTCTCTACAATATCTCTTTGTTGACAAGAAGGAGATATTAATAAATATTGCAGTATAAACTATGATGAATAAACAGTGTAGGATATTACTTTCAGCTTTAAAACTCCAAGAGCTGGAAGAGCTACGGAAAGCCAGATAGATGAACTGGTGACTTACATGGAGAACCACAATCTTTTCGCTCGTGGAAAATTTCTAGGGAAAGATGGGAAACGAGGCCTACGTGAAAGGTGGAAGGCTTTAACAGACATACTGAACAGTGTTCCCAGAGGAACCGTCAAGGACAGTAAACAGTGGCAAGTTGTACGTTGAATTATATTTATAAGTAATATTAGTGTATTTGTGTGTAATCATTATCTAATACTGTTTTGATGTACAGGTTTGGAGGAATCTTAAGTTCTCTGCTTCTAAGAAAGCAGCCAATATCAGGCACCAGAGAAATGCAACAGGAAATAAGCCCATCACTGTAACACCTCTTACAGCTATTGAGCTAAGGGTGTTGGAAGTGATTGGCTTTGTGTATGTAGAGGGATCTGCATGCCCTGATAGCTTGCCAGAAGAAGAGGTAACTATTTACAGTAGATGTAATAACCATTTTTGTATAGTCTTCTTAAAAGATTTTAAATATAGATTGTATTTCAGAGCCTACAGATTCAACTCGAGGCAGGGGATGTGTCAGTCCTACAGGCTCTTCCTCAAACACATATCTTGAAAGATGTGATGACTCCTACAGTGCTATCACTGGAAGTAGTAGATACTGAGATTGGCAAGTATTTCACAAACTGCAATATTGTTCTTATTCTGGGCATTATTTGAAACTTGCAATAATAATAATAATAATAATAATAATAATAATAATAATAATAATAATAATAATAATAATAATAATAATAATAATAATAATAATAATAATAATAATAATAATAAGTGATTTATTTATAGGTAATCATGAAAAGAAGTTAGAGGTGCCTCCTGAAGTGGAAAATTCAATTGAAGGAAGGGGATGTTTAGAAATACCTTCACCACGAACTCCTACTCAAAGCTCAGGGTCATGGCAATATTGTAAGTACCAGTATGCTTTAGTTTGATAATAATGAGCACTCAAATGACAATGAAGTTTTATTGAAAATTCACTCTGCTGTATTCAGTCAGCGACTTCTGTCTGCTTTTACACTTTCGGAGGTGATAGCGATTGCACAAGTTATTACACAGGTGGGCCTACAAACACAGTCATCGGTTGCTTCTGTTCAGAATACTTGTTAGAAACATTAACTTTTGTTTACTTGGATTTAATTAGTCTTATGTTTCAGCTGTGAAGAAATGCAGACTCCTAGTAGGGAGAGAATTGGAGTTCAGTTGTTGGAGGCACGTGAGAAATTTACAGTCTTACAGGAAGACAGTAATAGAACTCAGATGGTAAGTTCCATTTACAAGAGTTTTTTAAAGAATGAAACCATGACTCAGTTAATGTAACTTAAAAGTTTTCACTTTGTTATACACAAATTACAACACCTAATATACATGTAAAACTATTGGGTGTTTTTTTCAGGTATGTTATAGTGTTGTAGGTGTGCAACAGCCTGGAAAAGCCTTTAAGTTATATTTACAAGAATGCCAAAATAAAGAGAACTTTCCTGTTTGGGAATCAGTGACATGTTGGGTTGTGGTCCATCTAAAATGACCATCAGTAAGAGGGGGAAAATATGCTTTCACTATGTCCTTACCAAATTTGCTGCTCGTTTACAGTTTGATTTCAAGTAATTGCTTATGCTACGTACATATTAATGATGTAATATGATAGAGTTGGCTCGTGCTCTATTACATATGCCATTCACTCTTGGCAAGTGAACACAAGGATAGCACGACAGTTCATTATAAATATAAATTTTTTATAAAGAGAAGTTTGACTAAAGAATTCAAGTAATGTTTATTTTTGCTTTGGTTACAAATATACCTGCAAAGCATACATACTGAAATACTTATTGTCTGCATATCTGCTGCGATTGGCTATAAGAAAGTCTAATATAGGCTACCCTTCAAAAGGAAATAACTGGCTATATCTGCAAAACAAGTTGAATTTATTAATAACCATTAATGTCTACAGCAGATTTCTCCTATTTAAATATTGTGACCAATGCCTATTACTCCAGCTGTCCACAAACCTGCAGTATGCATGAATTGTATGACACACTTCATCCTTTTCTTCACCAATTGGATTTCCTTGGCAAATGCTTAATATATTTCATCTTTTAAGTTTACTGACAAGTAAGCAATGGTATGTGGGTATTTTTTGTTATTTGTTTCACTTTATACTGACACAGGCAGGTCTTACGGTAACAATGGGATAGGGTACAGACCTCTGCACATGGTAAGAGGGTGTTTAGGGGTTGTAGTAAGGATGTAAAGGAGAGGGCATATAAGTCTCTGGTTAGACCCCAACTAGAGTATTGTTCCAGTGTATGGGACCCTCACCAGGATTACTTGATTCAAGAACTGGAAAAAATCCAAAGAAAAGCAGCTCGATTTGTTCTGGGTGATTTCCAACAAAAGAGTAGCGTTACAAAACTGTTGCAAAGTTTGGGCTGGGAAAAACTGGCAGAAAGAAGATGAGCTGCTCGACTAAGTGGTATGTTATGCTTACAATATTGTGATTTTTTTATTCCACCAATTGTATTGAAAAGGTGGAATAAAAAAATCACAGTATTGTAAGCATATTATAGCAAATTCAGTACGAGTCTAATCATGAGATTAGTTACATGTAAGTAGTATGTTCCGAGCTGTCAGCGGAGATATGGCGTGGAATTACATTAGTAGACGAATAAGTTTGAGTGGCGTCTTTGAAAGTAGTAAAGATCACAATATGAAGATTAAGTTGGATTTCAAGAGGACAAAACGGGGCAAATATTCATTTATAGGAAGGGGAGATAGGGATTGGAATAACTTACCAAGGGGGATGTTCAATAAATTTCCAATTTCTTTGCAATCATTTAAGAAAAGGCTAGGAAAACAACAGATAGGGAATCTGCCACCTGGGTGACTGCCCTAAATGCAGATCAGTATTGATTGACCGAGTCTGTGCGACATAAAACCAGTAGCGAGAAAGATTTTTAACATTAAAATATTAATCTTACACTGTTCTCTTTCTATGCAGATGATTGGTGAAGCAGCAGGCTGAGGCAGCAATGCTTATGGCCAAGGCTGCGCTACAGCAGGCTGAAAATGGACGTCTGCAAAACGAAACAACAGAGAGGCATATTGGAGTGATTGGAAATCAGTCTATAGTTATGGAGCGATTCCTGACTGTAATTGAAAAAATTAATAAATATCTTGACTAAAGTGATTATTACTCTTTCTCCATTATTTTTGTACCCTCATTCAGTAGGACGTGGCAACTCGTAGTCTCTAATCAGAACTTTCTAAGGATTGCGATATGTGGTATGTCTGTCAGACTACCTAAGTTTTCGCACTGCTTAATTTCAGACTCTCTGTGAACTTGCATTCGGGAGATAACAAGTTCAAAACCTATCGGCAACCCTAAAGATTGTTCTCTCATAATCCACACAAGGCAGCCGTAGCTGTATCTTAATTAAGGCCACGGTTGCTTCCTTCCCAGACCTAGTCCTGTCCTATCCCATCATCACTGCCATCTGTGTCGATGCAATGTAAAAAGCGTAGCATTTCAGACTCTTGTGCCTTTGAGTACTGAGTTGGTAAAAGCATGCAAAACTTCTTGTCATCAGAGGTTACCAAATGACGAAGCGTGTAAAAATGTGGTGATAGGTATCTATTAATTTTTTCTTAATGATTTACATCTGTCTGAGTAGGTCAGGTGGTAGAGCACTGGCCTTTTGAACTGAAGTTGGCAGGATTCATCCTGAATCAGTCCAGTGGTATTTGAAGTTTTTCGAATATGCCAGTGTCACATTGTTACGTATTGGCACATAAAAGAACATCTATCGGACAAAATTCCAGCAACTCCGAAAGCCTCGAAAGTAGTTGGTGGGACAACAAAAGGCATTATTATAAAATTGTGTATAATATACCTTATTATAGTTGGACAAAAGAAGTTTATTATAGTTTATCTCTAACCCTAATTGCAGAAGAAATATATAAACTGAAGGTAGTGAGTAATTACCTATCCCTTTGCAATTTCTCTACTGAAAGTAGTTCCAAGGACAGTTTCATCCTACCCCAACTAGAGTATGGTTCCAGTGTATGGGACCCTCACCAGGATTACCTGATTCAAGAACTGGAAAAAATCCAAAGAAAAGCAGCTCGATTTGTTCTGAGTGATTTCCGACAAAAGAGTAGCGTTACAAAAATGTTGCAATGTTTGGGTTGGGAAGAATTGAGAGAAAGAAGAAGATCTGCTCGACTAAGTGGTATGTTCCGAGCTGTCAGCGGAGAGATGGCGTGGAATGATATTAGTAGACGAATAAGTTTGAATGGCGTTTATAAAAGTAGGAAAGATCACAATATGAAGATAAAGTTGGAATTCAAGAGGACAAACTGGGGCAAATATTCATTTATAGGAAGGAGAGTTAGGGATTGGAATAACTTACCAAGGGAGATGTTCAATAAATTTCCAATTTCTCTGAAATCATTTAGGAAAAGGCTAGGAAAACAACAGATAGGGAATCTGCCACCTGGGCGACTGCCCTAAATGCAGATCAGTATTGATTGACTTTAACTTGATTGACCCATCACTACCGTGCGATGCTTGGAGCAATCCGCTCCTTCGAACGACTCCCTGGAGCTGACTCCATCTGGAGAGCGGAGCGAAAGAGCGCGCTCCTTTCTTTGAACGACTCCGACCCAACTCTAAATAGGGGACGTGCTCACATGCGGATATACATTTATTTAGGAACAACCTCCTGTATTTATAGGCTGCCACTAAGTACAAGGTAAAACATATAAAATTTTCTGTACAGATCTATTAATTGAAGAAAACTCTAAATTATAAAGGAGCAGTATAATTAGTGCGGCATTTCAGAGCTGTAGCCGTAGAGGTGGTGTCTCAGGAACTTGATGGAGCCTCGGAGGACGAGAGTCGTATTTTCGGGGATGAGCTTCATTGGGATTTGGAAGTGCTTCCATGTGGCGACGAAGTGACGGGGTATGGTTCCGCGAGCTCCAACCATTATCCCTATTATTTCAATTTCCTGAAGGTGGTATTTAAATTTGTAGTAAGGGATAGTGGGTTTGTATTTGTTAATCTTTTCTAGATTAACCTCCTCTGGCTGACCGCTATGGTGCTCGAACCTGACAGTCGGATCTAAGATGAACCCTTGAGAGCTGTTGTCTTTAAAGGCTATGATGTCAATTCTCTGTGAACTACCATTTATGGCCAGTCCGTGTTACCTCCTCATGTACATTGAATCCCTTCTTTCTCAGTTCTTCGGCAATGAAGGATCTGATCTGGTGGTGCCACGTGTTTCTTAGGAGCTCCCCGCGTGAGCAGAATCCCAGGACATGACCGAGAGTTTCTTTCTCTCCGTGGCAATGCCGACAGAGGTTGTTGTCCAGGGATCAGCCTGGCACTTAGCGCACTGCAGAAACATTGGCAGTCATCTTTATAGCCTCTCTCCACTCGTTGCAAGACAGTCCGGTATGATCTCGCACCTAAGAGTTTGCTGGTGTATACTCCTTGTGAAGGTGTACACCGAGTCCTTTTTGCGGTAGTGAACACCAGGAGGTGAATTCGCGTTCTCGCAGCTCTTGACGGATCTTCTTAGTATCGTACAGGCCACTCTTGGCGGTTATTTTCCGGGTATCAGCGTTTGTTAATTTTAAACGTTCTATACATTCCCGACTCTCCGCGAGAGAATCCCTCGAAGCGACGCCGAGTGGATTTTTAGTCTTGAGCAAGATGTTGCAGGCATTAATGCATTGTAGGTAAACTTCCCACGAGGTTTTAAAAAGAGCAAGTCCTTTGTATGGCTTTTCGGTGTTCAGCATGCCATCTGGAGTATCCGTCGGCAACTGCAATATCTCCTTTGTTGCACTTTTAATCATTTTATCGCTATCGGATAAAAATTTCCGTGCGATTTTCTTGAAACTGCATGTCAGGAAAGGGTATATCAGGGTGGGACAGATTGAGGAGTTCAGTACTATGAGCTTTGGGTCTTCCTTAAGCAGTGGCGAAGATGTTACAAGTTGGAGCTTATTGCGAAGGTCTTTCATTACAGCAGTCTCGTCGAACACTAGTGTCCCTGAAGGTAGTTCCAAGGTAACGAATTTGTTTGCCGTCTCCAATTAAGTCAATCCTACAGTCTTCCTCTACGGATAGCGACCCTTGCTTCAACTCGCCTCGGATTACACATGTCCCTGTACACTTCTGAGGATTGATATCAAGACCGATTTCTTCGAACCTCCTGCGGGCTAGTCGAGTAAGATCTAAGGCGGCTTCTTTGTTTTTCCCGATGATGACGGTGTCGTAGGCAAAGCCCATTACGGTTATAGGTGGTAGTTCGGGTGACAGAGATGCCCCGTAATGCCGCGAGAGACTATCTTCGCTTAGCTCGTCTAAGATATGATCTACGGCTAGGTTATAGAGGGCTGGCGATAATGGAGATCCCTGCATCACACCTCTCATTATGAGTATAGGTTTTGTTCTAACCTTCTGAGTTTCGATTTGAGTGACGTTCCCAGTCTGAAGGTTGGAAGTTACGTCCCCCAGTTTTGAAGGTATTCCTTCGGACTGCAGAGTTTTCAGAAGGTGGCTGTGGCCGATATTGTCAAATGCCTTTCGAATATCCACAAAAATTACCGTGATGTCTTCTTTACTCTGTTTAGCAGATCTTAACAATGCGCCGAGAATGGAAGTGTTTATAATGGTTCCTGGAGTTGAACAGAATCCTCGCTGGTGTTCATTATAGTCGATGTACTCACGTAGGCAAGCGTCGAATGCTCTTTCTATTATTCTCCTAATGACTGAACAGATAGTGATGGGTCGCCAGCTCGACACGGCCTTCGGATCGCCTTTCTTATATAACAAAATTGTACGTGCATTCCGCAGACATTCGGGGATTTCGCCGGTTTGTAGCATTCTGGTTGCTATTTTTGCGATGATGGCCTGTACGCCATCTTTGAGGGCTCTCATCAAAACGCGATCTGGGCCCGGTGCGGTATCCACTGCGATATGATGGACGGCAGCGGTAATTTCCTCCTTCGACACAGTGGGCACGAATGTTTCGTTGATTTCCACACGCTCCACTTCAGTGATTTTAGAAGGGTAAGTTTCCCTTTCGTGTATATTTTCATGGGAAAAGGTATCGGAAAAGGAGCTATGGATGTTTTCAAGGTCGATTGTACATACCTCGGACTTGTTTTCCAACACCCGCCTCATTGCCTTCCGTCTCTGATTGTAGAAATGGTATTGGGTCAGTTCATAATTATATTTGTTTCGCCTTCTTTCGCGGGCACGTCTGTCTGCACGCTGTGGATTTGACGACTGACTATGGTGTTTTTCGTTAGGAGCCAGACGGCGTTTCTTCCTAGCCTCATCAAATTTTCTTGCTGGGTGTTTGGGACCAGGCAGGAGGTTAATAGATGTGAATAGGAATGATGCGAAATCTTGAACCAATTCATTATAGCCATGATCGTCGTTGAATTGTTCAAATTTTGATTTCCAAACGTGAATTTCTTGTTTGTACTTTAGAGATGAATTATCTGATATACCCCTGTCGTCGCTAGGATTGAGATCCTCGCTAGGGACTGAACCAGTTATACCTGTTTGAGATACTTTAGTCGTGTGATTTTGAAGCAATCTTTCCCGATGTCGGTCGGGATGAGAGCGACTAATATGGATGGATACGCCCCTCTCACCACGAAAATACTGGCTACAGTATTGACATTTGACTTCCCGAAGCTCTTGTGAATTGTTTTTGTTTTCATTTGAATTTGCGTTCCCGATTGTCTGGGTATCGAGGCGCTCGTTAGGTGTTAACATCGAATGTTCTTCGGTTGTGTAAGACACGTTGTGCGTGCTTGATGTCACGCTGTGATCGGGTGGTGTGCACCTTGAGTGCACAGAAGTTCCTCTCCTCGTTTCCCCCTCGTATGTATTATTTACATCTCCGCGTTCATCCGGTTCTTGTAAATGGGGCGATGATGAAGATATGTCGACATCTTCCAACCCTACATTTGTGTCGGGTGTTAGAGTCAAAGAGGTCGTATTTACAAAGGATTCGCGATATTCTTCTGGATGGGCTTTGATAATATGAATTTTAAGTCCTTTGTACTATTTACTACAATACTGACACGGAATTTTTTGGTCCACATAACTGTCAGAGGTAATATCAGTCATTTTGACGGTTATATGTAAAGGGTAACTCAGGATGAAATTAGATATATCGGAACTAATGATGTGTCAACAAGCGTGTGTGTGTGTAATGGGAGGTTATGCGCGATGAAGAAGATCTTGTTGCGTAATAAAATGTCATTAAGGGGTGGGTGACTGGTTCCCATACCCAAACATACCACTTAAAAATCTATATCACTCCGACGGATCGTTCGATCACGAATATTAGTTGACACACTTCCTACGCTTGGGGTCGAAACTCGGTATTTAGTTCGCAGCTGCATTAAATACGAGTAGATTTATGAAATCAATGTTGCTTGTATTGTTCTCCATTCTTGAATTACATTAAAGGAGTCGAACGAGCGGAGGGTTTACGATGGTAAACCGTAGCGTATCATAAGTTGTATCAATCAATCAATCAATCGATCAATTCGACAATCCTGACACTGAAAGGGCTTTTCTCGTTTTCGAAGAAGCATGTGGGTGCGATGATTACCAAGTGGGCTGTGAGCTGTGTGGCTTGTCTCTAGTATGTATAACTGCGTGTTGTCGGAGACTATCCGTGATTTTAAACGCTTTATTGCATTCTTTACAGTAGAAAAGCCTCTCTCCCGTATCTACCATGATGTGTTGTTTGAGAGACGAGCTTTGGGTAAGCGTTTAATTGCATTCCTTACGATGAAATGGCCTTACTCCGTTATGAACGAACAGATGTTTTTTGCAGGTTACCTCGTTGAGTAAACGTTTTCTTGCATTCCCAGCACTGGAATGGCCTGAATCCCGTATGAAGAATTGCGAGTCTTCGACCGCTGTATTCCATTCTTTACAGCGGAACGGCCTCATCGTGCGTTGCCGGAGATTACCCCTAGTTGTATACGCTTTATTGCACCGATTCACAGCGGAACGGTTTCTCTCCCGTATGTGAACACTTTCTGCATTCGTTGACTAACCTGGACCCTTGGATGACAGAACGCAATTCAATTCTTCGTGTTCTTAACTGAAGTCTCCACGTGCAATAAGACGAAATTTAAGCTTAACTTCCTTTGATTTACTCTGTTTATTAGGACTCTCTCCCGCTCCTGAAGACAACAGATTTCTTCCTGTTCATTTCCGAAGAATGTCTTGTTGCATTTGTAGCAGGAGATTAGTGTTCCCTTCTGTGTGGTGTAAAAATGTCTCGTCGGAGTTGTAGCATGAGGAAGCATCATCTCCGCGGGTTGCTAGAATGTCTTGTGCCACTTGTGGCATGAGTTGAAGGTGTCTCCTCTGTGTCTTACGACATCTGTAAGAGGAGATGGAAGTTTCCCTTATATGTGGTGCTAGAAAGTCTTGTCACACTCGTAGTATGAGATGAGAATTTCTCTTCTCTTCTCTTCTCTGCAACCTGCGTTGACAGCGTTGCGATCTAGTTGTTGCGCTGTTCAACATGCCGGCATGTAGCTCCAACGTGCCACTTACCTTCTTGAGGTTAGAATTCCGCCGGTCTTGCCAGTACTGATCTTCCCGATTTTCCCCACACTTACGGGATTTTTCGGTTGTTTTCTTCCGTTACTTTTCTTCTCTCTTGTTAACAGGCACTTACTAAGTATGTACGCTAGTCTTTTATCACTTTGAACACATTCATTTACCGTGTTTTCGGGACCGTCCGACGCACGAATGTTCATCTGGCCGCCATTAGTATAAGCTCTTGACTTGCCTTTCAGTCAGTGTTGCCAACTGTACGTCCTAAAATATCGCTAAATTCGTTGATGAAAGTCTCTAAAAATAGTAAAATTTTTGTCAAAGTCGCCAAGAAAAGTCGCTAACATAAAATTACCAGTAAACATGAATAAAATGGACATACCTATGCAGAAAAAAATATTCCATCTTCATCGTCTTCCATTTCCTCCTCAGCAAACGATGTAGCCTGTGAATTGGAAGGTTGCTGAGCTGTTGATGGAGCAGGTAATAGTTCAGCCGTTGTTGAATAAGAATTTTTAGTTCCTATCTTTTTGACGGCCTTCTTTGGAATTTCGTGGTAATGGCAGGTTTTTCCCAGGCACTTAAGCGCATTCCTGATGAGCAAGATGGATGCTGCTGTTTCGACTTTCATTCTGTTTCTTACTTTAGATTTCACAATACCAAGTTTACTAAAGAGCCTACCGAGCTCGATAGCTGCAGTCGTTTAAGTGCGGCCAGTATCCAGTATTCGGGAGATAGTAGGTTCGAGCCCCACAGTCGGCAGCCCTGAAGATGGTTTTTCGTGGTTTCCCATTTTCACACCAGGCAGATGCTGGGGCTGTACCTTAATTAAGGCCACGGCCACTTCCTTCCCACTCCTAGCCCTTCCCTGTTCCATCGTCGCCATAAGACCTATCTGTGTCGGTGCGACGTAAAGCAACTAGCAAAGAAAACAACAAAAAACTAAAGAGCCTTTCTACTTTGGCATTTGAATGCGGGAGACCCAAACTTTTCATAGCAAAACCAGCTAGTTCCCTGAGGGGATTTTTTCCTGCGAATCACTATACTGTAACACCTCTACCCAGAAATCTGTGGTATTTGATTCCATTTTATTGCCTTTAAATTACACCACTGATTCTCAATGTGATGTATATATCTGAGACACTACAACCCATATCTTCCGCTAACTCAAATATTGGGTTTTTGACAACATTCAGACAGTTTTTAATAGAAAGGAGAGCAATTTTTCTTAGTTTTTGAAAATTGTTCGGTAGCCTATTTTTTTAGTTCTGTAAATAGCTTTTTCGTGGAGTTAATACAGCGGCCCCTAACCACTTCTACCTTTTCTACTGATAGAGTTTCCCCCAGATAGGGTTTAAGGTCCACGTAACTATCAATCTCAGTTGGTGGAGAAAACAGATCAAATCGAACAGTTGGGTTTAGGATTTTCCTTCCTAGAAACTGTATAAGATTCATGAGATCATCAAGTAAACGAGTGGGGTCTGCATTTTCAGATTCAAATATTTTAATTACTTTTTGGACCTCATGCAGAATACTTTTTAGATAAGTCATGAACAATCTGTTTGATAAATCAGAGTACATTTGGAATAACATCTCAAGTATAACACTTTTCTTGTGTCCTTACTATATCGAAGTGTAATTTGAGTTCATCCCACTGTTCAACAATTCGCCGAACAGCAGGTTCAATGGATAACTATCTTATTTCACAAACTTTTAGAAGTTTGAGAGGCTCTTCATTATTTATTGCATTGTAAATTTGCTTGTAAATGTCCTGTCTTTTTCTGGATGAGCAAACCAAAGGTAACTTTTACGGACAATGCAGTCAACATTACGCGGCAAAGTGCCTTCCGTAGCATGAGAAACAACTAGCTGTATGGAATGACACACGCACCTAATCATTTTCAAATAAGGAATATTAAACTCTTTTTTCATACGTCCATATACCCCATTGTTCAGCCTAATGTTCACGGAAGCGTTGTCTACACCTATACCTAATAAACTAGCAGGCTTCATTTGCAGTTGCTGTAAGAGTATTCCTACTGCGTTAACAATAGCTGGTGCTGTGCCATTTGGTAAGTCTACCAAACCTAAAAATCTTGATACTATCCTTTTCATACTAACGCTGAAGTAACGAATTATGTCAACCAACAACTTAGTAACGGATATATCTGTCTCCTCATCTATTATTAAACTGTAACCCTGATTGCCAATATCAGAAACCATGTCCTCAACAAGATGTGGTGGTAGTACATGTTTTATTACTTCAGTACATTCTGTTCTGTGTAAATGGAGATCTGCTGCTTTAGAACTATCGCCAAAATGTTTAACACACAGTTCTGACAAGTGATCTACAGTCAACAATGAGCAGTTCTCTGCAATAAACAATGCCAAACTTCCTTCAGTCCTAGCAGTACTTACGTTTACTTTTGTAAACGGTATTTTTTTCTGCAGTGGTGAGGTAAACGGCCCTGATCGCATTTTATGTTTCTGAGTTTCAGAATGTTTCTTTAAATCATTATATTTAGCATACAGTTCTGTTTTACAGTAGATGCAGTAGGCTTTGGACTTATCAGAATCTACCGGTCTTAACCATTTAAACTGATGTTCCCAGTCTTTACGGTAGTTTTGCTGATATCTTGGCTTACCCATGGTGTTGAACGAAAAACAAAAATACAGTTCACAAACAAGAAAATACGAAAATGAATATTTGAAATCGCACGTGTATATTTGCGTAAAAACACCTAACAAACCATGAATGACTTCAAGAAAAAACACAGATCACAACAGAACTTATTATTACACTGATAGCTGCGAAGAGATCGATTCATTTTCTTAGCGCGCGGTCCTGAATTACCTCCATTCGCTGTGTAATGTTACGCGTAACTAAGAAGTAAAAAATAAAAAAAATCGAATGACTGACTAATCTACTGCGTTAATACAGTATTAACGCTGTCTGTGCAACTCCCAGCGGCTACACATGATGTCATCCAGCAGATAAGAAGAGAAATTGCCGAATGATGTCATAATGTGATTATAAAATCACATGAAATGATATACAAGGAACTCCAGATTAAAAATAACCGGTCATAAACATTCACGTACTGAACTGCAGTTTATACCGTTAAATTGATAATGAAATTCACCAGTTTTCCCTATAAAGTGCTTGACTAATCCCCAGAAAAGTCGCTAATCGGAAAAATAAAATTTGCCGCTAACAAGGTTCCCGAATTCCCTAGATTTAGCGACTTGTCGCTGAAGTTGGCAACATTGCTTTCAGTAGCTAGAGCCAAATACAGTAGAGACAATACACGAAACTTACGGATTTCGCCTTGCTAAAATGGGAGACAATTCGACGGTGGCGCTCCTAGTGACTTGACCTGAACAAACCGCGCTAAATTCAAATATCAATGGAAATGTATATACGGAAATGGATAAATAAATTACGTCTAGAAAGACAGTGGTATTGAGATATTAACTTCGAAGTTGCTAAAGCAATTCTGGACAAATGAATGAAGAATTATTTAAAAGGTTAAGACTGAAATTAGACATATAAACAAGGTGTGAAATGGACTGCTGTGAAATGGCTTGATCTTTTATTTATGCATTACTTTTTTAGCTTTAGCATACCTGCCTGAAATCTTACGGTTGGATTTGTCTTTTTTCCTCATTTAAAAACAATGTATCATCACATTAAGACATTTGTCAATAAAAATATCGGCACATTCCTTACACACATGATGCAATGAATTAACATTTAATAGCTGGACAATTTTCCTCTTAACATGAAGCCTACTAACAGAAAGAAAATCTATAAAATCCCGGCTTTAATCTGAGAAAAGGGATAAAAGAAAGAAAAGTTTGAAAATGTTGTCGATAGTGATGCTTTGAGGAATATTTACGTACAATTAGAGCAAAAATGTAACATACCCTTGGCTGTATAGTCGAGGATTTTTAAAGTCGCTGGCCTGGAAATGATCTGAACAGATCTTATAATTCTTACACAAGAGTAACGTCCCTTCTTTCTTGTACACTTTATCCAAATCGCTTTTGTGACATTTCAGAACCCACAGATCACACCTACAACAACACATCGGTATTGAAGGTTAACTGCTGCACTATACAATAAAATATGCGTATTATATTTTAAGCCCGTTAAAACATGGGTCGAGCAGGTTAGAGGATTATGAAGTACTATAAAAATCTCTGTCACTGGAAGAATATATATGCAAACACAATATTACGTACATGTTCTTGTCACGAGGGAACCTGAAGAACGACCGCGCATTCTTCTCTACTTCGTAATTACTGCAGCTAAACACAGCACATACCTTTCCCCTCATGTTGAGAGGAGATATCAAGGAATGACACATGCTACTATATAATTATGTCAACTCACTGAAAACGCATAAATAACACCAAAACCTTCACACAAAAATACACGTGCTCTTATGACAGAATCAGTACCGTTCAGGTCTATCCGCTAGAGTGAGCTCCAATAGCTGTCCCTCGATATCCCGCTCAGTGTCGTGTATTGTCTCTACTGTATTTGCTAGAGCGACGCATCAAGTCGGCCGTGACGTTGCCTACGAGATATACAAGGCCCGGAAGTGGACTGATAGAAATGCGGGTCGCAAGTAGTTTTTACGAATGTCCACTAGAGGTCTCGACATCGTGCTATGCTGCTCGCGCGAAATATACTCAATTAATAGTACATGTTGGTTTCCAAAGACGTAAAAATCTACAAATAGTGAAGTTAGGACCACCTAAATGTGATTTCGAGTGATTGAATGTAAAGTAAAGCACATTTAAGTGGTATTTGGAATTATTTTAGGCGAAGTCAAGTGCGATAATTAATAAAAGTAATACATTAAAAATGACTTACCATGCTCACTGCTCGTATCCCTCACATTTTTAAGATCTTCCAAATTAAAGGCTTTGTCCTGAAGTCCTTTTCCAAGTCATGAGCATCTGTAATTGTATGAACTACATTGTCGAGTATTGGTTTTAAAAGTTTTGTAATGAGAGTTGCAGTCAGTACTCTCTGATCACACTCGTCACATTTGAATGCCTCAATGAAATTTGGAACAACAACAAAATGAAGTTTTTAAACTAAATTCGTATTTCCCAGATAACGTAATGAGTGACGCGTAAAATTCAACACATTTTGCGGGAAGTAAACAAATTCTTTTGAGGGGTAGCGTAATGCTTTCTTCCTAATGAGGCACTACTCGGTCAGTAGTGGCCGAGGATATCTGTCCCAAGCATGATTCACAGTTGGAATTTTCTTCCGCGACTCGAGCATATCATGGCCAAGGAAGACAACTCGAGAGTGACAGGTTTTTCTGAAAAGGCGTGGTGTCATGCTTAATATCAATAGCATCTAAGATAATATAAAACTACCGGGCGAGTTGGTCGTGCGGTTAGGAGCGCGCAGCTGTGAGCTTGCATCCGGGAGATAGTGGGTTCGAATCCTACTGTCGGTAGCCTTGAATATGGTTTTCTGTGGTTTTCAATTTTCATACCAGGCAAATGCTGGGGCTGTACCTTACTTAAGGCCACGGCCGATTCCTTCCCACTCCTAGCCCTTTCCTATCCCATCGCCGCCATAAGACTTATCTGTGTCGGTGCGACGTAAAACCAATAGCAAAAAAACCCTTCCAGATATTTTAGGCCTATTAAAAATAGTACATCTGAAAGAAAATAAAATAATCGCGAATTGATTAGCTATCTTACCTTCGAGCATCTTATCAAGTAGGCCTATTTCCAGAACTGTTGCTGAACAGGATTACGATTATAGTGTACTCTGGGCTTGATATCCATTTCATCTATGATAAGGGATCCTAACGTTTCTTCCACGCATGTCAAATTTATGGCTCCGTAATGGAGGTTTTCTTTAATGTGGTGGTGGTGGTGATTATTGTTTTAAGGGGAAATACAACTAGGCAACCGTCCTCTATATAACACTAATCTGAGGGGAAAAATGAACAGATCCGACACTTTGAAAAATGAAGATATCGGCCAAAGGAAGACAAGGGCCATGTGAAAATGAAAGATTCCCTAGGCCTGGGGAATCTAATACCCTCGGGGTCGAAAAAACAAGAGTTGACCAAGAGGAGTCGGATAGGATAGATGAAAGTGAGGAGCCTAGAACAAGTAAGTGGAAGCAATGCCATGACTCAGCTAAGGGTCCCGTGATCGCTAACCCACGCTCCAAACTTCAGAGCCCCTGGGGCCCCTTTTAGTCACCTCTTACGACAGGCTGGGGATACCGTAGGTGTTCTTCTACCACCCCCACCCACAGGGGGATCTTTAATGAGGGGTGTTATTCTAGTTTTTTCGATTCAAAAAGCCAACATAGGCCTAATTCGTGTCTTTTGATGCAGTAGTCGGAAGCAGTGAAGTGATCTAATTAATCTGTAGCCCATAAACTGAAGTCTCAATATTTAAAATGTAAATTGCAGACTCTGGATGACGTCCTAGGCAACCAATGCGAACCTAATTTGCCATCCCCCCCCCCCCCCGTCCGGATGTAGCAATTATCCACTTCTCCTTTAAAACTGGATCGGCTGGAAATGATTGAAAACTCCAATTGTTCTCCTTTTTTTTTTTTTTTTTTTGACGAATTGGACTTACAGTACGAATACCATATTTTATTATTCTCTATTCTATTCAAATAGTTATTTCATTCCTGCCCGGTAAGGGGCAGGCGGGCCACCAGCTAAACATGTAGTTCTTTGGCCGGTGAGTGAGTACATAAAAGTAGAATTTTGGAACACATACATAGAAGTATGTCTCGTACATACTGAAAACAAAACATAATCAAATACAGATTGAAACAGAGAAAATGTAAAACATAAACAAGTATATAACAAGGAAATATTATGTGATTTCTTCCATGTCAGTCTATTTTTCATTGATTTCGGTTGGCACACAAAGTATAAACGCACAACACATCGTACTGAGAGAGAAATGTCTTCAGTTCATCTTGACGTACGATACGAAAAACACTATGGTGGAAGCAGAAAGAAATGGACGAACACTAGTGGAACAATGAGGACGCGAAAAACACAGAATGATTGAAAATGAACACGGATAGAGATGACACTGGTAGTGTCGTAAAGCACTCAGACACAGATATTGGAGGCCGGTACCACTGCCGCGAGGAGCATCGTAATATCCAGTAAAAGAAAAGTTCGAATAAAAAGGCAGTGGGACAGAGGGGGAAGTTACGTGATAGGGGTGGGGAAAAGGTAAGAGATTGCAGGAGAGCGGTCATTATTAAGGATAGCGGTGGCAAGAGGAGAAAGGTTGAGGGCTTCTTTAATCGCAGAATGATTGATGGCTAGGGCAGATTGTAAGTATTTGAGACGAGGATCATGGACATGAGTAAGGATGGTGGGGAAAGAATAAAGAGTTTGGAAGTCAGCAGAAGGAGTGTCAAAGGGGAGATGGTATGCAATACGCATAGCATGTCTGTCAAGTTTAAGCAAGGTCACGTATTGTTGTCTGTCAGCTGTGAGCCAGGTCAATGAACTGTATGTTACGACAGGCCATATTTTATCAACAACAACAACAAGAAGTTCTTTCATTCCCACCTCTTATTGAGGTGGGTGGGCCACAGCTAATCTAGTAGCTCTTAGGCCGTGTAAATTGAATTGTATAGCGAAAATGAGCATCTTGCTGGTGGTATGTGTTGTACATACATAGAGGAGAGAGAAGGAAAAGGGGTTGGCGCAGAGGCAACCGGGACCACCCATGGCGGACCCCAGGGAGAGGCCACACCACACCCGCCCATATTAACCCCCGTTATCCCCCATTTATTGATCAAGACAGAAATAGATATATATACAGTTAACAACATAGAATACAACTGATAAAATGGATATGTGCTTTAGTATAGTTCATTGCGTTGAAAATGACATATATAAAGGCAGTAAAAGAAGGGATGTGAACACACAGTACATAATTTGAAACACTCTTGGAAAACTGTGGGCCAAAAGAAAATGTTTTCGTAAAAACATCATCATCACAAGGTTGGTTCACTCCTTCCCAGATGGGAAGGCGGGCCACCAGCTGAACTGAGCAGCTCTTCGGCCTTCGGTAAGGAAAAAATATGAGAAAGTAGATCACAGTGGAGTATGTACCGTACATACAATATAAAGAGAAGGTACGGAAGAGGCGCGGGGACACCACAACCAACAAGACGGAACCCAGGGAGGACCCGCACGGCCCCCGCCCAAACGATCCCCAGCAATACCAGAAACGAAAACTTTATTGACACTGCTAGGCATCTCGGGCGCGCATTACAGAAGTGGAAAGTAGGACAGAGAAGATACAAAATAGTTACAGATGCTGTTGAGGAAGAGGGAGGGGGTTGGAAAAGTAGTCATAAGGGGAAGGATTTGGGTAGTAGTGAAGAAGTAGATAGTACAGATTAGTTGTGACATTGGTAATGGAAGTGGCCAGGAGACGGAGAATTTCTAGGATAGAGAGTGGCGGTAGACTGAATGGAGGCTGGGGTACGGGGGTATGAATGGTGTGTAGCGGTGGGGTGGGTGGCGGCGTGGGACGCGAGCGAGGACGAGGAGGAGAGCTTACGTCACGAGGTGGGGAACGGGAAGGTTCCACGCGATAGGTTCGCCGATGGAGTCGAACGCCAGTGGTGAGCAAACGGTTAACTTCGTCGAAGGTCAAAAACTGAAGACGAACCATGAACGTCGGTCCGTTGGCGTTAAAGATGCGAAAAGCTCGCCGAACTGGAACTCCCGCCTCTCGAAGATCGTGCAGTAGGTCTTGTTCTGTGATGACAGGATCAACACCACGAAGTACACAACTGAAGGTTGTAGGCAGAGGAGAAGCCGTGGAAGCACCAGACGCCTGGATGGAGACTGGCGGAGTAGTATTGAGAGAGTCGGCAGGGGGGAGCGGGGAACTCGGGACCGTGGTAATGAGAGAGGTGGGAGGAGTGGAAGGTAACGGAGAAGGATGACTGGGCGTCAAAAGAGTCGTAGAAAGGGAGGGAGAACTAAGAGCGACAGTAGTGGATGTGGTGGTAGTGGCAGTAGTGACGGTGGTTGTAGTTACGGGAGAGGGAATGGAGCAAGAGTGTAAGTCATTAAGGCGAATAGGGAAATCAGGATCAGCGGCCAGCGTGCGTAAAATATGGTCAGGAGTAGGGAGGACTACATGGTAGCGACGAAAGAGGTTGATCGCGCCGTCAGCAATGACGGCTTCAGCAGTGGCAGCAGAACGGAAGAAGATCACAACGTCCGGAGAGGGTTGACCGGATAGGGCATCTTGAAGACGAAGAACCAGGCGGGTGTAGACACCATCTTGACACAACCAGGTGCGGATATTGTCCGGAGAGTAGGCATTGTCCACATTCTTGATCAGACAAGAGGAAGCAGCCATGATGAGGGGAGGCGACAGCCAACGAGGCGTCTGCCCAGTTCGTGTTGTTTGGGCCGGTTGAGAGAGCAAAAAGCGGCGATGAGAGGAGCACCACCCAACCGAAAAAATATGTGGACAGGAGGATCAATGTTTTCGTTTGTTCGTTCAAATGCTTTCATTCCCCACCCTGAAGGGGTGGGGCGGGCCACCTAGAGGGTGTCGCCCTCTCTCTGGCCAGGAGAGATGACGGGGTTGAGAAGATGTGAGAAAAGAGGGAGGTGGGTAATTTGATGTATGGAATTAGGAGGTGTGTGCGGATAGTATTGAATGATCGGAGATGTGTGTAAGGATTAAATATTTAGAGGAGAGTGCAAGGATTGACAAGTTTTAGATGAGAGGGCTAGGATGGAATTGAAGAGTTAGAAGGTGTAATGTTGCGGTTATATTGCATAAGGAGGTGGTGAGGAGTCTGAGGAGTTCAAGTTGCAGAGGAGGTTGATAGAAGAAGTTAGGTGGAGGTAGGGGTGGACGGACGGGTTGACAAGGTTGAAATGAAGGACTGGCTGGCCGGGGGCGACGAAAGGGAGTGTTGGAAGTGTGACGAAAAGGTTGGGGTGGGGAACGTGAGGGCTCCACTTTGAAGCGACGTTGAAAGATGTAGGCACCAGTGTTGATAAGTTGTTCCACATCATTGGCGGTGGGAAGGTGAATTCGGACCATAAAAGTAGGGCCGGAAGCGTTGTAAATCCTGAACGCACGACGAGCGGGGATGTCTGCTTCCTGGAGTTCTTGGAGAATTTCCCGTTCTGAGATGGTAGGTTCTACGCCGCGGATGACACAGCTTGACATAGTGTCCAGAGGTGGTGGTTGCGACCGTTGCGACGATGTTGCGGCGGCTGTTGTGGTGTCGTCTGGTGGTGACACGGCAGGGGAGTCTAGGATGTTGTCGGGAATTTGCTGGGGACGAGGTTGTACAGAAGTCAGGGTAGAAGAGAGGGAGGATATCATTACAGGGGAAGGATGGCATGACGTAACGGTAGTAACAGGAATATGGTGGCGAGTAGTGGCTGACATCGTAGTGGTCGCGGTGGTAGTAGTAGGTGGTGTGTGATGAGGGGGAAAGGAGGGCGATGTTTGTTGTAGCAGAGGCTTGTGGTGAGGCGCATTGACGACAGGCAATGTGGTGGGATCTGCTGTAAGCTGGGCTAATATAGGCTGGCTGGTAGGCTCCACTAGGTAGTATCGGTCGTGAATAGACACTCCCGTGTCAAGGAGGCGTTTCCAGTCGTCCAACGTAGGTAGATAAAGAAGAACCTGCGATGATGGTGATGAAGTTGAGGCATCCAACATCCGGTGGGCATCGTGGACTGGGTAGCCAGCGGTGCGAAGGGCGTAGCAAATCTCTTCTTCGGATATGGCAGGATTAACATCGGGGATGACACAGGTGCGCATGGTGTGGGAACGGCCGACTTCCAACTCGGTGTCAGGCCTATATTCTTTAGAGTCCGGCGGGGAGCTGAGTTAAAGATGTAGAGCCACCCGGCCGGCAACAAAAAATAAGGAGAGTCTTCAGAGATTTTTGAAACCAGTGCTCCTCGAGAATGCAGCGGTGATGCCATGTTTTCGTGGCAGGGCCTTGTGCACTAGGGAACCGGAACACCAATGGCCTGGTGGTGGTATAATCCATCAGGCAGATATATACGAACAAGAAAGAGATTTAACACAGTACTGTCAAAAATTAGAAGAGGGACAATTATAATACACTTAAGGAAAGTGAAAAGAAACGGCAGCATGTGATAGGTGAGGAATATCAACAAGCAATAGTAATGTTGAGATCAGTCCACGAGAAAATGACTAAGGAGTACAAGCAACAGTATGAAGAACAGAATTGCAAGAGATAGCACGTTAGTGCCATAAAACACTCAGTTAGGCATCATGAGAGTAAGTACCACTGCAGGCAAGAACATTGTACACAAGTAATCATATATAAATAGCATATGTAATGGATAGCAGTGGTGAACGGATAGGGAAGCTACGTGATTGGTGGGGGAATGAGATGATAAGTTCCAGGTATCCTATTATTATTAAAAATATGGGTAGCTAAAGGGGATAATGTAAGTGCTTCAATGATCGAAGAATTGTGGTTGGAGTGACCAGTTTGAAGATATTTGAGTCGAAGATTATGGAGGTGGGATAAGATAGTGGGAAAAGTATAAAGGGGAATAAAATTGGCAGAAGGAGTATCAAATGGGAGTCGGTAGGTGATACGTAAAGCATGCCTATCCAGTTTAAGCAACTGTAGATAAAGACGGCTGTCAGCCGGAAGCCAGGTCAAGGAGCCGTAAGTGACGATGGGACGGATGAATGTGTGATAGACGCGGAGTACTTGGGGCGGTCGAAGGCCCCAAGTACGACCAGTGAGAAAACGGAGAGCATAAAAACGGTGAAGGGAGCGTTTGTAGTCATGGTTAATGTGATGGTTCCATTTAAGGTTATTTTGAAATTTTATGCCCAGGTACGTTAATAAGTTAGTCTCGGAGAGAATAGTATTATACATGGTTAGATGGACACGGTTCCGAGGTTGAGTAATTCGAGACTTTTTCCGAAAAACAATGAGTTGAGTTTTAGTTGGGTTGATAGAAATGTGCCAAGAATTGAACCAAGTTTCAAGAACGGTTAAATAATTTTGGAGATGTTTTGTTAATGTTTTAGTAGTGGGTGTTAAAGCTAAAATGGCGAGATCATCGGCATATTGATAAAGGCGGAGGGGAGGAGCAGGGTGAGAGATATCGTGGGTGTATAGGATATAAAGAAGAGGAGAAAGAGGGGAGCCTTGGGCAACGCCAGCTGTTAAAGGGAAAGGATAGGAAAGTGTGCCATGGATGGTGATCTGTGCCGTGCGGCTTTTCAGATAATTGTACACAAAACGGATGATAGTAAATGGAAGCGGGAGATGACGGAGTTTATAAAGTAGTCCTGGATGCCAGACCGAGTCAAAGGCGCGGCTGACATCGAGGCAAACTAATGCTGCTGTTTTGCGAGGTTGTAGAAATGTTCATGAGTAGAATGATGAGGGCGAAAACCAGCCTGAGAAGAAGGGAGGAGACCTAAGGAATCGAGGTAGGAAGTAATCCTTCGACTTATGATTCCTTCAAGAATTTTACTAAGAACCGGAAGTAAAGAAATCGGGCGGTAGGAATGTATGTCAGAGGGGAGTTTATTGGGTTTGAGAAAGAGAAGAAGCGGGGTAGGCCATGGTATACAAAATAAAGGTGTAAATCGTACTGAGAAGGTCGATGAGAATGGAAGGCGCTTCTTGGATATGCCGGTATGAGATACGATCAAAGCCAGGAGAGGTATTTTTCCTATGTTTCAAATAATGACGGATATCGGAAGGTGTGATAGGAGCATTTAAGGGATGGGTATAATCGACTTGGGGAAAATGTAGAAAAGAAGGTTGGAGGTCAGAGTGGTCAGGGTGAAAAAAGTGATTAATGAGATGTTCTTCAGGATGGAGAAAATCAGGGTTCGAAGAAGGGGAAAAGACTGTCCGAAAATAATCCGCAAAGATATTCGCTTTGTCTTTATCAGTACGGGGATGGTTCGGAGCATGTAAAATGGGGTAAGTGGGGAGGGATTTGTGCGTTTTAGTGAGTTGTCGAAAAGTCGTCCAGAATTTTCATGGTTCGTGATAATCAGCTAAGTCAGTACATTTATCAGTCCAAAATTTACGTTTAATAGCCTTTATGTATGATCGAGCATGTCGTAATGTGCGTCTGTGAAGCTGTAACGTAGTCGGGTCTTTGGTACGTAGATAGGAATTATAGTAGTCATGAACAAGGTGAAGGAGACGTAAAGCCTTAGGTGGGATGGGTGGTTTAGAAGGGTGGTAAGAGTGGCGAGGAATATGGAGGTTATCAGAAATAATAATGGCACGTTCAATAGTATCAATGAGGGAGTGAAGGGCGGGGATGGAGGTAGGGGGTGAGGTACCGTGGAGTAAGTTTGCTATAGTAGTGCGATATTCCTGCCAGTTAGCATGTGAAAAACGACGGGTAGGAGGAGGACGGGAAGATGAGATATGAGAACCCGAATAAACACCAGAAAGAGTAATGAGGGCCGGAGCATGATCGCTTTTTAACGGGACTAGTTGTTGAATAGTGGGAGAAGAAGCCAAAGAGGGGGAAAGGAAAAGGACATCAGGAGTGGATTGGTTAGCAGGTAAGGTATGAAAAGGGAAAGGATAATGTACACCCCGGATATTATTACATAAGTCTGTAAAGTCACGATGTTGTGTTGGAGTATATGAAGTTATATTAATATCGGCTAAAATGATATAATCGGTAAAAGTCGAATCAATGTGTTGTATAAAATCTGTGGGAGCTGAGAGACCAGGTGAAAGATAAAGAGTAGCAATAGTGATCGATTTGTGAGGAGTAAGTATTTCTAATATGAGGTATTCTGAGAAGTTGTTAGGGAAGTTAAAATAATGTTGAATTACGGTGTATGTTCTACGGACGCCAATGGCGACTCCACCGCGACCTTGACCAGGACGGTCAGCGCGGTAAAGTACAAATGGAGCGAATTTAGGGTGAAAAGCGGGAGTCAAAAAGGTTTCATTTAGTACAAAGACGTGGAAAAGGACATATCCAGAAGCGGAAGGTTGGTGCGAACTGATCTTACATTAGCATAATAAACCTTGAATTTATCGCATAAAATGTACCGTACTCAGGGGAAAGAATGAAAAATGCATTCGACTCCCCGAGTATGACACATCCACATGTGTATTGAGCACCAACCGGGCCGCTAACTGGATTTGGGTAAGGATGTGGGGACGGTGGGTAGGAAGGATATTCTGCAACACCATCGTGAAAAAACGAATGATGTTTTCAGAAGTAGGAGGAAGGAGGGCAGTATTGGATTGGGTAGTAGGTAGATCATGGGATTGGACTGGTACGGCGGTTTCAGGCTTATTAGGTTCAGGGAGAGGTTTATTTTTACATTTGTAACTGAAGGAAGGGTGTTCAAGGTTACAGTTAACACACTTGGGAGTTGATTTATTGGGACACACTTGTGTAGAATGTTCCCGACTCGAGCAAATGGCACATACCTCAGGGTGATTGCAAGGAGCTCCAGGAGCGTGGTCATAACGTTGACATTTTGGACAGCGAATCCGTTGTGGAGGCGCAGATCTGGATGGCTCCACCCTGTGACGCCGGCCGTAGATCAGCGCGCCGTCTCGCAACAGCGCGTCCAGCGGCGGGGCAGTCCTGGTGAGGATGCGCACCAAGGTCGTAGGACCATTGGCATTCCTGATGCGGTGGACGCGGTAGATGTCGAGGCCGTCTCGTTGAAGTTGATCTAGAATGTCACTATCAGTGTAGTCCTTGTCGACTCAATATGCCACCACTGACATGATGGAAGATGTGCGGGCGGGGGGTTCAGGACGATGAGCAGGGCTGCGCATAGGCATGTTGGTGACCTTGGCGTTGGGTCCCAGTCGAGTAATACCAATTTTAGTCATAAAATGGGAGTAGAATGACTTGCTGGTTTTAATGTTGAAGCCCCCATCTCGGGCGCGTTGTATTTCAATGTTATATTCTGAAGGATTCGGCGTATGGGCGCACAAGACTGTGTAAAGCTTCCTGATGTTTGAATGTGCTTCGTCCAGGTCTCGAAGCTTTATAAGGTAAAATGCCGGCTGTAGCGTGGCCCTGAAAGACTGGTCAATGGCACTGCGGTTGCGAATGTTCGGTGGTAAGGCAGGATTCATTGCAGCCTGGGGGTAAGATTTCATTCTGCCAGGCATAAACGGCGGAGGCTGCTGTTGTCGAGAAGTGGTTGGTGACAGTTGTGAAAGTGGAGCGATTCCCGCTAAAGGGTCAGAAATGGCCCCTTGATCAGAACCGCGATCACAAGATGATGAGCGGCTGGAACCAGGAGAAACAGCAGGCTGTGTACCCGGAGCGTTACGGATCTTCTTACGGCCCCCGGTTGTATCCGAAGCGTCGGAGTCCGCCCGTCGTCGAGGCTGCTTGGTCTGCGTGATGTCCATTTCTGGCGATGGAGGTCGATCTGCCAAGGTTGAAGAAGATAATTCACTCATGTTGTAGCTTCCGTCTGGTCTGGAAGATGGTGTGGATTCGTCGTTGCTCATAGTAGCTGGGCCGATCATTAGCCAAGAACTGAGAGTGCATATTTTATAGAGTATATGAAATTTACTTGGAGTTCATTTGAACACTAACAGTAAGTGAAATCTACAAGTAAACGTATTAAAAATACCTTTCTCCATATGTTAACACACTACAGCACATGCAAACTATAGCACGATGTCGAGACATCTGGCGGCGGTACTGCGAACCTGGTTGGGGACGGTTTTTATGCTCAGAACTAGCGCACACTTCCCGGCCTTGTATATCTCGTAGGCAACGGCCGTGAAGAACTACTTTCGCTTCACCTTGCAGCCACTACGCTGCACACCGTTGCAGCCAATTGGAACGTTCACCGCTAGATACCAGCACAATCATACGTCAAGTGCGATCATTCTTGTTGAAGTTTTCTGTATTAAAACACGGCCGACTGGATCCCTCGCTGCGCTCCTTATAAGGAGCTAGCTAGAGCGACGCATCAAGTCGGCCGTGATTAAAATAATGTTGATTTTATAGAAGCAGATATTCCTCCAACATTGAGCCGTATCTTAAAACTGCCGTATCTTCCAAACCTGAGACAAATTCTGAAAGAAAACAATGTAACAGGAGAAATTTACACTTCGAATTCTATTACACAGTGCGATTGGATCTGTATATGTTGCAAATTCTACTCTTCAGTGCTGGATCATTTACTGATTTATTTTAAAATCATTCCATGTATTTGGTGAACATTAATATTTTCATTCTCATGGTGTACATCTAGTTAAAATATATTTCTCGAGAAAACTGATTATATTTAATTTGTTGAAAGTACTCTCAGATGGTAAGCATTCCGTTCTAAATTTATATCTTGAAGTTGTAGTAATTGTTACATCCATACCTTGGTTTTAGGTCATTTTCAATTTTTGGATGCTGTAGTATAATTAACTACAGGCATAAAAAACAAAATTTTAAATATACTCGACGTGGTCACAACTAGTGATAGGGATGGGCTTAGCAGTTATTTTTGATTAACGGTTATAACTGGAGCGGTTACACAAAAATACTTGTTAACGTTAACGAAATAAGTGACTGGGACAGTGAGGTGCTGGCCTTCTGACCCCAACTTGGCAGGTTCGATCCTGGTTTAGTCCGGTGGTATTTGAATACGTCAGCCTCGTGTCGATAGATTTACTAGCACGTAAAATAACTCCTGCGGGACTAAATTCCGACGCTTCGTCTTCTACGAAAACCGTTAAAGTAGTTAGTGGGACGTAAAGTCAATAAAATTATTATTATTTGCTAAGGGCTTTACGTCGCACCGACACAGATAGGTCTTATGGCGACGATGGGATAGGAGGAAAGGCCTAGGAGTTGGAAGGAATGGGCCGTGGCCTTAATTAAGGTACAGCCCCAGCATTTGCCTGGTGTGAAAACGGGAAACTACGAAAAACCATCTTCAGGGCTGCCGATAGTGGGATTCGAACCTACTATCTCCCGGATGCAAGCTCACAGCCGCGCGCCTCTACGCGCATGGCCAACTCGCCCGGTGTTTATTATATATATAATTCGCTGGGGCCATCAAGGACCACGTTAAGTCTTTTTGCATTTGACACTGAACTTGGCCTTCTTTAGAGCCTAAATTTCCCTCATTCTTTGTGAGTGGGCCTGCTTACGCTCCTCTGTCCAAGGGGCACCGTGTCTTCTCTTCGGTTGCTCGTCTCGGTTTAGCCCGTTCGTCAATATTTTCTTGCGGAAGAGATCTCTGTTAAGGGCGTCTTCAGCTGAGATATGTAGCATTTGCAGGTCTTCTTTGGTATTTCTAAGCCAGGGAATTGTGGTTTGGGGGTTTGAATCAAAAAAGTGAAAGATTTCTTTAGTTAACTTTCTCCCGTCCATTCTTTTCAGATGACCGTAAAATCGTGCCCGTCTTTTTCTGATTGTGTCGGTAATTTTCTCTATTTTGCTGTAGACTTCCTTGTTGGATCTCTTTTGATGGATTCCATTTCTGTACTTTGATCCCAAGATTCCTCTCACAATTTTGCGTTCTCTTTTCTCCAGTTCTTCAAGGAGTCCTTTGTTGGCATTTAGAGACAGGGTTTCGGCTGCATATAGAACTACTGGCTTCAGAACTGTTTCATAGTGACGTATCTTGGTGTTTTGGGAAAGGCATTTTTTGTTGTAGATTGTGTGGGATGTTCGGTAGGCTATTTCCAGTTTGCGTACTCGCTCCTGAAGTGCTTCTTTGTCCAGTCCATTTTTCATGATGATCTCGCCCAGGTATTTGAATTTGTCTACTCGGGTGATGTCCCCGTATTTTGTATGGAGTTTTGGTGGAGCCTCTTTGATGTTAGTCATTACTTCTGTTTTCTCAAACGATATCTGCAAACCAGTCTGTTCGGCAATTTCCTTTAAAATTTCAACTTGAGCTCTAGCGGTTGCTATGTCGTTTGAGAGAACAGCAATATCATCGGCAAATGCTAAGCAGTCTGTTGCGATCCCCTTGGATTTGGTTCCTATTCTCAATGGACTGTAGTTGGTTTCCTGTAATCTCACCCGCCAGGTTCTGATGATCTTTTCAAGCACACAGTTGAAGAGTATCGGGGATAGCCCATCACCTTGTCGGACTCCTGGTTTGATGTCAAAGGAATGCGAGAGACATCCGTGGAACTTCACCTTGAATTTTGTATCGGTCAGGGTGGCTCTAATTAATGCCAGCAGTTTCAAATCAACTCCAAATTCATTTAAGATGTTTAGCAGGACTTCCCGGTCAATGGAGTCGTACGCTTTCTTAAAGTCCACATAGACAGACACATACTGCTTGGACCTTAGTGTACAATATCTGATGATCGTTTTGAGATTTTGGATCTGTTCAGCTGTTGAGCGACCTTTTCTGAACCTTCCTTGGTATTCACCTATTTGATGTTCGACTTGTCCTTCCAAACGCTCCAGGATGGCAAGTGATAGAATTTTGTAAGTCACGGGTAGCAAAGATATTCCTCTGTAGTTGTTGATGTTCTTCATGCTGCCTTTTTTGTGTAATGGATGGATCAAAGCTATTTTCCAATCTTCGGGTAGGGTCTCCTTGTTCCAAATTTCTTCTATTTGCTTTTGCAAGATATCAAGTGATTCCTCTGGAGCTGCTACTACTGAGTCTTCCCCCGGCGCTTTATTTTTGAGACGGGCAATGTGGCGCTTGATTTCATCTCTGTCGGGTGGTCTGGAATCTGGGTACCTGAGTAAGGGTTCCTTGGTCTCAATGGCGCTTTGCGGTTTAGAGCAATTTAGTAAATTCTTGAAGTAATCTGCCAGAATGCTGCAATTTTCTTCACTTGACGTCGCCAGTGTGCCGTCCTTTCGCTCAAAGCATAGAGATGGTGGTTTATAGCCAGTGAGTTTGCGTTTGAAGGCTCTGTAGTACTCTCTGCTTTCATTCTTCCTAAAGCTTTGTTCTATCTTTTCAATGAGAGATTTTTCGTATTTACGTTTCTCAGTTCTGAACACCCTAGCTGCTTGGGCACGTTGGGTTTTGTAGGTTTCCCAATCATTTTCTGATTTCGTAGAGTAGTACTGTTTCCACGCATTGAGTCTTTCTTGGAGGACTGATTCGCAGGTACTATTCTACCAGACATGCTTTTTGCTTCTCTTGATTTCTGCAACGTCTTTGGCGGCCTCAACAAGGAGACTTTTGGCGTTGTTAAAGTCACAGTCATTTGGTCTAGCCTTCTCCTGAAACTCCTCGACCCTTTGCCGAAGTTTATCATTGTTGAAGCGTGTGATCTGTTTGGTTGTCTTCCTTGTGTTTGCGGGAATTGGTTTGAATTTGATAAGAGACATATAATGATCTGAGGCCACATTGATGCCTTTCTTTACCTTGACATTCATAATCTCAGGGCTGTTTCTCCTGGAGATTGCAACATGATCAATTTGGAACTCTCCGAGAGCTTGGACGGGAGAACGCCAAGTCATTTGCTTTCTGGATAGATGGCGAAAGTGGGTCGACATGACCTGCAGGTTGTGATTTTCGCAAATGGACACCAGTCTTTTGCCGTTGGGATTGGTTCTTTTGTGAGCAGGGTAATCTCCTATAACTTTCTTGTACTTCTGTTCACGACCTAGTTGGGTATTTAAGTCACCCAAAAGAAGCTTGACATGGTGTTTGGGGATTTTGTTTAATTTTTCATCCGGTACGTCCCAGAAATTATCAACTTCGTCTGGATCAGACTTGTTCTTATCGTTCGTAGGAGCATGTGCGTTAACTAGGGCGTAGGTTTTGTTCGCGCATTTAATTGTGAGTATAGACAATCTGTCATTCACAGGTTCGAAATTTGCAACCGATTTAAGGATCTTGGTTCTAACAGCAAACGCGGTTCCAAGCATCACAGCTCCATTGAGGATTCCTCTTTGCGCTTTGCTCTTGAAAAATCGGTAGCCTTCGGATTCAAAAATCTCTTCATCTGGGTACCTTGTTTCCTGTAGGGCTATTATGGATATCTGATTTTCGTGAAGAGCTTTGGTGAGGGTTTTCAGCTTGCCAGTTTGTGTTATTATTATTATTATTATTATTATTATTATTATTATTATTATTATTATTATTATCTCTAGTACAAGAGGGGTACCTAATACTCGCTGCACAAAGGAAATATGGTGCCAGCCCTGTAGTCTCGGGGTAGCGTGGCGGCCTGCTCAGCGATTTTCAACTGCATCTGAGGGCTGCTTCGAGAGGTCCACGTGTTTATACACTTGAGAAGTTATCTGACGGTGATGACGGCCTCGAGCCTCGGTCAAGAAAGCCGAGAATAACGACCGGGAGGATTCGTTCCGCTGACCACGCGTCATCTCATAATCTGCAGACATGCGGGGTGAGGAGCGGTCGCGTAGTAGGCCAAATGCCCTTTGAAGCAGAAAGCATTAGGGAAATATATTATGTGTACCAACCTCAAGGTTGACGTACGGGGCATAAGTTCAGAGGCATAATTCCCTTTTATGTAAATATCACTCTACCGCAGATAGGCCTACTCACGGAAAGATACATGAAGTCAATCAGTTTAAGAATGACGAAAATCGGACACTCCCGGCACCAAAAGCCATACGCCATTTCATTTTACCGACGCACAGTGTGAAATGGTAGAGATCAGGCAGGACAAAAGTACATTTTCGACTAATTTATTTATATTATAAAGTACATTATTGTACGCTCGTGACTATACAAAGAATACCTGGCCGCAAAGCTTTTAAAGCTGTGTGTGGTATATCTGATCTCTACATTTGTGTGAACACTGCGCCCCTTACCGAACCTTGCGTCTCGCACTGTCAATTGTCTGC
The DNA here is from genome assembly GCF_040414725.1 of Anabrus simplex. Classification (NCBI taxonomy): domain Eukaryota; kingdom Metazoa; phylum Arthropoda; class Insecta; order Orthoptera; family Tettigoniidae; genus Anabrus; species Anabrus simplex. The sequence goes on along the minus strand of NC_090278.1, from coordinate 51,649,034 downwards.
AGTGTGTTCAGATGAATCTACGTAACTAGCGACTGTGTTAAGATATTTTTAATGTGAAATAGGGATACAGCTAGATTGTTATCTTTCTGCTTACCCTCCAGGGTTGGTTTTTCCCTCGGACTCAGCCAGGGATCCCACCTCTACCGCCTCAAGGGCAGTGTCCTGGAGCGTAAGACATTGGGTCGGGGGATACAACTGGGGAGAATGACTAGTACCTTGCCCAGGCAGCCTCACCTCCTATGCTGAACAGGGGCCTTGGTGAGGGATGGGAAGATTGGAAGGGATTGACAAGGAAGAGAGAAGGAAGCCTACAATGAATAGTTAAATTATGTTCCTAATCTTCACTCCGTATCTCAAGTTACCAAAGGCTAACCGACTGGGCGATATAATGCAAATTTGCAAACTCATATCCTCATCCCGAGGTGGTGCAGCTCCTTTCGGGAAAACCCCCATTGCAGGTGAGCTGCATGTACCATTTCAATCACATACCAGCCTTCCTGACATTCTAAAATTTCTGGCGGAATCAGGAGTCGAACTCAGGCTTCCAACGATGGGAGTTAATAACACTACCCGTTACGCTACAGAGGCGCTGTAATGAACGCGCCCAACTAAATATAGACGAAGGAGAAAAGGAAGAATGTCATTGTGTGATAAACTAAACGAATGGCATTTCGAAACAAATATGTTACGGTCTTACACTCAGTGATGTAGTTGGAACAAAATATTTACAGGAACTCACTTTATTAATTCAGCAGTTTCCAAATGGACTCGTATTAGGTGTCAAAATCAGCGGCCTTATGTTTCCGACTAGTTGTTTCGTCAGCAGAACGTTTCCCCTTTCGTAGCCATGACTTGACATATGGTTGTGGGTTAAATATATGCACAGGGAGTCCAACGCTGCTTATGAAAATAAGTCCGCTTGATCTTGCAACCAGCAGCCTATTTCCTTTTCGGCGTGGATCTCATTGTACACCTCCGGGGCTAAAAATGCGCGTAATTTTCGTCCTTTGAGATGTTGTTTTGGTATGTTCGTTTGCAGTATTCTTCGGTATAATTAAAAGAAACCCTTTTAAGTATTAGTAGGTTATTCTTACACAGTTTGTTTGATCTAAAATCAGAATACTGTAGACCTTAACTGTGACGAATGGTCTTATGATATTACCTACGACGATCACATTATATGAAATAATATTTTTCTAAAATACGTTTAGAAGAACAGAACAGCAAAGTCATAAACCCAGAAAATAAATAATATGCACTAAAATATAAGGTTTTTTGCTTATTTGCACACGGAGGAAACGTCCAGGTGATGTCACTTGTCACAACAATGATCCCACACTCGCTCACAGGATGCACGATCGCGCCGAAATGCTGACAGGACTAGTCCGAATGAACAAGGAGAAAGGTAGAGGGGTGGGGAGACCAACAGTTCAACTGAGAAGTTCAGTACCGTGCAAAATGTAATCGGCCCGGAGGAAATCTCCGAGAGCGACTAAAGGAGGGTTAAGGGCATAATATTAAATAATCCAAATTAGGAATCAGATAAACCGAACGTAATCACAATTAGTGATGAGCGATACCGTGATTTGATATCATGATTTTCTGACATCAGTGTTTTTTTTAGTCGTGACGTGATCACAATCACCGCGTCGTCCTTACTGCTTGCTTGCTTGCTTCTTTGCAGCTTGTGATCAAGACAATGCCTTAGTATTGTGACTAGGCTATCTCTGTGTAAACAGTGATGCGAAAATCAGCTACCTAAGGTTTTGTGTTTAAGAAACAGCCTATATTTTGATTGCATTACAGACACGACCGTTGCCAATTTACTTCTAGGCGTACAAACAATCATTTTTCCATTTGCATGGACATGGTGAAGTTCAACCAACATGTCAAGAAAAAATATCTTATTATTATTATGTAAGGTTAGGGATGCCACTGCACCTTTCCCTAGATACCAGAACCAGCAGTAATTTAGAAAGATGTGAGGTCTGGAAAGGTGTTGACCCAGCGGCGTGACGGCAATTGGGAAGCTACGGTGAGCAGTGGTCACAGAGGGAAGGCTACCCAAATACAGTAGAGACAATACGCGACACTGAGCGAGATATCAAGGGACACCTATTGGAGCTCACTCTAGCGGATAGACCTGAACGGTACTGATTCTCTCATAAGAGCACGTGTATTTTTGTGTGAAGTTTTTGGTGTTATTTATGCGTTTTCAGTGAGTTGACATAATTAAATAGTAGCGCGTGTCATTCCTTGATATCTCCTCTCAACATGAGGGGAAAGGTATGTGCTGTGTTTGGCTGCAGTAATTACGAAGTAGAGATAAATGCGCGGTCGTTCTTCAGGTTCCTTCGTGACAAGAACATGTACCGGTACGGTAAGTAATATAGTGTTTGCATATATATTCTTCGAGTGACAGAGATTTTTATAGTACCGTACTTCATAATCTTCTGACCTGCTCGATCCATATTTTATTGTATAGTGCAGCAGTTAACCTTCAATACCGATGTGTTGTTGTAGGTGTAATCTGTGGGTTTTGAAAAATCACAGAAGTGATTTCGATAAGGTGTACAAGAAAGAAGGGACGTTACGCTTATACAAGAATTATAAGATCTGTTCAGATCATTTCCAGGCCAGCGACTTTAAAAATCCTCGACTATACAGCCAAGGGTATGTTACATTTTTACTCTAATTGTACGTAAATATTCCTCAAAGCATCATTATCGGCAACATTTTCATACTTTCCTTTCTTTTATCCCTCTTATCAGATTAAAGGCGGAATTTTATAGATTTTCTTTCTGTTAGTAGGCTTCATGTTAAGAGGTAAATTGTCCAGCGTTTAAATGTTAATTCATTGCATCATGTGTGTAAGGAATATGCCGTTATTTTTATTGACAAGTGTCTTAATGTGATCATACAATGCTTTTCAAATGAGAGAAAAGACAAATCCAACCGTAAAAGTACAGACAGGAATGCTAAAGCTAAAAAAGTAATGCATAAATGAAAGATCAAGCCATTTCACAGCAGCCCATTTCATATCTTGCTTATGTGTCTAATTTCAGTCTTTGAATAATAACCTTTTAAATAATTCTTCATTCATTTATCCAGAATTGCTTTAGCAACTTCGAAGTTAATATCTCAGTACCACTTTCTTTCTAGACGTAATTTATTTATCCATTTCCATTGATATTTGAATTTAGCGCGATTTGTTCAGGTCAAGTCACTAGGAGCGCCACCATCGAATTGTCTCCCATTTTATCAAGGCGAAATCCGTAAGTGTCGCGTATTGTCTCTACTGTATTTGGGCTATCCAATATCTGCAAGCCAAGAACTGGGCAGCAGCTGTTATTGAAAGCCAAGGCCTTTTGAGGCCTGGAATGTTCTTGTTCTTGATTAACTTTAGAGTAATAGTGGTTTAAATTAAATAATCCAAAATTACAAATTGTATTTATTAGCTATTCCTCATCTTAGTCTGTAATTTTCATCACATTATTGATTTAGAGTTAGAGAAAAAATGCCACCCTCGGCAGCATGCAGATAGTGCCGGTCACAAAGCAATATCAGCCATGGAAATTAACATTAGACAGACTCTGCTCACACGAAGTATACCTCCCACAACCCATAGAGGTTTCTATGCTGATATGTGTAGAGTCCTAGTTGCTGAAAATATCCTCTGGAATGCTGTGCATAGTCCTGTTTTCAGAGATTTGTTTACAGAAATACACCAACCATTCATTTTTACCTTCAACATCTACATTAAAGAAAAACTAGTTAGATATTTGTTACAAAGAGGTAATTTTGTCAGTCAGGGAGGATATTTGGGAGTCTTGCATATGGTTGTGTGTGGCAGTAGCGTAGCCAGGATTTCAGTTTGTAGGGGGTGGGGGCATTACGATAGGTTTTCATCCAGAATTTTATTTTGGTGTGTGTCCAAACTTCCTGAGAATTTAGGTGGTATGGAATATCTTATAAGGAAATGAGTGTCCTTGGTTCCTAGTAAGAGTAGTGGATTCGTGCAGATTATGTAAACTGTTAACACTCCAGTGGTTGCGCGGATCACAATGGTGATCCAGCCGTTTAGTTTTTTTTTGCTCCTGTTTTTTGGTATGATTGTTGACCTTGAGCATCTGTGTACCTTCCTCGTGTCCCATCCCCTCTCTGATAATGCAGTAATCTGCTAACCTTGACTGATGGTTATTGCGTTATAGAACAGTTTATTCTTGTGGATCACAACTGTGATCAGTGCGACCACTAGCGTCACTTATTTTCACTTCCTTTGTTTTCTTATTACGGTGTCTAATCTCAGTTCATGTGCATATATCTACTCCGCTTTTTGAGTTTATATTAATTATTGGTATATAAGTACAAAATGGATGACTAAGAGAATATAAATCGATGGTTGAATGAACCAGACAGTGAGGTACCTCAAAAACATTATGGAGGGAGTAAGTGAGACAAATCACAATGTAAGGTATTTTTTATAAATGCATGCATAATTATATTATATTGTGCAGAAAATAAAGTTCTTTTCACAATGCATAATCATATTCATTGAATAAATGGTACAGAATCGCCGTATATCACAAAGAAAACTGGATCAAAATTGTAGTCCGCGTGACCACTGGAGTGCTAATAATGTACATGCTTAGTAAAAGTACATTTGTTAAAACCACTGGGGTGTCTGGACGCTTTGGACACTCCCCCCCGCTCCCCACCTCTGAATATGCCCCTGCCTTCATCTATCATTCCCTTCCCAACATAACTGCAGCATTTCATATATTCCGAATACAAGTGAAATGAATGCAAGAATAAATTGTCTGAGTAATGATGCAGTATTCTGGTCTAGAATAAATACGATAATTTTATTGTAGTAATGGTCATGTGATAAGCTGTAAAGAAGTAACATTTTATACAAATAATGCACCAGAGAAACACACACACACTATATATATAAAATGTAAGTTAGTTAGTTTGTTAGTTGGTAGAGAAAAGTATAGCTGCCCTCACTTCATAATTCCACCAAGATGTTTGCTTTTTCCCAACTTTGCACACAGTTGTTCCTAGGTATTCCCTTGCTGTTGCTACTACAGCATCCCTGTATGCCACCCATTCTCCTTCATATCCTGAACCTGCTTACTGTCCACTGTTCGGAACTTCTCACTAATTATATCCATGTACTTCTGATTTCCTCGTCCTGGAGATTTTCTACCCTTATTCGTTTGCAGACAGATTTCAGTTTCCCTATCCTAGGCCTAGAGATACTTCATTCACTACAGATAGTGGTCCTTTTCATCAAAAAATCCACACAAAAAAACCCGTACATTCCTAACAGATTTCCTGAATTCAAAGTCCGTTAAGATATGGTCTGTTATGGATCTGGTACCCCTAGCCTCCCATGTGTAGCAGTGAATAGCCTTATGCTTGAAGAATGTATTCGTAACTGTTAGCAGTTAGCATACTAGCACAAAGGTCCAGCAAATGCTTTCCATTCTCATTAGCTTCCATATCTTCCCCACATTTATCAATCACCCTTTCGTATCCTTCAGTTCTATTTCCAACTCTCGCATTGAAATCTCCCATTAGCACTATTCTATCCTTGCTGTTGACCCTGACTACAATGTCACTCAATGCTTCATAAAACTTGTCAATTTCATCCTCACCTGCGCCCTCACATGGTTGATACACTTGAGACAATTCTCGTCCTAATTCCTCCAACTGCCAAATCTACCCACAATGTTTTGTACAATAATATTCCTGATGAACAGCCCTACCCCCACTCTGCTCTTCCCTTTTTAAAACCCATGAAGTACATTTTATAATCTCCTATCTCTTCCTCGTTATTTTCCTGTACACAAATAGCATTTAATCCTAGCACATCTTTGCTGACTCAGCCAGTTCTACTTTCTTTCTTTCTTTCTTTCTTTCTTCCATAAGCCCCATTAATATTGATAGCTCCCCATCGAATTCCATTTCGTTCGCCAAGTTGTTTCCAAGAAGTCCCTCACCTGTCAAATGGGAGTGGGACTCCGTCACTCCCATAGGTCCGAGGCTTGCTTAAAATGTTCCTAGCTTGGTAAATTCATGAATCAGGATGCTACCCTACTTATACATGGTACAAGTGCAGATCTCTCCTCTAGTTCTGTTCTTTGGGGTCCCAGTATCTTCTCCACTAGTTCCAACTGCTTGACCGTTCCTATTTTTATCAGGTTCAAACTTTCAGCTGCAAATAAAGCCTCCGGACAGATCACTGTCTGGTAGTGTCGGAGTTTTGTATCGATCGAGATATTCCTCTTGTTGCAAGTGTTCATAGTTTATATGCCAAGTTCATGTGGTTGATTCTCGATAGCAATGCGCCTCTTCCTGACAGGTTATTGTCAATCTACTCCCCCAGTTGTTTGAATTTCTCCACTTTCTGAATCATTTCTCTCTCAACTGTCATCCATCTGGATGCTGGTCATTTACTGTGTCTTCTCGAAGGAGATCCACAGGCCTGCCTTACTTGCTTCTTCCTGAAGTTGGGCAATTTGGTTCCATGCCTCCTCTGTTGACTGACAGATTACTATAATCTGTTAGCTTCATAGTCCATATTTACTCGCATATTAGACCCCTTTTTTCCCCACTTTTACAGCCAAAAATAATAAAGGGGGGTCCAATATTCAATAACCTCAAAATTTTGTGCAGCGAACACATGACTTCTAGGCTATAAAGAGCTATAAATTGTACGTGTCAACATTCTATACTATTATTTAACAAACTTAGAATGTATTTAACTTATACTGGCTATTTTCATCGGAAGGCAGTATTTCCAAAGGTAAAAAGACAAATGGTGAACACGACTTTTAGACCTACGGTACATATGAAAGTCCGTTTTAGTTACTCATATAACGTCATTCCTTACATCTCATCAATTCCTCTGATCAGGTTGATGTCAAGAAGAGCATACGGCCGTAAAAACTCGCTACGAAGATTCGTCTCACTCATACTCAATCCCGTAGAAGAAAGGGATAAGGGTATCATGTTATCATATAATTAAATATTGATACAAAAGAACTTAATGAACAGTCATTTGTCTCTGTCAGTTCAGCAGTAGGCCTACCACACAGTAAACCTGATCACTACTTTCATTTGAATTATCGCCTTGCGCCGCCAACTTCCCTGCCCTGCTAGTGGTGTGTCGCCATTCCAAGTAACGTCATCTTCACTGCCATCTCGTCAGTCGCATCAGCCATGCTTCATTCTTTTTGAGCCATGCACTGCAATCAAGAGCATACAAGGTCCCGTCTTTTTGAACCTTTTAAAGATTATTTCATTCCTGACTATAGAGTCTAAACAGTGTGAATCTATTCCCAAATAGTTTCTGGAGATGGTCTCTGATATTCCCAGTTGGTGTATATGTAACAGAAGCCACTCCTTTCGAATAAAGCCATGCTGTAGAAGGCATGCCAAACCATCAGCTGATAACTAGCGTATGTTACGAGTTGTACTTCCGAATGTAATACATAGTAACTGGAAACATTCTTTTGATGACTGTGGCTGTTGAAACACAGACCCTTATTTTTAAGTACATTTCATGCTTGTTCTCTACATTTATCACATCAGGATTTTATAAACAGCTGTCCATGGGCTAAGACAGACCACATTGTTTAGGTAAAGTATATTATCGCCCTGATAGCAAATACAGTAGAGACAATACGCGACATTCTGCGAGATATCGAGGGACAGCGATTAGAGCTCTATATAGCGGATTGACCTGAGAGTTACTGTTTCTGTCATAAGAGCACATGTATTTGTTTGTGAAGTTTTTGGCGTTATTTATACGTTTTCATTAAGTTGACATAAGTAAATAGTAGCATGTGTTATTCCTTTATATCTCCTCTCAATATGAGTGGAAAGATATATGCTGTGTTTGGCTGCAATGACTATGAAGTGCAGAAGGATTCGCAGTCTTTCTTCAGTTTCCCTCGTGACAAGAAAATGTAAGTAAATAGTGTGTTTGCATGGATATTCTTCCAGTTACAAAGAGATTTGTATAGTACTTCCAACATTTCTAACCTGCGCGATCCATATTTTAACTGGTTTAAAATATAATCTTATTTTATTGTATAGTGTAGCAGTTAACCTTCAATTCTGATGTGGTGTTGTGTGATCTGTGGGTTTTGATTTAATTCAAGAAAATGCACATGCATATGTGTGTGTCTGGTTGTGTTCCAAGTTACCACATTTGGAATGCCATAATGCGTTGTCAAGCACTGAAGAAAATATGGGTGATTTAAAAAATGTACGGTACATATTTTGTTGAAATAATATGATGCAAATTTGCTTTACCCTAATGTAGGCCTAATGGCATTATGGCAAGTATTGCTTATACGGAAAGTTTGAATGTTTTTGAGGCTAAATTTATAGATTTTCTTTCTCTTAGTAGGCTTCAAGTTAAAAGGAAAATTGTCCAGCTCTTAAATGTAAATTAATTGAATCATGTGTGTAAGGAATATGCCAATATTTTTGTTGACAAGTATTTTAATGTGATGATACAATGCTTTTAAATGAGAAAAAAGATAAATCTAGCCGTGAACATTCAGGCAGGAATGCTGAAGCTGAAAAAGTAATGCATAAATGAAAGATCAAGCCCTTTCACAGCAGTCCATTTCACGTCTTGATTATATGTCTAATTTCAGTCTTAATAATAACTTGTTAAATAATTCTTCTTCTTCTTTGTGTTTAGGCCATCGGTGGACCATGGTGCTTGTGTTCTAGCTGTGTTTTTGTCATCGTCTGCCCCTTTTAGCGTACTGGATTGTGTTCATAGTGGCCTCTTGAGCCTTCCTGTTGGACCAGTATTCCTTCATTTTATCGCTGAATTCTTTCCTGCGCTCCTCTGACCAATTCCCGGCTCCTTTGTGGCTAGCTGATGTAAGGGATGTTAGGAAAGGTTTGGTTTTGACCATTAAACGGTATGCATTTCTGTCAGTAATAGCGGCTTGATTAACATTAAGCTCTGCAAGATCTTTGTCCACTTGTTTGTTCCAGGGGAATCCAGTAGCTTTGCCTTTGTTAGCAACCTTGAAGTTCTTATGGGTTAATCTATTAGGATCCATTCTGTATAGATGTCCATAGAAAGTCAAACGTTTTCTTCTGATGGCATCTATGAGGTTTTCTTGATGCTGGTAGAGCTCATTGTTGGGTTTGTACCATCACCTTCCATCTGGTAGGATCCTTGGCCCTATTATTATTCTCTGAAATTTCCGTTCTTGCACTTCCAGGGCTCTCAGTGGGTTCTTTTTAGTTAGGGATAAGCATTCTGCTGCGTAGAGGACTGATGGTCTGACTGCTGCATCATAGTGTCTCAGTTTTACATTCATTGATAAATGCTTTGAGGCATACAGTTTTCTGCAGGCATGGTAGGCCTTACCTAATTTGATTTTCCTTTGTTCAAGAGCCATCGTTTCACTTAGGTCCTCCGATATCCACTTTCCGAGGTACTTCACATTTTTAGCTCTCTTGATATGTCGTATCACTGACTCCCATTGTTGTAGGGGCCTCTTTGATGTTGGTGATAAACTCTGTCTTTCCAATGTTGATCATGAGGCCCGCTTTAGCTGCTATAGATTGCAGTGTTTGAAGCTGCATAGTGGCCTCATGCATGTCGTTTGCTAATAAAGTTAGGTCATCAGCAAAGGCCAGGCATGGAATCCTCAGGTTGTCTGATTTAAACCCCATCCTTAATCCGGTGTTCTCAGGTAATGACCTGGTCGATTCCCTTATGATCTTTTCCAGGACACAGTTAAATAATTTGCATGAGATACCATCTCCTTGCCTCACCCCTGTTTTGATTGTGAAGCTCTCTGATAATTGACCTCTGAACTTAACTTTGGAAGTGGTGGTGTGCAGGGTGGCTTGCACCAACCTATTAATTTTTTCATTTAGTCTCAGTTCTCTTAAGGTGTTGAAGAGTGTGATCCTATCCACAGAGTCATATGCCTCTGGAAGTCAACAAAGATAGCTACCCACTGTCGGCATCTTTTCTTGCTATATTGAAGGATGGTCTTCAGATTTTGTATCTGTTCAGCACAAGACCTTGCAGTTCTGAACCCTGCTTGATATTCTCCTAATTCTTTATCCAGTTGTCTTGTTATGCGCTGTTCCAGAATCTTGGAAAAGACTTTCTATGATACTGAAAGGAGTGATATTCCTCTATAGTTGCTGGGATCTGTTTTGCTTCCCTTCTTGTGGATTGGATGGATAACGGCTGATGTCCAATCATCTGGTAGGAGTCCTTGTGGCTCCGGGCAAATGGGAGTGAAATGCGTCGTTGACAGGTATCTGCAACATAAAATATTGCATTCAGCAAGAGAATCCAACTAGCCTCTTTCACTCCAACTCCAGCACGTAACCTACAAGAGGTGTCCCTCTTAAGCTGAGCAACCCAGTGGAAGGTTGGGTAACCAATCCCAGTGGGAAACTGGGTCAGTGAACTGATCAGTGCTGGGGGCTTAAAGGCTTACAAACTTGATAGTCAACAACTCGTCATTTTCGGGTGACCAACTACACACACACTAGTGTGATAGATTGTATCAAACATGAAGTACGAAAAATAATTCATTTATCCAGAATTGGTTTAGCAACATTGAAATTAATATCTTAACAACACTTTCTTTCTAGGCATAATTTATTTATCCATTTCCATATATACATTTCCATTGATATTTGAATTTAGCACGAATTTTCAGGTCACACCACTAGGAGCGCCACTTGTCTCCCATTTTAACAAGGCTAAATCCGGAAGTGTTGCGTAATGTCTCTAATGTTTTTGCTGATGGTGCCAAAAGTTCCTCAATGGAAAGAATAAAAATAACAGGAAAATATACCACATTTATGGACATCTACAGGTGTGGCGGTAATGCATTTTATTATCATAATCATAATGTTTAATTTCGTATGTTCATTGTCTTTTTTTATTAACGCATTCCCTAGTATGTTTTGTTTGGCGTCTCCGAAAATCGTTTTTAGTATGTGGGGACAGTAAATTATTATTATTAGTATTATTATTATTATTATTATTTGTTTGGTACATTGGCAAGTGAAACAATCGTTTTAATTCGATAGCTTTTATCAGGTTTTAAACTTACTTCTCTCCAAATATATACCTATATTGGCCCGAGTTAAGAGATATTAAACGACCACTTTGTTAATGATCTTACCTGCTGTATAAATAGCAACAATCGCGAATATTTATCAACTAAAGTAAACTCGTTTCCTCATCCCGAGGTGATACATCTCTTTTTAGACACACCCCCAGTGGAGGGGAGTTACACGTACTGCTTTTACCCCATATCAACCTTCCTGCCATTTGTAAATCTTTGGCAGTACGGTACCGGGAATCGAAGTCAGACTGCCGAGAAAACCAATTAATTGTGCTAACCATTACACTGGCGGACATTATTAACTAAAAAACACAGACATATAGCATGACTGATGCATGCTTGCAATGCGCGGATCAGACACGAAGCCAGGCCTATTCACCTATTTGTGCAACATCATGTGTTGTCGTCATCATTTCATCCTCATCACGATGCGCAGGTCGCCTACGGGGGTCAAATATAAAGATCTGCACCTGGCGAGCTGAACCCGTCCTGGGATATCCCGGCACTAAAAGCCATACGACATTTCATTTTTTCATCAGAGCTGCAGTAGACCTACGCTACAGAGGCGGACATTTCTTAACTACGAAACACAGATGTACCACATGGATTTGACGTGTTTTCATTGCGTAGGTCGTACGGACGAAACTATTCACAAATATCTGCAATGTCATCAGAGCTGCAATAAGACTTGTACCCACTTCAAAGCGGAATCGTTGTTCTTCTCTGATGAATTACGTTGGGGGGTCTTATATGTGAGATTTATTTTTTTCATTTTCTTCGTCTCAAAAAGCCAGGGGGGTCTAATACACGAGTAAATACGGTAGTTCAAGCACACAAGTATGAAGGATGAGTTTTCCACCTAATCAATTTAATTTAATGTAAATAATGTACATAATACTTGACACTATGTAAAATAATGTATTTAATTAAATTAATGTAAGTAATATTTGACACTAGGTAAAATAAAGTATTGATTAGGTGGCAAATCAATCCTTCATACTTGTGCGACAGCTTTCGGTGAGTTTATTTATTTGAAATTAAATCTTGTCATAAATAATTTTCACACGTCAAATTAACCATGATCAAAGCATCCGTGACCAACACGATAAATATGGAGCCAATTTCAGAAAATCGGTACTATAGAGGAAATTTGATCCAATCAGATAAGCTGTTGGTAAGCAAACTGGAGTGCAAGCAATTACAGATGCTTTTTAACACATTTGCTCTCATATCTGACCAGGGTCTGATTAGGTTTCAATTGTGTAAAATACTGTATCCGCCTTTTGAATTCGTGGCTGCTTTTTACATTCTAAGGTAGTGTTACCTACCAGCCCCATGGTAGCCCCATTCGGTACTTCCAGGAAAGTGCTACTGACTGAGACGACCGGGAATCTCCTAGCCGGCTTGTGGGGTGGGGCCGGCCTTTCCATATCATGTTCTCGTCAGTTTCTTGGAAATTCAATGGGAATGTTCTGCCTCTAGTCACCTTGCAAAAATTCTGGCTGAAATTACCCGAGCTATAAAAAGGGAGGCTTGCTGCGGACAGTCAGTCAGAGTTGGGCTCCGTGGTGGAGTCAGAGTTGTGCAGGATTCGGGGTCAGTGTTTTTCTCCGTGGTGAAGTCAATGCGAGCCCAGTGTGTTGAGGTTCGGTGACTGGGCGGAGGACAACTGAGGTGTTGGCTATCTGTTGTTGTGGTGTCAGAGAATCCAGTGTGCAGGTGTACTTGTACTATCTGCTCGTGTATTTCTGTGGACTGGGGAGCAACGCGAGTCAGCGAGGGAAGCCGCTATCCTGAGTGTGAGGGTAAATGGATCTGTGTTAATATTAGCTGTTGAGAGTATCGTCCTGCTGTCGAATACTGTTGACCTGTTGCTGTTTAGTTGTTCATTGCATATGAATAGTGAATTACTGGACTGTCTCTGGAGTCTAACCAACGAACAGCCATCGTGTGTTGTGTGGCCTGTAGTCCTGTGTTCAGACCCAGCGGTCCACACACAGCTGCTGTATGAGGCGACTGAACTTGGGGAAGTGAAAGTAAGGATTAACTGTCCACAGGTATAGCAATGGGCTGGACCGCCTGCTGTTCCGTAACGAAGAGGGACTTGTAAATAGCCACTAGTTAGTAAGTGTGGCCATTCATAGCTGAACAGACATGTGCGTGCGTGTGTGCGCGCGCATTTATTGGGACATCCCGAAATAAATTAGAGTAGTTTTATTCATAATGGTATGAGAGGCGATCAAAAAGTTTCCATTCGAAGGCTGTACAGTCCTGAATCAGGATGCCGATCAGGCAAAATCGCCATGAGCAATAAGGCATACATCCTAGCGATGCACCAGGTTGAAGATCTCTATGTGATAAAACACAGTGTCCTGCTGCACATCCTTGTCCAACAGGAAGCGTCTACATATCAAGGCCTTCTTGAGTGGACCAAAGCTCCACCCTAATTGCCTCATCCACTGCCCGCTCATTGTTGTCGTCCGTAATGGATGAGGCTGCCCTTGCAGATCGACCACCATCTTTTGACGAAACGCGACCGTCACGGAACTTTGTGCACCATTCCACAGCGGTGGTTTTCAACAGACGTACTGCCCTATACAGTCTTCATTCTCCGAATGATGCCCACCGGTGTTTGTCCTTCGGCAGCCAAGAACAGAATAACAGCACGTTATTCCTGTTGGACGCATTTGATAATAACTTTGCCATAGTTCACGTGGCCGCATTTAACACACACATCCTGGCACAACACGACTGCCACACTAATACCTTGTCCTACATGTCCGTGCTTATATACCCGCATCAGAGTTGTGCTATGTTGCAATACCCTCTGAGACTTTTTGCTCACGCCTTATATGTTTGATGACACAGTTTATCAGTATGCCTGTAGATAGTGGGAGATAAATATTTTACTACAGCTTGCAGTAATTTCCTGCATTTTGGAATGTGATCTAAATAAAAATGTGCCTATCCCAAGGTCTGTGAAGTGTGTGCTTTGAATTCAGGTGGTGCCAAGTTATATAATGAATAGTCAAGGCAAGTAAAGCCATCGTACCATATCTTGTGAAGGTATGCACAAATTATCAGATTTTTAGGATTTATAATACAGGACTGTTACATATTACCTACCAAGTCAGGGAGGCATCTAAAAATGATGTCCTGTGGAGGGATCTGAGAGTGAATGTGCTAAATAAGAATGGAAGGAAAATAGGTACCGAAGCGTAAAGCGAGTTTTTTCTCTATAATTTTGAGTGTGGAAAAAAGTCAAATTCAACACAGTATGGAATAAATTAGGATACAGCACTGCATTTTATGAGGACTCAAAATGAGCCTTACAAACATATTATATAGAGTTTTATTTATAATTTTGTAGAAGACATTTATCATTTATACATTTTGAATGTTAAAATAACATTTGGTATACAACTTATTACAAAATATATTTATATATAAATCTTATTTACAAATCACAACCAGGAACATGGAATTGTGCTATTTTTTATATATATATATATATATATATATTACAATTCACCTACAAGTCTTTATCAGAAGTAGACGGTGAGGTTCATTTGGTCATCTTGAGCGGAGAGTGGTGTCACACTCACATCCGGGTCCAACTCAGTCTGCAATGAGAAATAAGTGTGGGAAACTAACAGAAAGAAACATCTGATGCTAAAAATTACTAATGAGGATGCCCTTACCTTTGTTCATTGATAATGTTTTGGAGGGGGAGAGGAGCACAGGGAGGTCAAGATTGCACTTCAGTAACAAAAGTGATTATGATGAGCAAGTCCCGGATTTTTATATGTCATCATTTACCTGTGCATTACGCACGTTTCTAACCCTTATCTAAATGCTGATTGTGGCCCCTCATTACAGAGTGTATTTTAACAAAGGCTGTTAATAAAATAGTGGCAATATTTAATGAACTAAGAAGTGCGATTGCATTGCATTCCTTCAATGTAGTTGCCCGCAGACTACTATCTTTTGCTAAATATCTGGAACTCCCTCTGCACAGAATACAGACGCCAAGTCGGAAAATCGGCAGCCTGAGAGGGGTTCCTTTACCTTCAGAAACAGGTCAAAGTCATAAGGTCTCATGTCTGGTGAGTACAGAGGGTGGTCCAAGATCTCCCAATGCCACTGATGCAATAAGAGCTTGACACTGTTTGCGACATGACAACATGCGTTGTTGTGCAACACGATAGGGCGATCGTCTCGCAATAAACATGGATGTTTGCACCGCATAACCGGATGCAGATGTCGCTCCAGAAATCGGCAATAGTAGCCACTATTGACGGTTTGTCCCTCAGGCAAAGCATGTGCAAAAATGACACACTTGTAGTCATATGCCACAATCATCATAAGCTTCACCTGACTGGGATCCTGTCGAAATTTCTGTGGACGTGGCGAACCTGGGTGCCGCCATTCATTCGTCTGACATTTTAATACAGGCTTGTGTGAGTTGGCCGTGCTGTGAGCTTGCATCCAGGAGATAGTGGGTTCAAATCCTACTGTCGACAGCCCTGAAGGTGGTTTTCCGTGGTTACCCATTTTCACACCAGGCAAATGCTGGGGCTATACCTTAATTAAGGCCATGGCCGATTCCTTCCAACTCCTAGGCCTTTCCTATCCCATCATTGGCATAAGTGCACACCGGTGCCATTTCTGTGTGTCTGCGAGTTGGTAAACTCAACGGGGTGCAATTTTCCTCATGTTAAGACATTTCATCCTTATGTGCCACACCGTTTGATGACTGAGACCAACCTCTATGAATAATTCCCGGACAGTCCATTGATGGTCTACAGAAACGAGACCACTCACTATATCAATCTGAAATGGAAATGGCGTATGGCTTTTAGTGGCGGGAGTGTCCAAGGACAAGTTCAGGTCGCCAGATGCAGGTCTTTTGATTTGACAGCCGTAGGCACATCGTGATGAGGATGAAATGAGGATGAAGACGACATGAACACCCAGCCCCCGAGCCAAAAAAAATTAACCAATGATGGTTAAAACTCCCGACCCTGCCAGGAATCGAACCTGGGACCTGTGATGAAAGGCCAGCACGCTAACCATTTAGTCAGATATCAATCTGATCTTGAGGAATGGACAGCCGACCTGTGCGATGCAAATCCAGTCTCATTCCGACTCACATGAATCACCTTGACCCATTGCCCAACCACCCTGTATGGTAATACATTCTCGCCAAAAGCTTCATGTAATCCTCAGTAACATTCTGATGCATTTTTGCCATTTTTTAAGAATACGTAGATCTGGAGTGGACCGGCTTCGAATGGACAGCACTGCACTATCAGCGTTGCCAATCCATGCTCAGAGTTAAGAGATTCTCTGCCATCTGTCGCTTCGCTGTTCACATATCTGACAACAGTGAAGTTATCCTCAGCTGCAGATTTCAGTGGCTGCAGGTTCAGATCTATCCACTTCTTTTGTGGCCTTCCCATGGATCGTCTTCCTTATACTGTTCTGTCAAGTGCCTTCTTTGCAGTTCTGTTTGCTGGCATCCTCTTCATGTGATCAAACCACTTCAGTCTTGATACCTGGATCTCATTGAGGAGTGAATCACCTACTCTTATTTCTTCTCTAATCTTCTCATTCCTGATCTTGTCTTTCTTGGTTTTCATTTCGGTAGTCATTTTTATCCTGAATAATTATCAGAGTTCTCAATAAACTATAATATTCAAACATGTAAAGATTCACTCGTATCCATATTCTTTCAAAATCCACATCCCTAAAGTGCGATGAGACTGTTGCTTCTAATCTGGACGGCCTCCAATGATAGGCGGAGGTATTATCAATATATCATTTTTCAGCTCCAATTTCCCGGGTGTGGTGTACAAACACTCGCCACTTCTTCCTGTCAAAGTATAGTTTCTGTTCCTCTATATTCTTCCACTTGACATTCCTCTTGTTGACCTCTGATTCCACGGATTCCTTGTCCTTTCACTTCTCTGTCAAAGTAACTCCTCACTGTTCTCGTTCTGTCCATCCTCGTAACGTGTCTGAACCACTGTAGCCTACGTCTTCCTAAAAGCTCAGTAATAGGTGTTTTGATGCCAGCCTCCTTCCAGTTTACTTCATTTCTAATCCTGTCCTTCCTCGTCTTTTGGTTCATTGTTCTGATGAATTTCATTTCTGTTAACTGGATTTTAATATTAGCCTCGTTATGTACATGTTCATATGTGAGAACTGGAATGAAACAGGTATAAAACATGGTCAGTTTTGTGTTGACATATTTTATCATCCCAGAGTAGATTTCTTACTTGAAAGTAAAATAGAAAAGGTTTCTGAATCGTGTTAAGCATTTTTTGGTTTACTGTGTTATCTTTTGATTTGATACTTCCATGGTATTTGAAGTTAGAAACGGACTATAACAGAGTTCCCTCCAGGAAAATGTTTGAAACTGTGCCTCTCCTGTTGATAATCATTTCAACAGTTTTTGTTTTACTGATGTTTAAACTTGCCATTCCAAAGATTTAATTTCTCCTGTTCTTCTGCTTCATTTTCTCCCCAGATCAGATAATAATAATAATAATAATAATAATAATAATAATAATAATAATAATAATGATGATGATAATAATAATAATAATAATAATAATCGTATGGCCTCAGCTACCGTGTGCAGACATTTCGATTTGACGCCATCTGGCTGTCTGCTCGTCAATTTCGACGTTCCGTTTTACTCTAGGTCCGCTAGATGGCAGACAGAGTAAACCGGATCTCTCTTGGGCGTCTATGGCTGAGATTTAATTAATTTTGTCGGGTAAATACCAAATGTATCACCAGAGATCTTTTACATGCCGACATCGTACGACATGGAGTGTCGAATGGATTTTTTTTCCGCCCTTCAAAAATCCGACTACCTCTGGCAGGTTTGAACCCGCTATCTTGGGATTCGGAGGCCGACACTACCACGGATCCACAGAGGCAGATCATCATCTGCAAATATTACGCTCTTCGCAATGTGCCTTGATGGATTTTATGATCCATCCATGACAACGATGAACTGGTATGGTGACAAGTCACTTCCCTGCTGCACTCCTCTTTTGATCTCAAACCGATCTGATCCTCCAACCCCTATCTGGACACTGATTAAGAACTTTGGATAGAGAATCTTCATCAGTCGAGAAGTTTGGCACACCTATACCTTTTACACATTCCCTTATCACTCTAAGCACACTGTTGTAGGCCTTCTTGATGTCCATAAAAACTATCACTAAGTTATCACTTGCAGTAGGTGCAAATTCAAATTTATGTCAGGTTGTTGAAGTGCCCGAGTACTAACAAATATTTTTATTGTCTTTTCTTCCTCTTCTTTTATGACCACATAGGATCACTTTAGTCGGTTCGTCGTTCAGATCTCTTTGAAAGGATTGTTCGGGCTTCTTCAGACGCTCCGATCTTCATGCCCTTTCCTCAGTTGAAAATGTGCGTGTTGTTGGTTTGTTTTGTGTAAGGGTAAAGCAGAGGTTTGTATTCTTGAGTTTTGTATTCAATTTTATCTTATTTGTGGTGTCTTCTGTTGTAAGGCCTATTTCCTTCAGATCCTCTTTTACTTCTCTGATCCATTTACATCCTGTTGTGGTATTTTTTGAGACGAGATTGTGTTGTACTAGTTGTTTCAGAAGTCTCGAGTCCTGCATCCTCATGATATGTCCAAAGAATCCCAGTCTCCTCTTACGCATAGTATCTGTAATGGGTTCTAGCTCTTTGTACACGACTTTGTTAGGTATTAACCGCCACTGTCCATCTTCCTGGTATTTTTTGTTGATGCAGGTTCTTCCAATCCTCCTTTCAATTTTCTGAAGTCTGTCAGTCTTTGATTGTTTATTCAGATAAAAGAGTGTTTCTGCTGCATATGTAGCTTCTGGTTTTATAACTGTCGTACTGTTTTATTTTTGTATTTATTGATAGACATTTCTTTTTGTAGATATCCCATGTTAACTTTTGTGCTTTAGCTAATCTATTTGTTTTTTTTTTTTTGGATTGAGATTTTTTTCATTTAGGGCATGTTTTATTACTTCTCCAAGATATTTAAATTGAGTTACTATTTTGATTTTATTACCATTTATGGTGACTTCTTTTAGCTGTGTTGGTTTTTGCGGCATATTTTCTGTTTTTTCAAATGATATTTTGAGGCCAATTTTATTTGCAATGTTTTGAAGTTCTGATATCTGGGTTTTTGCTGCTTTCATGTCCACTGCTAGTAATGCTAAATCGTCAGCAAAACCCAGGCAATTTGTTTTGATTTTTCGGCCAATCTTTATTTTGGGGGGGAAATTTCCTAAACCATTCCCTCATTACCATTTCTAGAGCACAGTTAAATAATAGTGGTGAGAGCCCATCTCCCTGCCATAGTCCAGTTTTAATTTCAAATGTCTCTGATGTTTCACCCCTAAACTGTACTTTTGATTTGGTGTTGGTGAGAGTAAATTTTATCATGTTTATTAATTTGGGGTGTAGTCCAAGGTGTCTTAAAATTTTTAACAGAGATTCTCTATGGATGCAATCATAAGCTTTCTTGAAATCTACAAATGTCATCACCATATCTCTGTTTCTTCTCCTGTTATAGTCCATTATCAACTTAACACTCATGATCTGATCAGGACAGCTCCTCCAGGGTCTGAAACCTCCTTGATATTCTCCTAGTTCTTTCACAAGTTGTAAACTTATCCTATTAAGGATGATTATTGAAAATATTTTGTATGTTATGTCTGCCTTGTGACAATATTTCTTTACATTCATTTTTAGAAAAGAAATTTAGATGGTAACCTAATAACAAAAATTTAGAATTGTTAATGAACCCTGTAAGGCTATAGTAGCAATTTCCTCTAACGTTGTAACTGGCAGAGACAGAAGTTTCCAAATAAAGGCGACAAAAACAGGAATTGTTCCCGTTGTTCCAATCGTTAGACCCACTATGTCAATTTCTCTAGATGGTATTTATCTCTGTAGTAAGGAATTGTTGGCAATTACCACCACTCATTTTAGGCTATTCTTACGATGGGGTCGCCACTCCCGAAGGCATCTTAGAGCTACTGCCAGCAATTGTTTAGGCTGCCCCTTACAGATGTACAAATGTCTAGGTCAGAAAAGAGTTAGGGGTAGAATAACAGTGATCGGATGGAGAAGAATAAATTAAGATGGTTTGGACATGTTATGAAGATAGAGGAGAGAAGGATACTACAGGGAGAATAATTTAAAAGTTCAGACTTCTGCTTGCATGCCGTGGGAATTCCCGAGCGAGCACCATATGGCTTGTGTCAACATTGGGGAGATAAGAAGTGTTCACTGCCAACGTGCAGCTCTTTAGCACTCTTTCCGTCAGTTAGCTAGGAACTATTGGACTTTTAAGGTGTGTTGTGAAGTTATTACCACGATGGTTAAATACACTATAGAGCAAAGAATATTTTTGGTGGAGTCTTATTTGCACAAGAAGAAACCAGTTGAAAGGTGTCTTCGAAAATTCTGTAGACAATTTCCTGGTGCGACAATAGCATCAAAACGTTACGTGCATCAGCTCGTTTACAAGTGGCGTAGTACTGGTTCCGTAAGCAATAAGAAAAAGAAGCGAAGAAGAACAGCTCTCTCATGGGAGAGGTTAAAAGATATACAGGCAAGACTCCAGGTCAGTTCACATAAGTTGCTTCGGAGAGTAGCTCAGGAAAGTGGTATTTCACCTTCTTCAGCACGTAATGCAGCAAAATTGTTACATTTATGATCTTATCGGACTCATTCAAACCATAACATACTGCCTACAGATTTCAATGCAAGAATATCATTTTGCAATTGGCTAATGAATAGTGTCCACGATGGTATTGTGGATCCGAACTTTCTTTTTATGAGTGACAAAGCCTGGTTTTATTTGAGTGGATATGTCAATTCACAGAACAATAGAATCTGGGATACAGACAACCCGCACATTTTACAGCCGAGACCTCTGCACGATGTGAAGGTGGGTGTGTGGTGCGCTATCAGTGACCGACGAATTATTGATCCGATACTTTTTCAGGACATGATTACTTCTGACCGCTATATTCACAACATCCTCGAACAATTTTTTGCTGAACTGACCGAAGAA
The DNA here is from genome assembly GCF_040414725.1 of Anabrus simplex. Classification (NCBI taxonomy): domain Eukaryota; kingdom Metazoa; phylum Arthropoda; class Insecta; order Orthoptera; family Tettigoniidae; genus Anabrus; species Anabrus simplex. The sequence continues at coordinate 51,627,788 of NC_090278.1, read as the reverse complement.
GAGAAAAGGTACGACTATTTCCAGCAGGATAGTGCAACGGCCCATACGGCGCGTAGCTCTATGCGACGGTTATGGGAAGTGTTCGATGATGATCAAATCATCAGTAAAAGCTCATGGTCCCCTCGTTTGCCTGATTTAAGCACATGTGATTTTTATCTATGGGGAAATCTTAACACTTTCAACACTACCATATTTTAACATGGATCCTGGCTGTGAACTGGGTCTTTTTGCTAATTTTTAACGCGTTATTATGGAACAGCGAAACATATTACATGCCTGATTTTTGTACCATATGAAGGTGTCAACCGTCCAAAATGAAGATGTTAATCAACAAGTGAATATCTGCAGTAATTTAATTATACTAGTCTTATGAAAAACATGAAAAAATAGTACAGAATTTTTTTTTTACATTGAGGTTATACCAATAAGCTTGCTCAAACAATAAAAAATAATCATTTAATGCGACTACTTAGGCCACAAATAAACACAAATGCAATGGAATAAAATATTTACCTATTTAGGAATAGTTTGTTTTGGTATGGTAGTCCTGAAAACATTGGACTATACACAGTCCTACTTTGCACTCCTTGCACCACCATCTACTCTCTTTTCTGACGTGCTTACCACTTTCCTTCTTGCCTCTGTCTGAGCATAGCTTGCAATAATGAGTAGCTTTCACACATATGCAAAAATGTTGCAAAAACCAATAAATTTTGTGAAGTTTTACTGCAGACCACCGGTGCCACATGGAATTTTCCTTCAGTTTGCCCTGACGTTTCATTGCTGCAATTGTCGTACCTGCATATCTGTTAGTTTCTGTTTATATATTTTTGATCAAAAAGTCACTAAAAAAATTACTGAGACAATCCATTTCGTCACTCCCCGCGCAAAACTGAGTAGAACCAGATGCCGACTGGAAGACAGGTAGCTGTAGTTGGTCATCTGTTTCTGACCATTCATCATCAGTTTCATATGATCTAGCAGATGTTCCCGGCACAGGTGAATCATCAGCCTGCGTCTCTTCGTCTGAACAAAAAAGATAAACCCAAATTTCTGTAGGCAAAGTATTTCTATCGTTTGTATTCGGAGTAAAATAATACAGCTTAACACTTACGTTCCAAAGTGACGTAATAAATACAAATCTTACCTGAACTATCGCTTGATACGTTATCCGGCTCGTAAGCAGGGTCGTAATCACTTTTATCCATCTCTGAACCCGCTTCTCCCGATAAAATATCACAATCATTGAGCCGGCGTGAAGACATGTTTACACAGAGTAACACAGCTGACAGCGTGACATTTGGCGCGCGCAGCACATGGCACACCGAGTGCTTCGGTAGAGGTCACGGCAAGGAGAAATACCCTGTTTATTGTTTCATTTCGAAATTCCCAAAAACTGCTGCATTCTAGTGGTCACTAGATGAACTATTACCTCCGACCAAGGGACGGGTACCGTACGTGATACGTGCAGCTGGATATAAACGCACGAGAAAATCGCGCCCGTATCATATACGGGCACCGTCCAGAAGCAGGAAAGCAGCGCGCTCGTATCCCGTACGGGCATAGTGCTGAAAGTGTTAAAGGAAAAGTTTACAGGAATAATCCTCAAACTGCAGAAGAATTAAAAATTGAAATTAGGAACATTGTGCATTCTATCGGTGTCCATGAACTACAAAGTGTGTTTCAAAATCTCATTACAAGATGTGAAGCTTGCATTGCAGCTGAAGGAAATCACTTTCAGCAGCATCATCTGTAAATATTGGCGAGTTCAGTTTAATTTCCTAGTTTATTTATTTATTTGTTTATTCATTTACTTATTTGTCTAGAGCATCTATGTAGCTGGTGAGTTCAGTTTCGTTTAGTTTCTATAGGCGTAATCATGCCGCTTCTTTGAGCCGAATATGCCTGCTTGTCATTGCGGGCACTGCGCTCGCTTTCTCCGCTTCCCAGCGCGCCTAATCCTCGGCACTCCACTCTGAACTTTTAAATTAATCACCCTGTATAACATGCCAGGATAAGCACGACGAGAGCCCGAGCCATCTAGCGTTGTGCTGCTGCCACCAGACGCAGAATCTGCCGTTGTAGGTAAAGTAGGTGGCAGGGGTGCCACCTTATGTTTGGTGCTTGGCTGCAGGTTCACCGTACTGCCGCTGCTAGCACGACCTGCTGCATTACGAGCCATTATACCTGGTGTGACAGCAGCAGTTGTAACAGTGATTGAAGGTTACATTTAAACTAAATAAGTGACTGAAAAGGAAACTGTAGAAATGGTAGAAGCAATGTACAACAACTGCATCAGCAGCATATAGACTCTGGTTGGAAAGATGGAATGGTTTAGAAATGAAACCAGACTAAGACAGGGGAGTGTGCTTTCACCTCTTTTGTTATGGACAAAATAGTAAAGGAGAAAAAGGAGGCAATTTATTCTTAATCATACACTCCACATTTACGATACAAATTATTGGTCTTTATTAAGACATCAACAACACTAAAACTCAATACATGTTTCATCCTTTATCAGGACATCTTCAGTCGAAAAATAATTGTACAGACCTTAAAACTGTAGTAAGGATATTGAACATATTAAGTATAAGAATTCAATGACAAATGCGTCTAGCTAAAATGCGACTTATGAAACATCACATCATGTTGTTCGAGTTATCAGTCCATAGACTGGTTTGATGCAGTTCTCCATGCCAATGTATCCTGTGCTAACATCTTAATTTCTACACAACTCCTGCATCTTACATCTGCTCTAATCTGCTTGTCATATTTATACCTTGGTGTACCGCTACCATTCTTAACACCTACACTTCCTTCAAAAACCAACTGAACAAGTCCTGGGTGATGTAAGACGTATTCTATCATTCTAGCTTATCTTCTTGTCAAATTTAGCCAAATTGATCTCCTACACCAATTTGATTCAGTATCTCTTCATTTGAGATTCAATCTCACCTTCAGCATTCTTCTGTAATACCACATTTCAATAGCTTCTATTCTCTTTCTTACTGAGCTAGTTATAATCCAAGTTTCACTTCCATATAACGCCACGCTACAAACATCTTTCTATTTCCTATATCAATGCTCGAAGTGAGAAATTTTCTTATCCATCTTTCTGATGATTGCCCCCTCTCATGTAGTCCCCACGCAGATATCCGATTGGAGGACTATTTTACCTTCGGAATATTTTACCTGGGAGGAAGCCATAATCAGTACCTCGTTCATACAGAAAGAACTGCATGTCCTCGGGAATTAGTTACGGCTGTAGTTTTCCATTGGTTCCAGCCGTGTAGCAGTATCAACGTAGCTAAGCTACGCTGAGTTTTACTACAAGGCCATAACAGTCAATCATCTACACTGCCACCCTTGCAACTTCTGAAAAGCTGCTACCTCCCTTTCGATGATTCATTCATTAGTCTGGTCTCTTGACAGATAACCATCCAATATGGTGGCACCTACGGCTCGGCTATCTGCTTTATTGGGACGTGTAAGCCTCCCCCCCCCCCCCATGGCAAGGTCACATGGTTCGCACAATACTAAAACTTTCCGAGTTTAAAATAGCATAGATGAAAATTTTAGGTGAGCCTGTTTGTGATGAATTAATACTTGATGCACTCAATGTTGACTGTTGTGTAATTGTCCAATGCACACAGACTGTTGCAAGCCTTGATTGCTTTGCAAGCAAATTTACAAGGAGATGGAATATTTGATCTGAACTGCATATGTTGCTTTGAGGGTTGTATCGCAGTAATAAAGTTGGCGCCCTCCTCCATCCAAATCTATCTGGCTCTCACCTTGAGCCCCAGCAATTTAGCTCAAGGTGAGCCAGGCCAATTCGGACGGGGGAGGATAAAACAGCAGTCAACGAGTAACCAAGTATTTCAAATTCTGATATTTTAGTATTATGATAATGTTTCATACGTCACTGGACGCAATCGCTGTTGATTTTTTATACTTAATATGTTCAATAACCTTGTTACAATTTTAAGGTCTGTACATTTAGTTTTCGACTGAAGATGTCCTTATAAAGGACAAAACATGTATAGAATTTTAATGTTGTCTTGATAAAGACAGGCAATTTGTATTGTAAAGGTGGAGTGTATGAACCTTTTCTTCATTCATGTATGTAATAGGCCTACTAGAAAATTTAGGCCATCTTATAAACAATAATCAAGCAGTAATATAGGCTAGGACAAGGAACAATTACTGACACTGTGCATGAATAGGTAACCAACAGTCAATGCCCAAACTATCGTCAGATTTTTTACTATGGGCACTGAAGTTTAGACATTAATTATAAATGAACCAACTGGCCTATTGCACAATGAGTGATATCAACATTTTCCTTGTTTAATTCTGCAATAGAACATAAGAAATTAATTTTGAGTTTATTATTTTTTAATTTGCAGTTTCAGTAAATATTGTCTGGTTTTGTGGTGCTTCTCTACGGACCACTCCCTAAAAAATATATACATGGAAAACTACTTATCTGATGGTAATTACATTTTTATATGTTATAACCACATGTATTCGTAGTATAATACTCGGGAGATAATTTTTTCAACCACCCCCAAAAAAATATTTTCCTAAATAAACTTTTTCACAGCTCACGATAAACATACAACAGGAAACTTGGGTTTATTCTGAAGCACTCTGTCATGGTTATCAGGAACTACAACCACTGTAACCGTACAGTGTGATCCTGATGGGAAGTTGTGTGTGTACTGGACCGTGCGATTAACAGCAGGTGGGGTGGTGAAACCGGATTGGCCGTGCGATTAGCGGCGTGCATATGGGAGATAGTAGGTTTGAACCGCACTGATGGCAGCCCTGAACATGTGTGGTTTCCCATTTTCACACCAGGCAAATGCTGGGGTTCTACCACATAAGACCATTGCCGCTTTCTTTCCACTCCTCACACCTTGCGGGTGAGGGCTGTAGAATTACACCTACGGCATCCCCTGCCTGTCATATGAGGCGACTAAATGGGACCTCAGGGGCTCATAACTTGGGAGCGTGGGTTGGCAACCACGGGGTCATTAGCTGAGTCCTGGCATTGCTTCCACTTGTGCTAGGAACCTCACTTTCATCTGTCCTATTCAACCTCCCTTGGTCAATTCTTGTTCTTGTCCAACCCCGATGGTGTTAGACCACTTGAGACCTAGGGAGACTCATTTATACACCCTTCGTGGCCCTTGTCTTTGTTTTGGCTGATATCTTCATTTTTTGAAGCGTCGGACCCCTTCCAGTCCTTCTCTCTGATTAGTGTTAATAGAGGATGGTTACCCAGTTGTACTTCCTCTTAAAACAACAATCACCACTACCACTCCTAACGCTTCCCTATCCCATCATCACCATAAAACGTATCTGTGTCAGTGCAACATAAAGAAATTTGTAAAAAAGAAATTTAACTGCACAACAAGTCATTTTAGGAAAAAATATTGAAAGTTTTATCTTAGTTCCATTTAAAATTCCGAAACCCCTTCTACAATAACATTTGGAAGACAAAGCATTCAGTTTCTTCTATCTACTCACTTAAGTGATATTCGCTTGTAACACTATCTGGGCGGTGGTTGCCGAAGATGGGATTCTCCACTTTTCCTGGAGGAACTGGCAGTTTATCCTGCTGAATGAAGCCAGGCACCTTTCCTGCACTCCTCTTCGGCCTTTTGCTGGAAAGGACATAACAGTACATCTGAATCTCTCATTATTATACATGGGTTGACTTTTTAATAGTGGCAACTATGCTGTAACAATGCCGTGAAACGTAGCCAGGCAATATAATGTATACCTGAGGTAGCTTAGATACCCACACTCCCTCAGCGTAAATTAACTCGCCCTCCGCACACCATATGCGGCAGCAGCGCAAACAATGAAAACTCATTTTTGAGCGCATTACAGCTGTAATGATTTCGAAGCAAGATCAGAGGAGCTAGTTGAAAATTGAATGCGTTAGGGGTCACATTGCAAGGTAGTGTGATGAAGGATTGCAAGAGGCTTGCAGTGAAAGTGCATTACCTTTCCGTACTGTAGCACGGTGGGTCAAGGCCTTCAAAGATGGACGACAAAATGTGACAGACATGCTGTGGCCTGGTCATCCTGCAGTAAGCGATGACTATATGCACAATGTGAACGCATTGGTGCTGGCAGATTGGAACACCACAATTCTTGAACTGGCCAACGATACAGGGCTGGTGCCTTTGACCGTGTTGCAAATCCTGAAGAAGCGGTTGAGAAAGTGGAAAATTGCTTGCAAATGGGTTCCACATGATTTGACCGAACATAAAAAAATGGCTGCAATATGATGCAGCTTGTACGCACTTGGAGCGCTAGCGCTATGAATGCAAATGTGAGGCCATCTTACGGCAGATAATCACTATTGCCGGGACCTGGGACAAGGCTTATGAACCACAGCTGAAACACGAATGAAATGTGTGGCGTCATAACAGGTCACCGCGAAAAGTAACGGTTCGGCCGACCGGAACCAATGTGAAGGCCATGCTGATCGTTGCCTATGACTGGGATGATGTTACCATAAAACATACTGTTTCCAGAGGACGTACCATTAATGCGGAGCATTACTATGCATTTTTGCAAAAGAACCTGGTAGCAGCTCTAAGAAGAAAACTACAGTAGTACACTTCCTGAATAACCCACCCATCATTCTGCCTGACAATGCAAGGTCGCATGCAGCAGGAGCTTCGAATGAGTTGTTCAGTTGCTGGGGCTGGGAAGTGCTTTACCATCCCCCTTATTCTCCAGATCTCAGCCCCTACGACTATTATCTCATCCCTAAAATGAAAGTACCAATTCTAGTGGTGTGCTTCTGCACAGTGGATGACATCCTCCAGGCCACCGACCGCGACCTCCAGAGATCAGGCGCTCTTAGCGGCATCGAACAGCTTCCACATCACTGGGAATGAGTGCTACACAACGGTGGTGATTACTTCGAAGGCCTGTAAAATGCCTAACATTGTAAGAATGCTATGTATCTAAATAAAATTGAGTTGCCACTACTTAAAAAAAAAAATCAACCCATGTAGTTACTCTAATAGTTCTCAAAGTGATAAAACATAGTTCACATTAAATTTACCAGACACTTGCCCTCTTAAATGATCCATTCCCTAATCTTCTTTCTGAAAATGAATATTTTCCCCAATTTATCCTCTAGAATTCCATCATTCTTACCTTTAAAAACTCCTCTCAAGAATATTCGTCTATCTATGTCATTCCATGCCATCTCTCCACTGACAGCTGGGAACATACTGCTTAAAGCTGGTTCTACCACCTACGGGTAAAGTAGCACGTAACTTGCCCCCTGCGTAAAGGGACATTTCCGTTCGACCACTCTGGGGTAGCGCTTTTCGCAGCATAAATTGTAGTTACCCGGCGCATAATATATCTGCCACTTCGAGGGTTCCAACAAGACTTTTCCTGCTGGACAAATTTTAGGAGCTTAACCTTATTAGCTGTATTTTTGGTGACATACAGCTAAATTAGCTTAGTATGCTTATAATAGCACAATACCATAACAGTGATCGATGTTGTATAACAAGATTTTGAATGTGAATGCTTTCCTCTCGCATTTACAATGTTGGGGGCACATGTTATACATCAAGCTTTTGCAAAGAAACTTTACAAGAATACAAAATCAACACCTAATTGGAATTCATCTCAAATGAGCTTTAATTTTCCAATTTTTATTTGTCAGTTTTCAGACACGAGGTATAACTTAGTATACTCTAGTTGCCTGAAGCATTCTTGTAGCGTAGTGGCTAAGATGCTCGCTTCGCATTAGGAAGTATAAAGGTTTAAGTCCTCATTATGCTGATTTTTTACTTTCATAATTAGCTGTTGTTTTTATCTGCATGCATCTTTTCATACTTCTTTTCTTGATAATATATTTTATCGAAATGTATAATCACAATATTATGTAAAGGAGCACGTGAAGGATCGTGGAGATACTTAATTCACAGAAGCCTGCAGATAGGATTCTCAAAGGCAATATGCCCATAATGAAGATGTGATATACACTGACTGACAGAGCAAATGCAACAACAAGAAGGAGTGGTTCGAAAGGGATGAAAGTTGGGGAAAAAAACAGAGACGGCACGGACGAATAATTGATGTTTATTTCAAACCGATATGCAGGTTACACAATGCGCACGGCATCGACTCAGTAGGATGTAGGACCACCGCGAGCGGCGATGCACGCAGAAACAGAGTCAGTAAGAGTGCGGATGGTGTCCTGAGGGATGGTTCTCCATTCTCTGTCAACCATTTGCCACAGTTGGTCGTCCGTACGAGGCTGGGGCAGTTTGCAAACGGCGTCCAATGAGATCCCACACGTGTTCGATTGGTGAGAGATCCGGAGAGTACGCTGGCCACGGAAGCATCTGTACACCTCGTAGAGCCTGTTGAGAGATGCGAGCAGTGTGTGGGCGGGCATTATCCTGCTGAAACAGAGCCTTGGGCAGCCCCTGAAGGTACGGGAGTGCCACCGGCCGCAGCACATGCTGCATGTAGCGGTGGGCATTTAACGTGCCTTGAATACGCACTAGAGGTGACGTGGAATCATACGCAATAGCGCCCCAAACCATGATGCCGCGTTGTCTAGCAGTAGGGCGCTCCACAGTTACTGCCGGATTTGACCTTTCTCCACGCCGGCGCCACACTCGTCTGCGGTGACTATCACTGACAGAACAGAAGCGTGACTCATCGGAGAACACGACGTTCCGCCATTCCCTCATCCAAGTCGCTCTAGCCCGGCACCATGCCAGGCGTGCACGTCTATGCTGTGGAGTCAATGGTAGTCTTCTGAGCGGGCGCCGGGAGTGCAGGCCTCCTTCAACCGATCGACGGGAAATTGTTCTGGTCGATATTGGAACAGCCAGGGTGTCTTGCACATGCTGAAGAATGGCGGTTGACGTGGCGTGCGGGGCTGCCAACGCTTGGCGGCGGATGCGCCGATCCTCGCGTGCTGACGTCACTCGGGCTGCGCCTGAACCCCTCGCACGTGCCACATGTCCCTGCGCCAACCATCTTCGCCACAGACGCTGCACCGTGGACACATCCCTATGGGTATCGGCTGCGATTTGACGAAGCGACCAACCTGCCCTTCTCAGCCCGATCACCATACCCCTCGTAAAGTCGTCTGTCTGAGGGAAATGCCTCCATTGACGGCGGCCTGGCATTCTTAGCTATACACGTGTCCTGTGGCACACGACAACACGTTCTACAATGACTGTCGGCTGAGAAATCACGGTACGAAGTGGGCCATTCGCCAACGCCGTGTCCCATTTATCGTTCGCTACGTGCGCAGCACAGCGGCGCATTTCACATCATGAGCATACCTCAGTGACGTCAGTCTACCCTGCAATTGGCATAAAGTTCTGACCACTCCTTCTTGGTGTTGCATTTGCTCTGTCAGTCAGTGTAGAAGCACATAAAAGAGTTAAGAACAACGCCAGGGAACAAAAATAATTTGAATTTAAATTAAAAGGACAAAGAGAATCTGCATACCTTGTATTTCGAAGAGAGAGCCTTGACCACTCTACTGATTATTTTAACCAAGTTGGTTCAGTCTTGTCCGTATTGACTTAGATCAGTTCCTATGAAACACTTTTCCGCCTTGTCAATACCTTACATTTTATTATAATTATCTACTGTACGTTTTGAGAGCTACTGCTGACTTCTTCAGCTGAAGTCAATACGGACAAGATTGAATCAACATGGTTAAAATAATCAATTCTGAGCATGCTAGCCAGGTTAGAACATACATACATTTATTATTATAGACTGTTATGCCTTTCAGCGTTCAGTCTGCAAGCCTCTGAGAATTTACGAACGTCGATTTGCAACTAGTGTTGTGGCCTCATTTAGTTCTATACCTCTTATCTTTAAATCGTTAGAAACAGAGTCTAACCATCGTCGTCTTGGTCTCCCTCTACTTCTCTTACCCTCCATAACAGAATCCATTATTCTCCTAGGTAACCTATACTCCTCCATTCGCCTCACATGACCCCACCACCGAAGCCGGTTTATGCGTACAGCTTCATCCATCGAGTTCATTCCTAAATTAGCCTTTATCTCCTCATTCCGAGTTCCCTCCTGCCATTGTTCCCACTTGTTTGTACCAGCAATCATTCTTGCTACTTTCATGTCTGTTACTTCTAACTTATGAATAAGATATCCTGAGTCCACCCAGCTTTCGCTCCCATAAAGCAAAGTTGGTCTGAAAACAGACCGATGTAAAGATAGTTTCGTCTGGGAGCTAACTTCCTTCTTACAGAATACTGCTGATCGCAACTGCGAGCTCACTGCATTAGCTTTACTACACCTTGATTCAATCTCACTTACTATATTACCATCCTGGGAAAACACACAACCTAAATACTTGAACACTCTAAGCAAGCCAGGTTAGAAAATTAACTAAAATTTAAAATTCAAAATAGTCAAAATATCTAGGGACTTAAACTTAAGGACTTTCTAGCAAATAAATTAATTCCAAAACATTTGAAGTTGATAAAGAAGAGGGGCATTTTGCAAAGACACGAGAGATTTTCCGGGTATTGCTACAGGACAAGATAGAAGATAGTTTAGAGGATTCAGTGTATTTTATTCTCAATAATGAAGCAGGATGCATTAGATAGGAAACTTGAATTACTGAAGGGGCCGAAAGATGAGAAAAGAAACGACAAAGAAGACAATAAGAGGTCAAAGAGGAAGGAAATTAAATTCTATCCTCCAGTTAAGAATTTAACAGATACAGAATTTAGCAGGGAAGAAATGGCAATATCAGAAAAAGGGCCTAAGCATAATTGGATAAAAATGACTAAAAAAAAAAAAAAAGGGAAGTAGTGGAAATAATAGAAGTAGAACGGGTCATATCCTAAGTGGAATATGAGGTGGTGGTTGTGGTGGTGGTGGTGGTGGTGGTGGTGGTGATTGTTTTAAGAGGAAGTACAACTGGGCAACCGTCCTCTATACAACACTAATCAGAGAGAAAAAATAGAAGGCGACCGACACTTCAAGAAATGAAGGTATCAGCCAAAGAAAGACAAGGGCCACAAAGGGCGTGAAAATGAAAGACTCCATAGCCCTCGCAAACCTAATAGCGGCGGGTCAGAAAAGAACAAGAGTTGACCAAGGGAGGTCGGATAGGATAGATGAAAGTTAGGAGCCTGGCACAAGTAAGTGGAAGCAATGCCAGGACTCAGCTAAGGGCACCGTGGTCGCCAACCCATGCTCCAAAGTTCAGAGCCCCTGGCGCCCCTATTAGTCGCCTCTTACAACAGGCAGGGGATACTGTGGGTGTTATTCTACCGCCCCCACCCACAGGGGGGTGGAATTTGAGGAGCAAGAAGCAACAAGGTATGAAGTGGGAAAAGTATTAAGATAAAAGCTAAAGAGGCAATCATAATAAGGAAAATTATGAACTGAAATGGAAAATTGAAAGCAACAACATTATAGAAAACAAAGCAGATAAGGATAATAGGGTCATTTTAATGAATAAAAAAGAATAGATTGATAAAAAGGAGAAGTTTTGAAGGAATGGCAAATTCACTTTAATTAAGAAAGATCCAATGAATGTAGTACAAAAGAATTTTTTTAAAAATGTTGAAAGAAGTAGGATTTGTTTTAGACTCCAAGGACGCAAATAGTCTAATAAACATGAACCCAGGAATGCCCACTATGAGGGCATTGCACAAAATCCATAAGCAAGAAATTCCCATAGGGCCGATAATAAACTATAGAAACAATCTGACATATGGTTTGGCCAAATTTATACAGGTATTCTTAAGGAAGCATTTTAATTTCACAACGGAGGCAACAGTCAGTAATACAAGAAATTTCGGTAACAGAACAAGAAATAGTGAAATGAAGGAAAATTACACAATTCATAGTTTCGATATTAAAGACATGTACTCCAACATCCCCATCTCTAAAACAATAAATATTGTTAGAAGGAATTAATCAGAACATGGCAGGTTAAGTAAACTAGAGATTGAAGAATTTATCAAGTTGTTAGCATACATATTAGAGACCACCTATCTCGGATTTAATAACAAAACATACAAACAGGAAAAGAGGTTGTCTATGGGTTCCCCAGTGTATGGTATTTTGGCGAATATTTACATGGACTATTTGGAATCAAATAAAATAATCGAGAAAATTAAAAGATTAATCAAATGAGTGAGATATGTGAACAACGGTTTCATTATTATAGATGAACAAGAAATAGGTTCAGTAGGAGTGTTGAGAAGGGTGAACGAAATTTACAATGGAGTCAGAGGAAGGAGGATCGCTGAACTATTTAGACGTCAAGATGACTAGAAATAGTAGGGAATTAGAGTGCGAGGTTTTTTAGAAAAGAAACAACTACTAGTACTATTATTTGGAAGGACTCCAATCATCCAGGGCAGCAGAAGAAGGCAACACTTTACAGTATGATCAGTAGGGCCCTTAAATTATCCTTAAAAAGACAAGCTTTCAAAAACGAAATGAATAAAATATACAAGATCGTGAATACAAATGGATATTCAAAGAAATATGTAGACAAAATAAAGAGCAAATCAAGTTTGGGAAATGAAAAGAAAGGAAGAATGTGGCAGTAATAATATTCCACAACAGAAACTTGTAGGGAATAAAAAAGATTTTTAACAAAAAGGGCACTGACACTGCATTGAAGACAAACAACAATAGTAAGAGAATTTTATTCAATTCACTTAAGGTTAATAGGTCCAGTAAGTTCAACAAATCGGGGTAAAAGTACATTTTAAAAAAAAGTTTTGTTGATGACTGTATTCTACAACTGTATCGAGTCCAAGGATTTTGTCTGATGATTTTGCACAACTGAAGAAGAGAGCAGTAGCTCTCGAAACATGTACATTTAAATAAAATGCAAAGTACTGACAATACAAATATAAATGGTCCGTTATTGGACATTATAAATTTTCCTGCTACCTCATTCCTGGTTGCCTACGCAGTGGCCTCCATGGTATGCACTAGCGATGCGTCTTGGTAGGTGTGCTAGGTACCAACTGATGAGCCCAGCCTAGTACACGGGGGCGAAACGCTGGCAACCAGGAATGAGTTGGCTGGAAAATGTATAATGTCCAATAACGGACCATTTATATTGGTATTAAATTTACTCATTCGGAACAAACATTTTAGATTCCCCATGGGAATCAACATCTGTATCGAGTACCGAGAAGACGGAAAAGCGTTTCGTAGAAATTGACCGCTCTATTACAGGAATAGATTCCGAAATGCTGCCTTACATGACAGCTTATAACTGGCGTAAGGAAACATTAGAATCTAAATTTAAAGCCCAATTAGGTATTGATTTTGAACCTCATGGATTAACCTCACAAAAGCTTGACATAAATTACTCTACAGACTTCCCTTATTATTTTGATATTTTTAAATAGGCTCGTTGGTGACAATCAGCAGATGCAAATACAGGAAAATAAGACAATTGAAATTAGCTTCATATGTAATGATAGATAGCACCTCAGTCAAAAGTGAGAAGTCTCTGAAAATCAGTCTAGCCAACCCCACATATCGGTGTCTAGCTCCGGGTAGCTACCTATCACTTACGGGGAGGTGGTTGCATGCAAGCCAAAGTACCAGGTGATTTAAACTCCCGGGTAGGTTACCTCCCACGTAGCTGGAATCTAGTTTATGAGCAGATGGTTGAACCAGGCCTTAGTTGAGTAACTTCATCTCCTTATTACAGAGTCTTCCCAGGAAAAGTTTGCAACATTTTCGTAACACTACTCTTTTGTCAGGAATCACCCAGAACAAATCGTGCTGCTTTCTTTTGTGTTTTTTTTTTTTTTTTTTTTTCAGGTATTCCTAGAGAGGGTGCTTTAAACTTTAACCATACTCTATTTGGGGTCTTACTAGAAACATATTCCCTCTCCTTTACATTCTTATTACAATCCATAAATAGCCTCACATCTGCCATCTAGTAGATCTAGAGTGAAACGGAATATCGAAACTGAAAAGCAGCCAGCCAGACTGGTTTTTTTAAATATACAGGGGTCAAGCTAAACTCAGACAAACTTTCGGAGTTTGTTCAGGGATACCGTCCCAGGAAATTGGTATAATGAACCTGTGGTCTCCAGTGGTTTGTTACAGAGTAATTGCACCACTTAACTCTGCACCTGTATTGCACCAAAAATTATAATTTCTAGTTCTTGACAAGTACCGGAGCGTATGAATTTTGTCCCGCAGGAGTTCTTTAACGTGCCAGTACGTCTACCGACATGAGGCTCACGTATTTGAGCACCTTCAAATACCACTGGAATGAGCCAGGATCGAACCTGCCAAGTTGAAGTCAAAAGGCCAGCACCTCAACCGTCTGTTGAGGTTCCATCTGAGGTTTATCTGTTCCATAAAATAGTTAACAGATGGCTAGTACAGCCAGAGAATGAAGTTCCAAGGAGACCAGGAACCAAGTGCACTGAAGTAAAGAGGAGCGCCCACGGAGAAAAAAAAAAAAGAAAGCCGTATGGAAGACCAGAAAGGCAAATCATAGAAGCACTGCAAATAATAATAACAATAACAACAATTGTACCAGTCGGTACACCTATACGCCGCACATTTGAATTTTCCGCCTTAAATTACTCCTTTACAGCTGAAACTCTGAACTTTAAAAGTGAATTAATTCTGTACCGGGCGGTACACCTCTACGCTGCAAAGTTAAATCTTCTGCCAATAAATCCTCCTCTACCGGAGAAACTGAACTTTTAGAACTGTATTAATTCATGAGTTTTCTCAGAAGAGGTCTCTACTATAAATTTCGGGATTACAAAGTTGTCTATACTGTGTGGATTTCAACGTGTTTTGTTTTCTATGGATCAAGAAGTGTGGACATTCGCTAACAGATGTCTCTACCCAAAAACTCTGATTATGCACCCAGGTGCGAAGTGAAGGAACTTTTGTTGAAGAAATTTGGTATTTATAAGTTTTGGTCTTTACTAAATTTTGTTCTTTCATTTGTGGGTTGGCAATATTAAGCTTTCTTTCCGCCTGTTTTGAACTTAGCCAATCAGTAATTTCTGTAATTAATTTTCCACCTATCAGAGGTTTCTTCTTTGAATTTCATTGTGTAACTCTTAGCTACCCAATAAAGTTGAGCGGGTGTGTCTTTATTATTCATGAAAGGTCTCGAATCTTCCACGAGGGTTTAAAAACTGCTGATTTTCTCGGCTCTTCGCCACTTCAACAACATCTAGCTTAGTGTATGGAAGTATAGCTGGGGGCGGGTTGTGCCTCTTCCTTCGAGCAGCAGCTCTTCAGCAAAGGTAATGGCCTCTTAAAATCTTTATTTCTTTCTTGGTCAGCAGTTTAACCCCCGGGGAAGGTTCAAAACCTTTTCAAGTATCCTACCTGTTTAAAATGTAACTTAGTGCCGGCTTATGTAAACATTTTTTTATTACTTTAAATGTAAATCGGGGATAGAGAGTGCTTTACCCTCTCGAGCTCCCCTTCATTTCGACTTGAAGTGACTATGTTTTCGTAACTGATTTTCTAATCTTTCCTATATAGTGTGGGAATAGCCCCTGTGTATCGGCCTAGCGCCACTTATGTTTTAAAATGTGTATTTAGGAGTGCTAATTCACGCCTCCATTCCTTTTGCGTTTTGGGCCGTTTTTATTAACCTAGTATTTGTCCACTAAGGCCTGGTAGAATGGGTACAAGATACCCCTGCTTCTTTGTAAGTGTGCATTGAGGGCAGTTTGTAGTAAAGTCCGTTTATGGCCTGAAAGATTGAAAGCGGTCAGCTCTTTCTGGTATTTTGAAAAGTGCCTCTAGGAGGCTTGACATTACGAGATGGGAGCAAATGCTCCATGTAATTAGGGGTTTTCTGCCCTTTGGTAATTTGTGGTTGTGAGCCGAGAGCTGAGAAATTGTTAAACTTGGGGGCTCGTAGCCCAGTATTGTAAAAACCCTTTAACTTGTGCTTTTGTTTGTAAAGTTGCATTGTACCTGATTTTTCTTTGTTATTTAACCTAGTGGAAATTGTTAAATCTTGTTATCAGTTGAAAATATAACCTTTATTTAAATTTTAAAATTCATCTTTCGGACTTGTAGTTAGACCCATTCTAGCCCGCACCTTCTTTCACCTCTGCCAACCCACCAAAACACGGTAATAATAATAATAATAATAATAATAATAATAATAATAATAATAATAATAATAATTTAAATCAAGTGAATATCGAACCAGTATTGAAAAGGTGGACCAAATAAATCACTTAAAAACTGAATTATTAAATAGTTGTCAATATGGATTTTTACTATGAAATTCATTACATGTTTTAATGGTTCAAAATTCATAATACAGCGACTGTGACAAGAGAAATGACACAAATTAGGGAAAATTAGTCCATATTGGCTGCCATCTTTTTGAGAGGAGACGGCACCAGAAAAAGAAGACATTTTTTGTCCATCTTACATATCTAAGCCTACCAAGGATAGTCTGTAATAAGAATAGAAGGAGTTAAAATATAGGGCTTTATTTTAAACTCTTGACCAATAACCACCGTTTTCCTTATTTAGTAGGCGTGCGATAGCATCTGTTCTGTGTTTGATAGGTAGTCTATAGCCTGCGATGGCGATTGTTCAATTGAATGTCAAAGCTCTCGACTGTTCATTTGCATCCAGGTGCTTCCCTGGAGCTGAGCACCCACGTATATGTGGCCATCGCAGTACCTAAAAAACCTCCAACATCGATCTTCCTGTCCCCATTCACACCATGCACCATCAAACCACGTTCCATGAATATTTCACACTTAAAGTCCTTAAACATTTACCCCTTACTTCCCACCTTCTCGCCTTTACAGATTCCGAAGTGGGATATCAACTGGTGCTCAGGTTCAGGGAAACACCCGGCCTTAACATTAGATAACCGCTCTGATTTTTCCTCCATTCTCTTGAGTGTTTACCCCTCTCCTCTCATCTACACAGCATCTACACCGAGTTTCATCGGTTGGTTGGCAGGCACACCCAGCTTATCTGCCTCCCATTGACTCATCACTGCCCACTCCTTGGCATAGCAACAATGACAGCACAGTACTCACTCACTTTATCCGTGCATGACATGAGATCACCAGCACATCCTTTCATGTACAGTATTAGTCCTATAGAAGATATGTTACGTTCTGTACAAAAGATTTGCATTTTCACACCTTGTCTTCCTGGGGCGTCCCAGAGATCTCTTCTCACCAGGGCAGTAGTTTATGACTGCTTTGGGGATCCTGCTTCTGTCCATCCTGTTTAGGTGTTCTAGACAATTTCTCTGGTATTCATAGATGTATTGTAATATAGATCTGCTTTTAACCTCATTCAACACTTCTGTATTTCTTTTTTGTGTTCCCACTTAGTGACTCCTGCTGTTCACTGCATGTATTTCATTTCAGCTGTAGTTATTCTTCTCTCATCGCATTTCCTCAGGGTCCAAGCTTCACTTCCACAGCAAAGTACAGGTCTTGTCAAGGTTTTAGATTCTTGTACAGGTGTGGTTTTGAACTAATGATGGTCTAAAATCTTTACTGATGATCCGTTGAATTATGAGATTTTTTCAGGCATGTCCAGTTCTTCAAAGAAATACAGTTTGTAGCCGAGGTATTAAAATCATTTACTCTTTCCAAAATGTTATTTAAGCAGATCTAGCTTCTTACTAGTTCCTTGCCACAGAAAGCTATTATCTTAGTTTTCTCAGGGGATATTTCCATTGAGTATTTTTCTGAGACTAGGTTTAGATTATACATTGAACGCTGTAAATTATCTTTTGAGGTGGCGACCAGCCTAAGTCGTTTGCAAAAAAATATTGTGTCCAGCTGTAGATTTCTGTTAATCCAGATGGAACCATGTCTCGTTTCTCTAAATTCTCATATGAGATCATTTATATAGATTATGAACAGGAGAGGAGAATGACTGCAACCCTGTCTTACTCCAGTGTTTATTGTTTTCCACTCTGATAATTTATGGTTGAACTATACAGAAATCATGTTATGTTTGTAAAGGTTACTTATGTTCTGTAGCATCTGTTGTGGGGTGTAATCAGATATTAACCCTTTGGAACTCAGCCAATATGCAGGGGTTTGCTCGAAGACACTCAGACTAATTTTTATGATTTTCCAAAGCAAGTTACAAAAATTCAACACGTAAACAGTTTAACACACATTAAAATAAAATAAATCACACTAATACAAGAAACTATGAGCATTTCAGAAATGAATATACCTAGGACGTATTGTTATTGGTTAAGCCCTAAAAAATTATTAAATTTTGAAAATAATTTTTTTTTTTTTAAGTTATCATTTTCAATGACAGAAAAATCAGACATTATTGCATCTTCCTTCTTTACTCTTAGATGAAAGAAAGAACATTTAATTCTGAATAATTTGATATCAATATGATGTGTGTGCTGCAATTCACTCATGAAGCATTGCACAAAGTTATTCAGTGTACATGTAATGGTCATTGCTGTCAGGTCCTCGCGGTCCAATGCACAGTGAGCCGTTACGACCGTGTCACTTCCCACATAACGGGAATCACTTTCGGCAAACGAAGGTCATTATTACTGTCTAAATCATCTGAAAATTCAAGGATATTGGCTTCATTCGGCCTTGAATATGGCCTAGCCATAACGATAAAAAGATGACGCAAGCACGTGCAAGAACGGAGTTATGAAAAGGAGTAAAATTGTAGTTTACGAAGTACATCGAACACACGATATACCAAAGGAACAAAATAAACTATAAACAAAACTCATAGCAAGATCAACTTCTTGTATTCATAAGCCAATCAAAACAGATCCACGCAATAACAACTTCAAATAACCACAACATAAACATTCACGGTCAGCAGATTTCATTTGTCGAAAATAAAAATATTTTGTAGGGCTGGTGGATATATCTGTTGACTTAAACGCAAATTCAACCCTTTAAGGTACCGTCACGATCAACTGTTACGATTTAACAGCTACGCAAATGACCAAAATCCGTAAATAAGGCAGAGCCGATGTATCGACGCCGTGAGCTTTCTCACCATAACCTCTCACGCCGATAGATCGGCGCGCTGAGTGCGAAAGGGTTAAAATATTAAGTAAGGTATAGGGTTTACTTTGTCAAAAGCTTTTTTGAAGTCGGCAAAGGCAATATATGTTTCTACATTAAATTCCCTATGTTTTTCTAGATGGATTTTCATTGTGAAGTAGCCATCGCAGCAAGACCTTCCCTTTCTGAAGCCGAATTGTTCCTCTCCCAGAATGTTCTCAGTGTCTGTATAGTTTATTTTTAATGATGTTGGCATACATTTTATAACCAGAATTTAATCAACATATGCCTCTGTAGTTTTCACAGTCATTCTTGTCATCTTTCTTGAAAATGTGTATAACTATTGCTTTATTCCAGTTTTCAGGTGGGTCTTCTCCTTTCCAAATTCTATTTAGGAACTGGGCGAGTCTTTCTTGGAAAGATTCACATGAATATTTGAACAACTCCAAATTTAAGCCATCTTTCCCAGGTGCTTTATTGCACTTTAGTGTTTTCAGAACTGCAACTAGTTCTGTCATTGTAATGTGTTTGATGCGTGGATTGTCTGAGTGAAGTGTCTCAATAGGCGAGACATTCTGTGACCAAAAATTTTGAAAGTGATTTGACCAAGTGTTGCAAGGGATTGTGCTGATTCTGAGTGTGGCATGACATGAGATAACAATTAAAATTAAGAAAATAAGAATTAAGAAAATTAGTAATTATGAATTAAGAAAATAAGCTTGTACCCAATGATAGGAAATTTCTGGCATCGTCTTACATTTTTACAGTTTTGTAGCCTGCCATGCTGAGCTCTTCAAAACTCAGGTTTCTTGTCAAAGTTGTCTTAGGGATCTTGTAAGCATATGCCCTATCTTTCTGTGATTTCATTTACTTTCCCTCATTAAGTACACGTTTTTTGACACTTTGCTTCTTATCGAGTATAGAACGAATTCCTCTGAAATTATTTACGAATTTCTGCATGGTCTCTCTACACCTGGAAATTGTGTTACAAATTGCCTAATTACTTTCCTGCAAGACTCTGTTTTCACATAATTATTACACATAAATATCCTTTCCTCTACCGTGTACACTCGTGTAGGCATTATGAAAATTATATCCTGAACTAACAGTTCACAATCCGATGACCTAGCTGTTAGGACCCTTTAAACAACAAACATAACAGTGGTTTTGAGGATCACTACTTTCAGCATTTTCAGAAGAAAAGTTTGGCTGTCTTGGCGATAAGCTACACAATCCTCCGCAGTATTATTGATTAATTTCCATGAAATGAAGATATTCATGGGACCGTTTGAACAAACTGAATTAGCTTGGTATTCTTTCTCATTCAAGTAAATAATATATCTTACTGTTTATATATGTAGAGGATGAGTAAGATGATGACGAGGGCCAGAATCCCCAGAAGAGCACCAAACACTACCATCAGCAGGAAGCTTCAATGCCAGGCTCAGATTCTATAGTACACTTATTCAACCAGAGGCTCTGAATGCAGCAGAATGCCTTGTGATGAATAAGAAAGGTTTGGTAGAGAAATTGGAAGCCAAGGAAAGGAAGATTGGTCCCAGTCAAAGGAAATTGTGGATGCAAGAAAGGGCACATCCATAAGCTACAATTATTCCTCATTATAAAGCCATCACTTGTTTAGAGTGTAGCTGCTGCAATAAAGAGGGCGGTGTTAAATTGAGGTCACATTTTAAAATATTAGATCGAATGATTTATGTACAGGGCCGAAGAGGTAGTATGTGATCCCGTGGGTTCACTGCTAATAATGCACAGGAAATGCCATTTATTCCTACCAAGTCCGATACCTGCACGTCCACGCCGTGGCTCCTGGGCAACGGATACACTGCGTGTACACGGCTAAGTCACGTAAGGGCAAAAAAATGCGAGTTCCCGATACTTCAAAATGGGGATCCATCAGCTAAGGGAGACAACCCCGAAAGAAAATATCGGCCTTCAAGGACTGCTGGGTGTTGGCGTTAGGCTGACAACCCAATCTGTAAAAGACTCTCGTTACGAAATCTGAAGAAGAAATAGCCAGCCTGACTTTTATATGATGACCTCACAAACGTGTAAAGGACTTGAGAATTGGTTCGTGGAATGTTTTAACTCGTTACCAAGCTGGAAACCTAAGAAAGTTGCTTGATCAGCTTGATGAATGATGCGAGAGCTTTCTATAAAAGTTGTAAGGATTTCCAGCCTAGAACTGTATAAAGATCAGAAGGTTGGAGTGGGCAGGACATGTACTGCATGCTAATAACAGAATGATAAAGAAGATATTTAATGCAGTGCCAGAAGGAATCAGGAAAGTTGGCAGACCTGAGTTAAGGTGGAAAGATAACTGGAGGAGCTCTGCACTTAACAGGAAAGAATGGAGGCCAAGGCCCACAAAGGGCTGTCGTGCCAATGATGATGATGATGCTGCTATGTACAGGGATTTTCTGAAATAGTATTAATTCAACATTTAATTTATGTAGGTATTCTGTATTCATATCATACCATGACAGATGTTGCATGTAAATTTTATACAGTTATCGTACATTTATTCAGCCCTGAAAAATTATTTCAATGGAGCATTCAGATAAACACACACACGACTGAAGTTCATAACAGGTCAAGTTAAGCTACTGCCAAGCGCTTTACCCTCAAATTGCTTTGTCCAGGGTTCCAAAGCTGTTCTCAGAAACAATCCCCATTAAAAATGAAATGAAATGGCATATGGCTTTTAGTGCTGGGAGATCCCAGGACGGGTTCGGCTCGCCAGGTGCAGGTCTTTCTATTTGACGCCGTAGGCAACCTGCGCGTCGTGATGATGAAGAAGACAACCCATATACCCAGTCCCCATGCCATTGGAATTAACCAATTAAGATTAAAATCCCCGACCCGGCCAAGAATCGAACCCGGGACCCTCTGAACCGAAGGCCAGTACGCTGACCGTTCAGCCAACGAGTCGGACACAAAACTACAATCCCTAGTGATGTGCCATGAGGAAATTCCCATTGTTTGCCTTTATCATTCATCCAGGTCAGGTGCAGTAAAGCCATTGCACTACGTCACTACTAATAAGCATCAGTAGCCTGTTCATATTCCACAAGGATTAAGTAAGAGCCATGTTTCCATTTGAAGATAAAGTTTCCGGGTTCCTGTAGATCATCAATTGGTGATATATTGAGTAATCTTAACACTATATGACACTTCTTTACCTGTGCTACCAATGGCGGATGTTGGTACGGGCATTATATCGGGGTAGTTACTATGCTATTTTTTATCAACAATATCCGGCTGTTCCCTGTTGCAGGCGATAACTGAGGGTGGTGATATATAGTTTACTGTATATTCACATGTGGAGAATGTAAAAGACACCATTTAAAACAGGAGGATTGTGTTCTACGGTCATCTGACACGAATGAGCTCTGTCCTGTTGGATCTTTGCTTATTTTCTATGTAACAAGACCAAACAAATCTGGTTCACTGAGGTGGAAAAGAGTTTACAAGAAGCGGTAATTACAGACTACAACATCCTATCCAGATCAAAATAAATAATAAAATAGATTGTATTCATATTTCTGTTGGAAGAATTTAACCTTAAAGCCAATACCCTGGCTTAAAAATATTTACGTTAAATGTTTTCCTTTTTCAGGCCTGGTGACTAGAGACTCCATGTTTGGCACCGAGAAGACTAAGCCTTTGGTTTTTGGATGGTATCCTCAATCTACAAATCTCAGGTTTCTTAAGTTGCTTTACGTCGCACCAACACAGATAGGTCTTATGGCGACAATGGGGTAGGAAAGACCTAGGAGTGGGAAGGAAACTGTCGTGGCCTTAATTAAGGTACAGCCCTGGTGTAAAAATGGGAAAGCATAGAAAACCATTTTTGGGGCTGCCGACAGCGGGCTTCAAACCCATTATCTCACGAATGCAAGCTCAAAGCACAGCACAGCTAACTCACTCTGTCTCAGTTTTCCTTGGTACTAGACTGTTTTTAATGATTCAGTGATAAGGAGACCACAGAGCAAGTGTAGCTAATTCATGGTCTTGCAGATTTAATTGTGAAGAGGCAAGAAAGTGTATACAGTATTTATTTACTTACTTAAATATTTATTTACCTTTATTTACTTATTTTTTTATTTATTTATTTATTTATTATCCTAACAGTTTGAATCCTATTGTACATGATTAAATTAGGGTTATATTTCTAGTATTTTCTTTTTAATTATTGGTCCTCGACACAAAATTAGTTTATAATGAAGATTTGTTTATAATCTTCTTGTAAATAAAACAAGACTCAACATTTTTTCTTTTTAGAATTTCCCTATCCTAGAACTACGGTCTCCATATTATTCGATGCCCTTGCAGTATTTCAGAAAGATGGGTGAATACTTACGACTCGTGGGGGAACTCCACTGTCTGTAGCCACAGCCACCAGATGGGCCGTACTTGTGTTGAGAGAAGCCATGTCTGTAATGAAGATCTCGCCAGCTTCATTTACTCCAAATATCCTGGAACAGGCCACATTACAAGATATTAATTTTATTTTGTTCTGTTTAAGATATATGGGGAAATCTAATGAGAGCTGCAGCTGACGAATGCAGAGAATGGTTTTAAGATTTCAAACTTGACATTTGCTGATTATAATGCAATCCCGTGCGAATTAATCAGAACGCAGCAAATACACAATTTTTACTTATTCAATTATTTACATAATACATACCTTGAATACCTTATAAAAGTTATTATCCTCTTTGTGTTTTGTCAGTTGAAGGACGGCACAGACCAGCAGGGTGTCTACAGATTTGAGCAAATCATTTCCCATGACTTCCATAACTATTTCCTATAATATTCCATGGTTCAATTTAAACAGCCAATAATGAATTAGAAAGAAAGAATGCCCTCAACTTGATTGTTTGCACTTCAACAAGTGTCCCCATTGCATTATTTATTTCTAATTAGTTTTATTTATGTATTTAAATAATACTTTAGCAGCGTAATTACACAAAAATATTGCACTTCCAATGATACACAAAAAATTACCTACCTATAGGCCTAGTTATTTAGTAATTCTTTTCAAAGTAGGGGTGTCACTATGTTAATTACAGTATCCAGAAGTCTTATACTCAAAAACATGTTCATTATTATTGAAAAGTCATACTTTCAACCATATGACAAAATATGTGTTTTAGGAAAAAGAATAGCAAATCCAGTACACAAGTGTTATCCCTAGGACCTTTTTAATGGGCACACTGCCCTGCTGTATTCTCTGACCACCTAGTTAACATAACCTAGATATGTGCTAGTTACTCAATATTAATACCTATTTGAGTCTTTGTGTGTTCCAAATTAACTTGTAAATACTGTAAAACAGTTAATTTAAATGATAAATCATTATTGTCAGCACGATTGCATCAATTACATTGGAGATCAAAAGTTTAGCGAGTGGGGTCTGGGTTAGCTTCAAATCGCATATGAGCCCTCTACTCGGCATGACATCACGAACCTGTATGACAGTCCACATGTCCACAGCAACTGAGTGGTAGACCAAAGTCCGCTGTTACATGGATTTGGAACTAGCAATAAAACACCAGAAGTTCAAAATACTCTTATGTCTTGCTCATGATAACACTAAAATAATTCAATTTTGCAGTTAATGTTTACTTGTCTGATATTATTGTTAATGCCCTGAGGGGAATGAATTGAAATTTTTTCATACTGAAGTTTTACTTAGTATTCCCCATCCAGCTACTCATTCCTGCCCTCTGGCTGACAAAAATTTGTGGAGAGGACACTGTACACAAAATAGTTGAAGTAACAGAAGGATGATTGTCAAAAGTGCAAGTCACAAATGATGGATGACTCTACTGGGAGCAGCACTTGGCAGACACCGTCCAGTAGTGGTAGCAACAAGGAGTGAGAAAAATTGAACGGAAGGGAAAAAAAAGTATGGAAATTAAAAGATAAAAATATACAGGTGATGCTGAAACAACTGATTCCAGCAATGGAATTTGGAAGTGTAGAAGGGTCCAAGTATAAAAAGTTGTGCAGAGAATGTCTGCAAGATGCAAAGAACCATTGTGGAAAGAGGCAGTGAAGGAAGTTGTGGAAGAAAAGAAGAAAGCAAGGCAAGGGAAAATTTTCAGTCGATAGTCCCCATCTCTAGTACTATTATATCAAATACACCAGAGACAATACGCGGCACTCAGCGAGATATTGAGGGACAGCTATTAGAGCTCTCTCTAGTGGACTGATCTGAGAACTACTGATTCTGTCATAAGAACATGTGTACTTGTGTGTGAAGTTTTTATACAATATTAATAATAATATTTGTTTTACGTCCTACTAACTACTTTTTAAGGTCTTCGGAGACGCCGAGGTGTCGGAATTTAGTCCCGCAGGAGTTCTTTTAAGTGCGAGTAAATCTACCGACACGGGGCTGTCGTATTTGAGCACCTTCGAATACCACCAGACTGAGTCAGGATCGAACCTGCCAAGTTGGGGTTAGAACGCCAGCGCCTTAACTGTCTGAGCCACTCAGCCCGGCTGTGAAGTTTTTGGTGTTATTAATGCGTTTACAGTGAGTTGACATAATTGAATAGTAGCGTGTGCCATTCCTTGATATCTCCTCTCAACATGAGGGGAAAGGTATGTGCTGTTTGGCTGCAGTAACTATGAAGTAGAGAAGAATGCGCGGTCTTTCTTCCGTTTAACTAGTGACAAGAAAATTTAAGTAATATTGTGTTTGCATATATATTCTTCCAGTGATAGCAAGATTTTTATAGTACTTCATAATTAGGGCAAGGTATTTAGTGACCAAAAAATAGCAAGAAAATGCAAAATAAAAAATGCATTTATGACCTAAAGTGGTTAAAAAATGACAATTTGAAAATAATGACCAAAAAATTAATCGTCACTTATTTATTAATCCTTTAAGAAACAATTAGCTGATTTGAGAGAGAATTTTAATGGATGACAATGCATTAAGTTTAAATTATTTTTGTTACTAACAAAGTAAATACCACTTTGCACCCCTGGCGATAAAAATGAAATATTTTAGAATTGGCATATTCTTCAAATACTCTCCTAGCAAATAGGTGTCATTTAATTAACAAAGAATATTTAAGAAAACAAACTTCAGTGGCTGTTTACAATAAATTTGAATTGAAATGCACAATAAAAACTTTGCGTAGGTTCTCAAATGAAAACGATTGCCTACTGTCTGCAAATAACAATTTGTAGACGGAAAAGCTTCTCTCTACCTCAATTGAAACAATTGGTGCATACTGAAAACAAGCAATATCTCCCGGATTCAATTCACAGTCGGTAAGAGAAAAATTTTCATCCGACAATGCTTTGTCAAATAGAACACAAAGTTGTATACCCATTGTTCTTTTGCAAAACCTTATTCAATTTCATGGATACATCTTCACCCACTTTACCACACACACGATTCAGATCACTCACAACTTTATACACATTTTTCAGCTGCTCCACTAGTGGCACTTGGGATTTTTCTAGAGCACTTATTGCATTAGGAAGGGATCCGAAATTTGTTTTTATGTAGGAAAGTTTACCTGCAATTTCTTTGTCAGCCAAGAGTTCCTGGGCTGTTTTTATTGATCCAGCCTCAGTTTTGTCGAAGGAATCGACCACTTTCTTTACAACTTCAAAGTTCTCGCAGTAATAACAAAAAGCCTCAATCCACGTTCCCCATTTAGTCAAAACAGGTGAAAAGGGCAAGGGAATTTCAAGAGCTTCTGTTTTGAATGCTAGAACTCTAGATGGGGCTTTTAAAAACACTTTCCTTATGCACCCAATTAACTTGTCAACTTCAGGGAAATTATGTCGTACCACTTCCGCGGTCCAATGTAACGCATGGGCTAGGCATGTGACATGCACCATTTTCCAGAAGAGCGCTTGTAACGAATTTGCAGCCTTTACCATGTAGGGTGCTGCAGCTGTTATTAAAAGCAGCACATTGTCATTCCGAATGCCATCGGGCCACAATAGCCTCAAAGACTGGTCAAACAGTTTGCTAATTGTTGACCAGTTAGCTTTGTCCAATTGCTCACAATGTAGTAGAAATGGTTCTCCAGCATTCCCTGCTTCCAGGACGCCTACAATAATGTTGGCTATATATCGTCCCATACTGTCTGTTGTTTCATCTATGCATACCCATATGTGTCCGTCTCCTACCCTTATCCTTATTTCTTGTAACGTTTTGTCATAGCATCTTCCAACGTAGGTTCTTCTTAATGTTCTGGGATCTGGTACAGATTTTTCAGTCTCCTCTTCTAAGAATGTACGCAGCTTTGGATGGTTCAATTTGTTCAGTGGAATATCGGCGCATAAAAATGCTGTACACAGTTTCTCACAAAATAGAGAAAATATTGAAGATTCACCCAGTAGTGTCTGGTGTAAGCCACGGTTTCTTTTATCTTCAAGTCGCTGCACACCACATTTATGTTTTTCTCACGACACATGTTGTTCAACTGTAAACTTCTTTTCTGCTGAAACTCGCACATCACACACTTTGCAAAATAATATTTTCCCATCAGTGGAAAATATATTTTCTCCATATTGTGTAACAAACTGTTTTAATTTAACAATTGTACATCCTTTAACTTTGGGCATCTTACAGTACTTGTCAACAAAGAATTCACTCGACTCTCAGCACGCGGGCACCTGACTTCCTTCTTATCTAGCTGAAGATAAGGAGCAATGCCCAGCTTGGCCGAGTCCATTATGCGTCTTACATATAGGGGAAGCAGGTACTGCTTATAGTATGTTTTCTTGGAAGTGCAAACGAGTTGAAAATACTCTTTCCTTGAAAACTAGTGGCAGCAGGGTATGTTGCAAGTCTACGTTCTTTCTTGAACAAGTTATTTGTCTAAGTTAATAGACAAGTGTTGTAAACATAAATAATATTAATTAAATATCCAAATATAACAAAATATAACACTTCCCAGAAAACAATTAAAAATGCTAAAAATTACCATAAATTGCTCCAAAAATGACCTATCTCTTGTAAACGGCAAAAAATAAAAAGCCCTAACAAATTGCCCTTATTTAATCAGTCAATTCATGAAACACATGTACATATACTCAAGCTATATTTTGGCGTTCATAAAAAAAAATGCAAAATCATCAAATGCCTTGCCCTAATCATAATCTTCTGACCTGCTCGACCCATATTTTAACTGGCTTAAAATATAACACGCATATTTTATTGTATAGTGCAGCAGTTAACCTTCAATACCGATGTGGTGTTGTCGGTGTGATCTATGGGTTTTGAAATGTCACAGAAGTGATTTGGATAAGGTGTAAATGAAAGAAGGGACGTTACGCTTATATGAGAATTATAAGATCTGTTCAGATCATTTCAAGCCAGCGACTTTTAACATCCTCGACTATACAGCCAAGGGTATGTTACATTTTTACTCCAATTGTACGTAAATATTCCTCAAAGCATCACTATCGACAACATTTCCATACTTTGCTTTCTTTTATCCCTCTTTTCAGATTAAAGCCGGGATTTTATAGATTTTCTTTCTGTTAGTAGGCTTCATGTTAGAAGAAAACTGTCCAGCTTTTAAATGTTAATTCATTGCATCATGTGTGTAAGGAATGTGCCGATATTTTTATTGACAAGTGTCTTAATGTGATGATACAATGTTTTTTAAATGAGAAAAGACACATCTAACCGTAAAAGTTCGGGCAGGAAAGCAAAAGCAAAAAAAAAAAGTAATGCATAACTGAAAGGTCAACCCATTTCAGAGAAGTCCATTTCACATCTTGTTTATATGTCTAATTCTTCATTCATTCATGAATTCATTCATCTAGAATTGCTGTAGCAACTTCTAAGTTAATATCTTAATAACACTTTCTTTCTAGACGTAATTTACTTACCCATTTTCGTAAATGCATTTCCATTGATTTGAATTTAGTGCTACTTTTAAGGTCAAGTCCCATTTTAACAAGACTAAATCCGTAAGCGTCGCGTACTGCCTCTACTGTATTTGATTATGTACAAAGAGAATAAGTAGATTATGTACTGAAAAACTGTACCATTCTAGTCCGACCAGTCAACTCTTGCCATCTAGCTGCAAATGTTTGCAAGAACTACTTTCCCTTCACCTTGCAGCCACCCACCAAGCACAAGGTTGCCACTGGGCAAAAAGTTTCGTACTAAATTTCCCTCTAAAAAGGTACTAGATTATGGGGAAAAAGTACTAAATCTTTTTTTTTTTTTTTTTTTTTTTTTTTTTTTGCAATGGAGTAGGATTATTCATAAAGGCAGTATAGAAAACGAAGTATACTTATTGAAAATACACATTTAACTGAGAAATTTGTATTGATATCTATTATGGGAAGCAGCAATGTTGCAGTTTCAATCACCACCATAGTAACACTTCCAGTTCCAAGCTGAGTTCGAGTTTATAGTCATTTATTTGTGTTTAAATTATGAACACCATGAATATTCTCACGTATTTCTGTTCAACATTCACACCACACACACAGTGCATTTTGTCTTCATACATACCCAAAAGTTGGCTGTCTTTTAGAATATATTCACATGCATTTCACATTTTGCTCTTCTCTTAAACCTTGAAAAACATTGCCAAAGCAATAAACTGTTTTGAAATGTGATCATTTTGGGCAGATGAATGTTTTAGTTTATCCTATGTTAAAAGGTGCCCAGTCAACATACAGGATACGAGTTTTGTTTCTAAATTTGGTCTTATTTACGCTATAGTAACAGCAGAAAAATGTGGTAAACAGAGCACTGCCTTCAAAAAAATCGTCAAATTTGGAAAGATGTAGTCGCGTACGGGATTTTACATTTCAAAAGCAAAGTTCCAAAATTTCATAAATTCTTAGTTTTCTTTCAGCGATTCTGTGGACTTGTTTGTTAAGAAGGAACTTTCCACTGTCGTCTCAGTTAAATGTAACTTTAAAACTCTTCAGTCTGTGTAATAGTGTGTTTTCTTACAGGTATGTTAAAGTGTAATATTTATACTGAGCTTGTGTGTTTGACTGACTGAAAAGCTTTTATATTTCTGTGGATTTAGCTAACCACCATTTTGTATCTGACTTCATAAACACTTCCAGTAAATACATTAGAGAAATATATAGCTAATGGGATTGTACTGATGAAACTACCATCTCCTTTCGAACTTTCTGGGTTCAACATGGACAGATTTTTCAAGCAGGATCACAAAATTAATCCTCTTAAAAATCTGTTCGCAGAATTCAACATGAAAAGATAGGTACCTACTTGGCTGTGAAACTTCTTATCACTTTCTTTCTTGTTCTTCTGCTGCAGTAGAAGAACTTCTACTCTACCTCCATAAAGGGTACTAGATTTCCATAAAAAGAACTAACGTACTAAAAATGTCCATGAAGTACTAGATCTAGTAAGAAAGTACTAAAGGTGGCAACCCTGCGCTGCACACCATTGCAGCCAATTAGAATACTTACCGCTAGATACCAGCACAACTGCACGTTAAGTGTGAGCCTCCTTGTTGAAGTTCTCTGTATTAAAATAATGTTGATTTTATAGAAGCAGATATTCCTCCAACTCTAAGCCGCATCTTGCCACTGCCGTCTCTTCCAAACCTGTGACAAATTCTGAGAGAAAACAATGTAACAGGAGAAACTTACACTTCGCATTATATTATATACACAGTGCGATTGGATCTGTACATATTGCAAATTCTATTCTTCAGTGCTGGATCATTTACTCATTTCTTTTAAAATCATTCAATGTCTTTGGTGGATATTAATATTATCATTGTTATGGCTTACATATAGTTACAAGGTATTACTTGTAAAGATCCATTATATTAAAATAGTTGAGAGTACTCCTAGATGGTAAACATTCCGTTCTCAATTTATACTTTGAAGTCCTACTTTGCGACAATACACGTAAATAACACAAGTCCGTTATTTGAATTTTTGGACGCCCCAGTTTACTTGACTGAGGGCACAATAACATTTAATGCAAATTAAATTGCAGAGTGTGTCTCGTAGTGATGTGCTTGAGCCCGGCTCGAGCTGCTGGAACATATGACGTCAGAGCTCGAGGCTGTTCGAGCTTTTGCGCGCGTCACAACCTAGCGCCTTGATATTACTAATACCCAGCAAACTTGAGAAGGATATGTAAGAGTATTTATGCTGGACAGTACCGGTTCGTCCTCTCTACTGTTACTTCCGTGTATTTTGTACATAATATAATTTCGACCCATATCTATATATTGGTCCGCCTCTGTGGTGTAGTGGTTAGCGTGATTAGCTGCCACCCCCGGAGGCCCGGGTTCGATTCCCGGCTCTGCCACGAAATTTGAAAAGTGGTACGAGGGCTGGAACGGGGTCCACTCAGCCTCGGGAGGTCAACTGAGTAGAGGTGGGTTCGATTCCCACCTCAGCCATCCTGGAAGTGGTTTTCCGTGGTTTCCCACTTCTCCTCCAGGCGAATGCCGGGATGGTACCTAACTTAAGGCCACGGCCGCTTCCTTGCCTATCCCT
The DNA here is from genome assembly GCF_040414725.1 of Anabrus simplex. Taxonomy (NCBI): domain Eukaryota; kingdom Metazoa; phylum Arthropoda; class Insecta; order Orthoptera; family Tettigoniidae; genus Anabrus; species Anabrus simplex. The sequence continues at coordinate 51,596,199 of NC_090278.1, read as the reverse complement.
TCCAATCTTCCGTTCCCTCCACAAGGCCCCTGTTCAGCATAGCAGGTGAGGCCGCCTGGGCGAGGTACTGGTCATACTCCCCAGTTGTATCCCCAACCAAGAGTCTGAAGCTCCAGGACACTGCCCTTGAGGCGGTAGAGGTGGGATCCCTCGCTAAGTCCGAGGGAAAAACCGAACCTGGAGGGTAAACAGATGATGATGATGATCTATATATTGGAGACAGTCAAAATTTGTGCTTGTGCGATGATTCGTTACACATGCCTCCATCCGAATAAACCAATTCTCTACTAAAATGTGTTGTTTGGGCCGTATAAAGACAGAAAAAGGAAACCATTCACGTGTCGTAATAGTTAACTATTTAAATGGTTACAAGACTAAAAATGTATATTTTACCTGCAGTTGTTGTTGACACGTTTCTCGCTCGGGTGCATGGCTCAATGGTAAGCGTGTTGGCCTTTGGTTAAAGGGGTCCCGGGTTCGATACCCGGTAGGATCAGGAGTTTTAAAACCATAAGATGATGTCTTGTTTTATTTGTTCCAGATGGGCTCGAAAACTACTGAACCGATTGACCTGAATTATTGTAAATGATACAGCTTGAAATCGCGAGTCACGTTTGAGTTTCATATAGCCTATATTTCACGCAATCAGACAGTAACATTGCTGCATCATAATATTTATACATGTATTTGTGTATACGATTTTTTTTTTTTTTGCTAGGGGCTTTACGTCGCACCGACACAGATAGGTCTTATGGCGACGATGGGATAGGAAAGGCCTAGGAGTTGGAAGGAAGCGGCCGTGGCCTTAATTAAGGTACAGCCCCAGCATTTGCCTGGTGTGAAAATAGGAAACCACGGAAAACCATCTTCAGGGCTGCCGATAGTGGGATTCGAACCTACTATCTCCCGGATGCAAGCTCACAGCCGCGCGCCTCTACGCGCACGGCCAACTCGCCCGGTGTGTATACGATTGATGAGATGTCAATCCTTTCTTACTCAACGTCTTCTATACGAGCAACAAGGGTAATACTCTCCCAAGGAGTGGATTCAAACCCCCCAACATTGAGGACAGAAGGAGAACCTCGCCTGAGGCGCTGCCAGCTGTCTTAGCCGCCCAAAGCATCGCATTGTAAGAATAATATTACCGTATTCATAATTTTGCACGGTGTAGAAAGCCAAGATTAACAGACGAGAGGATCTGTCGTGCTGACCACACGACACCTCGTAATCTGCAGACCTTCGGGCTGAGCAGCGGTCGCTTGGTAGGCCATGGCCCGTCGGGGCTGTTGCGTCATGGGGTCTGGTTTGGTTTTTTATTCATAATATTGCGCCCAACGTGCAGTTGTTACACGGCACACAAGTACTGCCATGGGAGGAAACAATTCTGTTAATACGCGGGGAATAATACGGGTACATCCTTCGTCATTTTCATTGCACATTATCATAATCTAAGCCTTCCAATTTTATGGCCAACCTTTATTCCTCATAAGATATACCGGTGTCCGCCTCTGTGGTGTAGTGGTTAGCGTGATTAGCTGCCACCCCCGGAGGCCCGGATTCGATTCCCGGCTCTGCCACGAAATTTGAAAAGTGGTACGAGGGCTGGAACGGGGTCCACTCAGCCTCGGGAGGTCAACTGAGTAGAGGTGGGTTCGATTCCCACCTCAGCCATCCTGGAAGTAGTTTTCCGTGGTTTCCCACCTCCTCCAGGCGAATGCCGGGATGGTACCTAACTTAAGGCCACGGCCGCTTCCTTCCCTCTTCCTTGCTTATCCCTTCCAATCTTCCCATCCCTCCACAAGGCCCCTGTTCAGCATAGCAGGTGAGGCCGCCTGGGCGAGGTACTGGTCATACTCCCCAGTTGTATCCCCCGACCAAGAGTCTGAAGCTCCAGGACACTGCCCTTGAGGCGGTAGAGGTGGGATCCCTCGCTAAGTCCGAGGGAAAAACCGAACCTGGAGGATAAGCAGATGATGATGATGATGATGAAGATGAAGATATACCGGTACGTCAATGACTGAATGTAGTAATATGTGAAAGCACGCACCTCCGTTATAAATATTATACACACACATGTGTGAAAGGTGCTTCACTTCATATGCAGTTTGCTAATCTGCACGTTCTATCTGTAGCCCGAGACAGACACCGCCTTCGATCACGTGACTGCTCGAGCTTGCTTCGAACCTCGGCGCGTATCGGGTCGGCTCGATCCCGCTCTCTACGCGTGTGATGGGCAAACGATACCCGTGTTCTAGCGGGATCGAGCCGACCCGTTACGGGCCGAGGTTCGAGCCTGTTCGAAGCAAGCTAGAGCAGTCACGTGACCGAAGGCGGGTTCTGACTCGGGCTACAGCTAGTGATGGACAAACGATACCTATGTAAAAGCGGGATCGAGCCGACCCGATACGAGCCGAGATTCGAGCCTGTTCGAAGCAACCTCGAGCTGTTACAAGACCGAAGGCGGATTCTGACTCGGGCTACAACTAGTGATGGACAAACGATACCTGTGTACTAGCGGGATCGAGCCGAGGTTCGAGCTTGTTCGAAGCAAGCTCGAGCTGTCACAAGGCCGAAGGCGGATTCTGACTCGGGCAACAACTAGTGATGGACAAACGATACCTGTGTTCTAGCGGGATCGAGCCGACCCGATACGCGCCGAGGTTCGAGCCTGTTCGAAGCAAGCTCGAGCTGTCACATGGCCGAAGGAGGATTCTGACTCAGCTACAGCTAGTGATGGACAAACGATACCTGTGTTCTAGCGGGATCGAGCCGACCCGATACGCGCCGAGGTTCGAGCCTGTTCGAAGCAAGCTAGAGCAGTCACATGACCGAAGGCGGATTCTGACTCGGGCTACAGCTAGTGATGGACAAACGATACCTGTGTTCTAGCGGGATCGAGCCGACCCCATACGCGCCGAGGTTCGAGCCTGTTCGAAGCAAGCTCGAGCTGTCACAAGACCGAAGGCGGATTCTGACTCGGGCTACAGATAGTGATGGACAAACGATACCTGTGTTCTAGCGGGATCGAGCCGACCCGATACGCGCCGAGGTTCGAGCCTGTTCGAAGCAAGCTAGAGCAGTCACATGATCGAAGGCGGATTCTGACTCGGGCTACAGCTAGTGATGGACAAACGATACCTGTGTTCTAGCGGGATCGAGCCGACCCGATACGCGCCGAGGTTCGAGCCTGTTCGAAGCAAGCTCGAGCTGTCACATGACCGAAGGCGGATTCTGACTCGGGCTACAGCTAGTGATAGGCAAACGATACCCGTGTTGTAGCGGGATCGAGCCGACCCGATACGAGCCGAGGTTCGAGCCTGTTCGAAGCAAGCTCGAGCTGTCACATGACCGAAGGGTGAGTCTGCCTCGGGCTACAGCTAGTGATAGGCAAACGATACCCGTGTTTTAGCGGGATCGAGCCGACCCAATACGAGCAGAGGTTCGAGCCTGTTCGAAGCAAGCTCGAGCTGTCACATGACCGAAGGGTGAGTCTGACTCGGGCTACAGCTAGTGATAGGCAAACGATACCTGTATTCTAGGGGGATCGAGCCGACCCGATACGGGCCGAGGTTCGAGTCTGTTCGAAGCAAGCTCGAGCAGTCATCACGTGACCGAAGGCGCAGTTGACTTGTGCTACAGCTAGTGATGGGCAAACGATGCCCATTTTCGAGCAGGATCGAGCCGACCAGATACGCGCCGAGGTTCGAGTCTGTTCGCAGCAAGCCCGAGCAGTCATCACGTGACCGAAGGCGCAGTTGACTCGGGCTACAGCTAGTGATGATGGGCGAACGATACCCGTGTTCGAGCAGGATCGAGCCGACCCGATACACGCCGAGGTTCGAGCAGTCACGTGACCGAATGCGCAGTTGACTCGGGCTACAGCTAGTGATAAGCAAACGATACCTGTGTTCTAGCGGGATCGATCCGACCCGATACGCGCCGAGGTTCGAGCCTGTTCGAAGCAAGCTCGAGCAGTCACATGACCGAAGGCGGATTCTGACTCGGGCTACAGCTAGTGATGGACAAATGATACCTGTGTTCTAGCGGGATCGAGCCGACCCGATACGCGCCGAGGTTCGAGCCTGTTCGAAGCAAGCTCGAGCAGTCACATGACCGAAGGCGGATTCTGACTCGGGGTACAGCTAGTGATGGACAAACGATACCTGTGTAAAAGCGGGATCGAGCCGACCCGATACGAGCCGAGGTTCGAGCCTGTTCGAAGCAACCTCGAGCTGTTACAAGACCGAAGGCGGATTCTGACTTGGGCTACAACTAGTGATGGACAAACGATACCTGTGTTCTAGCGGGATCGAGCCGACCCGATACGAGCCGAGGTTCGAGCCTGTTCGAAGCAAGCTCGAGCTGTCACAAAACCGAAGGCGGATTCTGACTCGGGCTACAACTAGTGATGGACAAACGATACCCGTGTTCGAGCAGGATCGAGCCGACCCGATACGCGCCGAGGTTCAAGCCTGTTCGTAGCAAGTTCGAGCACATACGTGACCGAAGGCGGAGTCTAACTCGGGCTACAGCTAGTGATGGGCAAACGATACCCGTGTTCGAGCCGGATCGAGCCGACCCGATACGCGCCGAGGTTCGAGCTCAAATACGTCAACCTCTTGATGGTAGATTTAATGGCACGCAAAGAACTCTTGCGGAACTAACTTCCGGCACCTTGGCGTGTCCGAAAACGGTAAAAGTTGTTAGTGGGACGTAAAGCCAATAAATTTATTATTCTTTCTTGGCCCTTATATTTTTCTAGCCCGATTTCCCCAGCGCTTTAAAACGAGGATGTAAGGGGTGTTTATTTCCTGTTTGGGGCCATAACCATTGAAGTAAAGGACTCCATTGTTCGTTATTGGCTTTACGACCCACTAGCTACTTTTTCGGTTTTCGGCATCGTTTTCTTTAATTGCCCATCTTCTTCTCCGTCTTCAACTGCTTACCCTCCAGGGTCGGTTTTTCCCTCGGACTCAGCGAGGGATCCTACCTCCACCGCCTCAAGGGCAGTATCCTGGAGTTTCAGGCTCTGGGTCGGGGATACAACTGTGGAGGATGACCAGTACCTTGCCCACGCGGCCTTTCCTGTTATGCTGAACAGGGGCCCTGCGGGAGGATGGGAAGATTGGAAGGGATAGACAAGGAAGAGGGAAGGAAGCGGCCGTGCCCGTAAGTTAGGTACCATCACGGCAATAGCCTGGAGGAGAAGTGGGCAACCACGGAAAACCACTTCGAGGATGACTGAGGTGGGAATCCAACCCACCTCTACTCAGTTGACATCCAGAGGCTGCGTGGACCCCGTTCCAGCCCTCGCACCACTTTTCAAATTTCATGGCAGAGCCGGGAATCGAACCCGGACCTCCGGAGGTGGCAGCTAATCACACTAACCACTACACAACAGAGGCGGACTAATTGCCAATCAATTAATAAATTGATGGTTTCATAACGTAATGCTTACGCATGTAAAATCGGTATAAACTGTATACCTCAACAGTAAACTATGTAGACCCTGTCTAGGCGGACATTCTGAGCCTTTCGCCAGTCAAATGCGAGTGGCCGTCCACTGTGCTATTCATGAAAAACAAAACGGAACCTATTAAGAATATTTTACCTGCATATATCGACGTCGTTTATGTGGAGGTGTCTCCCTCTCATTTGGAATGGTGTCATTCGACGAAGGACGAATATTATGAATTTTTAAGTATCTTATCATCGTCGATGTATTTTTACTATCGTTTTAATATTTTATCACATCGAGTGCATTTTACTCGTTTGACTGGAAGCTCTTCAAAGTAGTCCCAAGGCCATGACCTTTTTCTACCGGCCACTCTCTGCTCTGTCTGAAGTAATAACAAATTCGTCTATTATAATAATGTATTTTCTTTCTTTCTTAATCTGCATACCCTAAAAGGTTGGTTTTTCCCTCGAACTCAGCTAGGGATCCCACCTCTACTGCCTCAAGGGCAATGTCCGGGAGCTTCAGACTCTGGGTCGGGGGATACAACTGGGGAGGATGAGCAGTACCTCGCCCAGGCGGCCTCACCTGCGTAGCCTTAAGTTACAGTAGGTACCATCCCGGCATTTACCTGGAGAAGAAGTGGGAAACCACGGAAAACCAGTTCCAGGATGGCTGAGGTGGGAATGGAACCCACCTCTACTCAGTTGATCTCCCGAGACTGAGTGGACCCTGTTCCAGCCCTCGTGCGACTTTTCAAATTTCGTGGCAGAGCCTGGAATCGAACCCGGGCCTCCGGGGGTGGCAGCTAAACACACTAACCACTACACCAGAGAGGCGGACATAACAATGTATTATTGGGAGATAGTGGGTTCGAGCCCCACCGTCGGCAGCCCTGAAGATGGTTTTCCGTGGTTTCCCATTTTCACACCAGGCAAATGCTGGGGCTGTACCTTAATTAATGCTACGGCCGCTTCCTTCCCAGTCCTAGCCCTTTCCTGTCCCATCGTCGCCATAAGACCTATCTGTGTCTGTGCGACGTAAAGCCAATAGCAAATAAAATAATAATGTATTACTAATTATTAATGAGAAAATAATAGCTCGTAGCATACGAAAAACATGTTAACTATCGGTACTTGAAAGTAATGATTAACAACATTAAGCCTGCAAAACACGACAAAGTTACACAGAAACGTATTTCTGAAGAGCGGACAAAATGTAAAATGCAAAGGTACATATTAACAAAATAAATATTACCAATCTGTTGTTCGTACTGCCAGAAAGACTTAAACAAATGCTCTTTCCGTTCACTGAGAACGTTGTGTTCACCACCCCCCGACACATAAATATACTGAGTGTACCTAGTAGTAATCTAATAGGACGAATTGTCCGTCCGCGCTCCGCTTAGTCGATGTGTGGTGTCGCCTGACAGTTCGAACAGGTTCGATACGGCATCGAGCCTACGTAGCGTATCGGGCCGACTCGAGCCTGCTCGAACTTCCGTATCATTCGCCCATCACTAGGGTTCACAATTAAGTATTTATTTTCCACCTAGTCGATACAATGATTGCTTAAGGCAATTTTTAATGCATTACTTTGTCAATTTTATACATTTTTTATCTAAACAGTGTTATGTGGCTGAAGATGTTGATAATATACGAAACATGTACCACTTTTGACCATTAAAAATTGCCTTAAGCAATCATTGTATCGACTAGGTGGAAAATAAATACTTAATTGTGAATCTATTGAAGTGCGATACGGACCATGAAGCTGATTTTATGTAACATCACTAGGGTCTCGGCCCAATCGCTGGAGAGTGGACTCGACGCGACTGGTCCGTGGTCTAACAGCCCTACACTTTGCTTGGCCAACCGAAAAGAGGAGGGGTGGCCATGGCCAAGGCTCTACGCCTCCCCAACCGTCGGCTGTCCTGAGTATAGTTTTCTACAAGGGTTTGACAGCGGCATAGGTCCTACCCTTCCGAGGGCTCGGCTCAGACTGAATACTTTCGCCCTCCACTCTTGTGAGCGCGCTGTTGTACATCACGTCACTCACCCATAGCCCACGTGACGAATACGGCATCTCCTATTGGTAGAAACATCTTCCGATTGCTATTGGTCGATTTGAGTTTGACACCTTGGACCACGTGGGACGACCACGTTTTTGACGTTTGTGACATTTTGCTTCACTTTGATTTGGATGCGTATATCTGTTATCTTCGTTTGCGTGTTTGAAGAAAAAGTACAAGATATTTGAGGTAAGCATCCTTAAGTAAGTAAATAAGTTGATGATTGATAGTTGCTTCTGTTCCCAAAAATGGAATTTTATTATTTTTGACTGTCACCTTTTTATTACCTTTTTGCATGGTGGTTGATATGATAGTTACATAAGCCTACTTGAAACAGACACCTTAAAATTCAGTTGATGTAATGTTATATTATGTCTGATAAGCCACTATCGTTTTGATAGTATTGATATTAGCAGTAATTATATAAGCTGATTACAGTGTCCTTAATTATTTTCTTCTATTTCTTTTCATGTCTCAGACCATGCACGAAAAGTGTCAGATCTGTGGAATGTACACAGATAGCTAAGAAGGCCGGCAATAGGGAATCTTATTTCATCATTTCCCTGTTGCTAGACCTAACATTTGCAGAGAGTGGTTGGACATTGTGGGGGTCGAACGGTTGCGGCAGCTTCCCCCAAAGCAGCTGAGGAACCGCACTGTGTGTTCGAGGCACTTTCATCACTCCAGCTATCCAGGACCCCTATCAAAGATGCTGTATAAAGATGCTGTCCCGGAAAGAAGTAAGTAGTTGTTATTATTGTTGTTCACAGTACCGGTACTGTGACCTATCACATTTTCCTGTGATTCATTTCAAATTGCTCTCCAGAGGTAATGATCATAAATTCATCAGTGCCAGATGAGGGGGAACCTCGCTTCTCATAATGAAATTTACTATAATGCCTGTCATACCTGAGCTTGCCTTACCTGTAAGTTGAAATGTGTACATTTCTTTGAGGCAGAGTGTAGCTGAAATACCTAACATTTATTATTAACAAAATAGTGCACACATGTGCAAATGTTATTCCTTGTTATAATCCATCAATGGCTTTACGTTGCCTGTATTGTGAAGGCGAGGTATTTAAATGAGCTCACTATCCTAACTGCCTCTTTATCCGAAAACCATTTGTACCGTTTTGTCCAGGTTAATTTTAAGTTTGTTGTCTTCAGAATATTTTTCAAGGCTGACCATAGTTGCTTGAAGATAATCTTTGTTGTTAGAACCTATATCTAGGTCATCAGCGTATAAGTACAATTTGGTTGCGTAAGAATTATTTCTGTAACGTCTGCTGTGGCGATATTGAATAGAAGTGGACTGATAGATCACCCTGTAATACTCCACCCCACTGTTTAATAGTATCTGAAGTTGTTTTGCCATCATGAACTCCTACTTTATTTTGTGACAAGACATTGTTTAGTATTTACTGCTTGTTACCATCATGTTTCCCGGATCTGTGTACATAATCTGTTGCACTAGAATTCATACAATGGCGCCTTTCACAAAAACTAAGTCAGTGGTACTGTACTGTTTAGGGTTATATATATCTTTTCCATTGAGTTGTTGATTACTTTGTATCCTTCATCATTTATTAATTATAGTATAATCATTGTCTTTTGATATGGTGTATTAACTCTACAACTTAGGTCACCTCCCAGAACTACAGGCTCTTTATTTTTCACTATTTTGATGGCTTTCATTATGTGCTGAACTGCAGTGTCCACTCTTCATTTAGAGGATGGTTTGAGGTCAGGAGTTCTGGTCAGTGATCTACGTTGACTTGGTGTCTGCACAGGTGACCCTGGGGGTGCTTGGAGTGATCGGGTTGGCTAAGCAGAGGTGAACCAGGCCCATGGGGGGAGGGGATGGGGAATTTCTAACATTTGAATGTACCATTTTGAATTTATTTCCAATATCCTCTCAGCATGTAGGGGATCTTTTCTGGACTCAGTGAATATAAAATTTGCAAGTAAAATGAGGTTTTCTTCCTTAAGTTCTACTGAACATGAATGGAGCAAAAACAGTTGTATGACATCTCTCAATACAGTTACTGTTAATGAATTCAAGTGCTTAATATTTAGGTGGACAATAGCATATTCTCAATGTAATTTTATTGCTGTTTTGCCTACTGTAAGAACCATAGAGGGACCATTAGAACCATAATACATGTTTATGAATGAATGACATTATGAGATTTGAAAATCAATACCCTGCATTCACTGTAGTAGAGGAGGAAAAAATGGTACCATTCTTATTGTTTTTTCTTGTGCATGTAGGTGTGCCTGAACATGAGTCTGGTCCTCGGCCAAGGCCTTCAGCTGCTATGACTGCTGCTCCCACCACCTGCACTCCTACTGCCTCTGCTACTGCTACTACTACTATCACCGGTGCTGTTGCTGCCACCACCATCTCCACGCCTGCTGCTACTACGAATAAACTTTTAATGAGTCATCGCTCGTCTGTGCTGACAGTGATATATAACCCGTAGAAAGAAATCTTCCCTTCCTGAGTGGATGTCGTTCATTGTAAAGAGTTGTTATTATGAAGAACTATTGAGGTAATTTCTTATTCTCTTCAGCCTGTGGACTGTAATTGTTGTTTCACTAATTGGTATTTATGTGCTCAGTGTTCTCCCTAGGACCTTTCTAATGGGTGCACCACCCTGCCGGTTTTAGAGACCGCTTGACTAAACCTAGATATATGCTAATTACATAATATTATTAATAGGTACACATTTGAGTCATTGGGTGCTCCAAATTCACCTATAAATACTGTAAATCTGCCAATTTAAATGATAAATCATTACTATAATTGCATCAGGTACATCGGAGATCAAATGTTTAGCTTGATCACTATGTAGTCGCGAGCAGGGGTCTGGATTAGCATGGAATCGCATGCGAGCCCTCTATTCCATATGACATCACAAACCTGTATGGCAGTCCACATATCCACAGCAACCGAGTGGGAGGCCTAAGTCCAGTGTTACATGATTTGGAAGGAGCAATAGAACACTAGACGTTCAACGTACTGTGTTATAACTTGTTCATGATAATAACATTCAAATAGTTCAATTGTGCAGTTAATATTTACCTGTCTGATATTACTGTTAACGCCCTGAGGGGAACGAATTGAAATTTATATTCATATTGAAGTTTTACGTAGTATTCCCCGCCCGGCTACTCATTGTTGCCACCCGCCTGACAAACATTTCTGGGGAGAACACTGGTGCTAATGTTATTATTGTTAATTTTACATTCAAATTAAGCTATTTCAGTTTATGAATGCTAATGATTGTTTAGCAATATATTTAATTTTGTATTACAAAACACCCAACAAGTAGGCTGTGCAGTGTGGTCATGTATCTATGAAATTGGGCTTGGGCAGTGGTGGGTTCGAACCCCACTGTCAGCTATCTTGAAGATGGTTTCCCTTCTTTGCAATAGGCAGGCAGATACTAAGGCCATACCGTAATTAAGGCCACAGTTGCATCCTTCTGAGGCCCATTCCATCGTTGCCATGAATCGATGTATGAGCCTCATAGGCAAAAAAATGAGATCATTATGAAGCCCAGAACATCATTATAATTGTTCATAAAGGTGGAAAAATGTTAAGTTCATGTTCAGTGTTGTAATTCAAAATATGCCATACATCTGCATGTTTCAGACCCCCATTTGTCTTAATTGCATTCATAATGACTTTTTCCTGCCCTACAGTTGTTATATAATCAAACACTTTATTTAAACTTCATGGGACATGTATTATTATCATTAATATTAGTATTACTGTACCGGGCGGTACACCTCCACGCCGCTAATTTAAAAGGTGCGCCAGTTGAAACTCCTCTGCTGGAGGAAGTCTGAACTTTATTGACGGTATTAATTTTCTACCTTCTCAGAAGATGTCACTACCTGTAAATTTTGGAGTTTTAGAACTGTGTCATTTTTGATGTGTTTTTGTTTTGCTTGAAGTAAGAAGTGTGAACTTTCTCTTCTAGAGGACACTACTGAAGAACTACAATAGTGCACCCTAGTGCGAAGAAAAAGAACTGTTCCTTGGAGAAAATTTTATTTCAAAAGTTTGTTCTTTGTTAAATTTCTTTCAGTCTTTGGTTAAGTTGGCAATATTACCCCTTTCTTTCCCCTTGTTTTAAATCTAGCCAATCCCGGATTTCTGAAATTAATTTTCCACCAATTATGTGTTTCTTCTTCATCTTATGTAGGGGTTTCTCTTTATTCTCCAATAAAGTGATTGTGGGCGGGTGTTCTCATTCCCCTAACGCCTAGAACCTTCCGCGAGAGTATATAAACTGCTGATTTTAGGGTCTTCCATCTTTCTGTGTGTAAAGTACATAGCGGGGGGCGGGAAGCGCCTCTTTCTTCGGCAGCGGTCAACAACAAGGTAATGGCCAATTAATAACTTCTTTCTTTGCTAGCTCAGCAGTTTAACTCTCGGGGCGGGTCCGAAGCTTTTTCCGTTATGTAACCTTTCTTAAAATGTAAAGAAACTTGTATCTATTTCATCTTTTAAACTGCATATTGGGATAGAGAGTGCTTAACCCTCTCGAGCTCCCAATCATATTGTTTTGAGGTGAACTTATTTTTCTCAACCTATTCTTCGTTAATATAATGTAAATTGTTCTTTTCTGAAGTCACCTCTGTAGTATGGGATTAGCCCTTGCATTAACGGCCTAGTGCCAAGTAGGTTTTAAATAAAGTGTATTAGGAGTGCGGAGAGCCTCCTTTCAAGTTGGTATTTTAGAGGCCATATAATTAACCTTTTCTCACTTAATAGGCCTCAGTAGATTGGGTATTTTACCCCTGTGTTTATGTCCGTTGAGGACAGCTTGAAGGTGGAGTTTGGTGTGGCCTGGGAGAGGCTTAAAGTTGAGAGCGAGTGGCTCTTTTGAAAATTGAGTGTTGTATGCCTCGTGGAGGCTTTTCAGTGTAATTTGGAGCAAGGGCTCCTAGGCATGAATGGGGTTTTCTGCCCCTCTGTTGAAACTTGTGTTTGGGGTAAAACTGAGCTGATTGCCCAAGCATTGTGAAGTCAGGGCGCGAAGCCCAAATCCTGTAAATATCGTAACTACCCTTTGGACTTGCTACTTTGTACCTGCCATGCTTGTTATTTCTTTGTTTTTGAAAAGAAAATATAACCTTGTTAAATTTTACATTTAACTTTAATTCAGTAGTTGGAGACCTATTCACACCCGCACCTTCTTTCACCTCTACCTACCACGGAAATCTCCGTAACAATTACTATTAATATTATTATAGGGAGATTAAGTACAGCATGAAACATATCTGCTAAATGGGAAGTGAAAAACTGTAATGTGGAGTTATTTTCTAGAGCAATGAACCTTTCAAACATGTGGTTTACTGAACTCATAGTCTGTTCCTTTATATGAGATCATCATTTGTATGATAATATTCAAATACTGAAGTGGAAGTGTCGTGTGATATTGTGTGAATGATTTGTGTAAAGAAGTCATAGTTTTGGTTAAGCATCCATTTCTACCAAAGGAGGTTTCACTGAAAATCTTGTATTTTGGAGAACATTTCTCATCAGAACACAGGAAATATATTATGCTCTCTCCTCTCTTATTTGCAGTTTGTATGCACATCCTCCTATACAAAAGTATGTACTGGTATGTATGCAATGTCCAAGTAACTAAATTAATATTTGTGAATTTTGTGATGTTGGTAACCCATTCACTTGATGTGATGGTAACAGTTCTACAAACTTTCCTTATCATAGTACTGGGGAAGTTGGCCGTGCGGTTAGGAGCGCACAGTTGTGAGCTCGCATCCAGGAGATAGTGGGTTCGAACCCCACTGTCGGCAGCCCTGAAAATGGTTTTCTGTGGTTTCCAATTTTCACACCAGGCAAATGCTGGGGCTGTACCTTAATTAAGGCTACAGCTGCTTCCTTCCCATTCCTAGGCCTTTCCTGTCCCATCGTCGCCATAAGACCTATCTGTGTCAGTGCAACGTAAAGAAACTAGCCTTATCATAATTGTCCCCCTGTGGGTAGGGGGTGGGCAACCACGCAACCCTTAATTGAATTTTGGCATTGTTTCCGCTTACTTGTGCCAGGCTCCCCACTTGGTTGGCCGGGTGGAGTGCATGCTGTCAGACCACAGATCAGCCTACTCTGCAACCACCAACATAGATTTCCGCCTTCGATATACAGTAGGTACAAATGGCACTGTCTGAAGTGAGTTTCCACTGTCTTCAACAGGCATTTCGTCTAGATCACAGCAAAGGCCCTTGCACACCATAATGTTGTGGAAGTAGCAGCATATTGTTCATAATACTGTACTAAATTAGCATACAATTCCTTGGACATAGCTCTTAATACCAATATAAATGGTCCGTTATTGGACATTATAAATTTTCCAGCTGCTCATTCCTGGTTGCCAGCGTTTCGCCCCCGTGTGCTAGGCTGGGCTCATCAGTTGGTACCTAGCACACCTACCAAGACGCTGGATAGTGCATACCGTGGAGGCCACTGCGTAGGCTAATTGTAGCCACCGGCAGTGCCAATGCACTATGAGAGACATATCTCATTATCAAAGATTGCTGCCTGCTTGGCCATCAGATGATGTAGATGTTGATTCCCATAGGCAGAGCTATGTTGTGACTTGGCATGGTAATGTTTTGTGCTGGATCAGCTGCCATATTATTGTACGTAGATCCTGATGCTACATATTTCTGTCCATTTATTGGAACTCCTCTCCTGCGGATGGACTGAAAGGAAGCATTATTTGTACCTCCTGCATGTTGTAAGAGGGAACAATCACAGAATCTGTAAGCGCTCTCTTGTCTTTTAAACCCATAAACATATTCATGATTCCATTTTTTCCATGTAGCAGAAAAATTTAGATATATCCTACTGTCACATAAAATAGAACATTTTTAAGTACCGTATTGTAAATAGTGCAGATCAATGAATACACGGGATGCATACAATTTTGTAGCTTGACATTGTTTATCATCTAAATGCAGATGACTGATTGAATGATATGTTGTGTTTTGGTGCAGTATGTAGGAACAGAGTATGTGCTATCATGTCTTGGTTTGTTCAAACACTACTCTGCCAGAGATTTGCCATCCTCTAGTAGATGCAAAAGAAGTACAAATCTCAATATTTCTCAGTGTGTGGCCCTAGGTGCCTCTTTTGACAGACTGAAAGATGCATCATATAGTAAGTTCCTTGGGAAAATACAAATGGTGTTGCTGAAAACTTTTGCAATGTCAGTGCAACGTTATACTGCAATAAGAGAGAAAAGTATTATGTTGTAACTTGTCAGTTCCAGTCTTTCTTTCCTAAATGAATGATTTTGTATTTGTGTTGTATTGCACAGTTTTCTGGCTGATGAATATTAATTGATGATTAACACTGCTGAATGTAATGTCATGAGATTATGATATACTAAGATCACTAAAACTTTTGTGCAAATTTCTACACAATTTTATACCTGTAACACTGTGGATAGTAGGTAGAATATAGCTCCATAAACCAAAAGATCATGTTTCATTTCAATTTATCTTTGAATCCTACAAACTCCCTCCTTATCATATGAGTTTCCTTTCATCATTGTGGTTCCTGTGTATGGTTTTCTTTCTTACATTGTATTTATATTTTATTTCCTGCATAAGTGGCATATCTTGATACTATTGACTGTTACGGTTGGCTTAAGTAGTGTTAAAGAGGACTGATGTACGAGGGGATGTTAGTGTCTATTTCAGTCATAGGTCTTAATCTGAGATAGGAATTGCCAATCCCACTCACCTTCTGGTCACTTCCTTCCTCCCTTTGTGAGTTAGCTTCCATTTTCCTCAGCAGAAACAAACAAAAGCAGCACAGGCAAGGCCAGTTACTCCCATACTTCATGGCTTTGTGAATTAGTAAAAGTAAAATATAACTCCATAAATCAAATAATTATAATAAGCAGCACAAGCTGGTAAGCTTCTTTTCTCCAGCAAAAAATTATTAATAACAATAATAATAATAAAGCACAGGCCAACCTCCAGGTGTATTGTTGTTCAGAATGCAGTATTTCAGAAAAAGGTAACAAAGAAGGAAAGAACGAAAAGGAAATGAAAGAAAAAATATGAGGGAAAAAAAGAACAAAAATATATTTAATATAATATTTAAGAGTGTGGGGGGGGGGGGGGCGAGAACCTGGGGACCCTCCGCACGCTAAACGATTTAAATCGCCCGCCCGGTAATTTTAGTTCAGCCCTGTGCTCACTAGAGGCGCTATTGTGCAATTCCTGGCGATCTTTGCGCAGCCGTTGCGTACAGAAGTGAAAAATAACGTTGAGAGTCATCTCTTACTCATTCTCTTTGGTTTTCTATTCTCCTGCCTACGCGATCTGCAATTAGACCTCCGCATGATACGAAATACGTTCTAGTTCCAGACTCGCCGCTAGACCAATTTGGCTAGACTAGTGTTAGTCCTGCAATGTTGAACACTGACGTATATGGAAATTGTGAAGCAAAAAGTGAGTTTTTAGGTCAGGTACACCTTAAAAATAATTATACCGTATAAGGTGTTGATTTGTATATTCAGCTTATAGGGTGTATATTTTTTCTATTTAAACGTATGTTCAAGATATTTTTGGTGCATAGAAACACTATAAATACACAAGCTTCTGTAGGCCTATTTACCGCCGAGAGAGTATTTATTTTGAACATCCGACTCCTTGGCTGAATGGTCAGCGTTGAGAGCTTCGGTTCAGAGGGTCGATTATTTTAATCGCGCATTTCACATTAAATTCTTCTGGCTCGGGGACTGGGTATTTGTGTTTGTCCCAACATTTCCCTCTTCATACAACACACTACAACCAACCACCATAGGAA
The DNA here is from genome assembly GCF_040414725.1 of Anabrus simplex. Classification (NCBI taxonomy): domain Eukaryota; kingdom Metazoa; phylum Arthropoda; class Insecta; order Orthoptera; family Tettigoniidae; genus Anabrus; species Anabrus simplex. Next base: position 51,579,813 of record NC_090278.1, on the reverse strand, counting down.
AAACGTAATAGTGATTACATCCCTCCATATAAGGTTGGCGAATCTGGCCGTAAAACTGGGTCAGATCCACATGTGCGACGCAGTTCGCATCTGCGACCCCACAACTGTGGAAAAAAGCGGTAGAAAAAAAGAAAGGAATGAGGAATATTTATTGTGAACATTCTATTCATAGGATGTTTATTGCTGTATACCATTCTGCAAACGTAAACGTCATGAAGGTAGCAGAATTTCTTTTCACGAGTTCCCAGCAAATACAGGATTTCGAGAAAAATGGGTCAAAATTATATCAGTCGGTGTGACGAAAAAAATAGCATGTAACCCCTGTGGGTGGACGACGCAGACAAAGAATACACCCACGGTATCCCCTGCCTGTTGTAAGAGGGGACTAAAAGGGCGACCAAGGGATGATCGAATTAGAACCATGAGACTATTTGCAATTAGTATCACCACCCGGGGAACGCCATGGGTCGCTTTTACTTGCGCGTAGTACCACTATGTTGGGTACAAAATAGGTTTGCGATTAGTAGCAACAGAGTGCACTGCCGGCTTTTACAGTACCTGTGATTAGTAGGTACCACAATATGAGCGACACCATGGTTCTTGCCTACGATTAGTACTCACTATATGAGAAACACCACGAGATAGTACGAATCCCTGTGGTTAGTACACTTATGTGATGAACACCATAGGTTTGAGTTGCCTGTAAATGGTGCCGCAATGTGAGGAACACCATAGATCTGTATTACATGTGCAAATTTCATTACCTGTGAGTAGAACCATAATGTGTGGTATACCGCAAGTCTACGCTACTTTTGATTAGTACCGAAACATAACAAATACCATAGTTCTACTTTCCTAGCGATAAGTATCATTATGAGGGGCCAATGACTTTAATTCTGGACCGCTTTAGACTTCAAGCATTGTCGATTCAGTACTGCGCTATAGAAACAGTCCCTTCGAAAGTAATAGGGTAGGGTGGGGCTATTTGAATTATTGGGTTATTTCCATCAAAATAAGCATTTTGTACACTGCGCACTTAGGAAGCAGTTGCCAGAAGCCATTGTGAGCCAGAACTGTGTGGGCTGAGATCTGCCTTCAAGCACGAGTTAACTATACCGAGATATCCATCATATTGCACCAATATTAGATTAAATAAGCTGAGGTAAGAGGCAGTTGTTGGTAATTTATCTTGATGTAATATTGGAGACGTAATATTTAAGACATTGTGTTTACACTATTGAGAATTAGTTACTGCTTTGTTTGTAGGCGTGTGAGGGAGGCCTAGCACGCCACCCACCGTGACAACTAGTGCATTCTCTTGGTAACAGTAAGAACTGTTAACATTTTAGTACAACGTTGCAGATGGGGCCATTTGAATAAATTTTTGAGGGCTATTTGGATCAGTCTTTTTCAAAGGGATATTTGTGTTCCGTATTGAAATAATATTTTCTTTTTTTTTCTTTTTTTTTTTTTTTTTTTCTAGGGGCTTTACGTTGCGCCGACACAGATAGGTCTTATGGCGACGATGGGATAGGAAAGGCCTAGGAGATGGAAGGAAGCGGCCGTGGCCTTAATTAAGGTACAGCCCCAGCATTTGCCTGGTGTGAAAATGGGAAACCACGGAAAACCATTTTCAGGGCTGCCGATAGTGGGATTCGAACCTACTATCTCCCGGATGCAAGCTCACAGCCGCGCGCCTCTACGCGCACGGCCAACTCGCCCGGTATATAATATTTTCTTTTACATTAGTATTCGATACTACGAAACACTAACAAGACGATTTCCCTAAGAACATGTTCTCAAGTGGGCTTAAATTTGTGCATCTGTAAGTGTTTATTGGGGAAAGTCTTGGAAATACAATAATTGTGCTTGCTATGCATCAGTTATGTTCAGATAATATTCTTTAATATATATGTACACCGTCCAAAGGAAGAATACAACACAATTATTAATATCTCGTATTGTTTCCCAGATGGTGAGGAAATACAACCGGAAGGATGTTTGTTTAAAAGGACAGAAGGACCAGTGTGCTTAATGGTCACTTGAGTGTGCGTTGGGCTGTAGTGCATTTTCAAGTACCATTTAGTACTTTGCAAAGAAGATTTAAGACAGTGCAAATAAACCAGGGACTTGGGAACGATCACGGTGGAAGAATTCATCTTCAGTCGAAGTCTGCTGGTCATCCTACGACTTTTTCAGTCAAAGAAGAAGAGGAACTTGTAAGCAGACTAAAAAGTTTGTGTAACCATGGTTTCGGCCTTACCCCAGTGAATTTACGAAGAGCTGTAAATATTTTCGCTAAACTTCAAAATATTGACGTTCCTTGGAGTGCTGAAGTAAAAATGGCGGGAAAAGACTGATTTGAGTCTATCATGAATAGAGACAGTGACATTTCTTTAAAGAAACCAGAGGGCATCTTAAAAGCTCGGGCAACAGGCATAAGGAATCTGAATTCTATTCTCTCCTAAAGCAAGTCATCGAGGAATTCAATTTGGAAGCTCACCTGAAAATATATACAATGCTGATGAGATTGGGTTTCCCATGTGCAATAAACCCAGTAAAGTAGTAAGAGGAAAAGGCAAAAGAGATAGCCTTTCGTTGACGAATTTAGAACGTGGAGAAAATGTAACAGTGATAGCTTGTTGCAGTGCTAGTGTAGCATTGAACCCTTCCTTTGAAATATTCAAAGGAAAGAGAATGCGCGATGAATTGAAGCAAGGAACGCCACCAGGTACACCAGTAGTGATGTCAGAAACAGGCTACATCAATGAAGATTTGTTTCTGGTTTGGCACTAACGAACATCAATCTCGAGGAAAATGCTTGTTAGTTTTAGACGGCCATGCTTCACATCGTTCCGTCCAATGTCTAGAATACTGCGTGAGAAACGGCATTCAGCTACTATGTCTTCCTCCTCGCACAACTCACGTCCTTCAGCCTCTCGATAGGACTGTCTTTAAACCTCTAAAGGCATTTTATCACCAGGCGCCAACTTTCTTTGTTCACAGCAACCCATCAAGTTCAATTACAAAGTTTGTGTTCGGTCCTATCTTCAAAACAGCAAGGAGCAAGAGTGCTACTGTAGGGAATGCAGTGAATGGGTTTGAATGCAAGGTATTTATCTCTTTAATCCCAACCAAGTACTGGAATATAAATTTTTTCCTTAGTGTACATCCTCCGATCTTAACTGCAATGTTAACAATAATTTCTATGAGCTATCTGACTCAACAGGAAATCCACGACTGTCAAACTCTCCTATTGGTGAAGCCAGTACATCTAGAAACAAAAATGCTCCTGTTGCATGCCCTTCTGATGTACTGCACCCCTCACAAAGAGAAAGCCGTTCAGACAGTATTAGGCCTAAGCCACTACCTAGGCCTATTTCAGAAACTCTATCCATTATTTTACAGTCACCGAACAAAAATGTCTTGAAAAAGAAGGTGAACAAGAGTACAGCACTCAGCCTGTTACCTGACATCTCCTGAACATGTAGAGAAAGCATAGGTAAGAAGAGAAAGCTGCAGTTTTCGAAAGAACAATCTGCTGCTAGCAGCAAACGTAAGTCAGTAATAGTAGGAGGTCTAGGCCTAATCATCCAAGAACGAGTAAGAAGAAATCTCTTCGAGATTTAACAAGTGTGGTTTCTGCTTTCTGCTTGATGTTGTACTTGGACCCAGAATCATTCAAGAAGGGCAGCTGGATATGTTGTGAGAAGTGTGAAACTTGGTACCATGAGGTTTGTGTTGGAGCAGCTGGAGGAAAACAATTTACTTGCAGAAGATGTGTTTAGTGATCTGGGAATGATAGGAAAAACTTATATGAAGACATTTATCTTGCTGAATGCTTATGTTACTAGTTGTGCGCATCTTAAGTGCCGGAAACTGGGTAATACTTACAATATTTTACAAGTGAGCTTTTACAATAGGTGTGTATTTTATATTTTTGTCAGTAAATAAAATGATCTTTTGCACTAATTGTTGCATTATTTGTTGCCTGAAACTACAGAGTACTAGACTGTATTTTGCTTACACAGAAAAATTGTTTTTACATTCATTTCCATTCACCTAAGCCTGAAATGATTCAAATAGCCCCACCCTAGCCTACTATTGTTTTACGTCGGTTCCTGTGAATGTGAGGCATTGCAAGTCAGATCCACTTATTGTTTTAAATTCATATCCATACATTCATTCTTCATCCCGGTCAGTGGAGGATTTTGGACTTCTAATTTGTCATTATATTTTGTCTCATTTCGCACCATTAGGGGCCAACGACCTAGATGTTAGGCCCCTTTAAACAAGCATCATCATCAAAAATAGCATCTGACAGCCTTCCTTGAAATCTGTAGAACGTAGTGAACTTTTGAAAGCACGTGCTTCAGCACTTTTGCTAAAACCAGACGCCTTCATTCAAATTAAATTCCAATGCTTCTTTCAGGGTATCTATCCATCGTATTTGCATGACATGACTAGGCATAATAAAATTCATAAGCTGCCCAATGCATTCTCGCAGGCAAATATACATGTTTCAAACAATGTACAAGTAGAACGAAGAGGGTGGTGTTTGTGTTAAGAGGAAGTACAACTAGGCAACCATCCTCTATATAACACTAATCAGAGAGAAAAATGGAACGGAGCCGACACTTCAAAAAATGAAGGTATCGGTTAAAAAAGAAGAGGCCCATGAAGGGCGTGATAATGAAAGAAGCCCTAGGCCTCTAATACTGTCAAGGTCAAAAAAGAAAAAGCGTTGACCAAGGGTGGTCGGATAGAAGGAGGTGGCACAAGTGAGTGGAAGCAATGCCAGAACTCAGCTAAGATCCTCGTGGTCACCAACCCATACTCAAATTTAAAGCCCCTGGGGCTGTGTTTAGTCACCTCTTACGACAGGCAGGGGCTACCGTGGCTGTTATTCTACCACCCCACCCACAGAGTTTACTACCTGAAGGAGAGAAGTTGGCTCGACAGTAAGAGGAATGAAATTTAAGAAGGCGAGAATAGAAAAGGTAAACACAGACATGAAGAAAATAGTGCACAGACACCTCTCAGGTCACCTTGTTAGTCTGGCCCTACTCTCCAGTCGCAACTATATGATGACTCATACGAGCTCTTCTTGAATTAATGTGTGATATATTTATTTTTCCTTTAATAAACATCATAGAAATACCACTTTTCTGGTCAAAACGCAATGTTTTATCTTTGTAATGTGCTTCTATGTTCAAGTTATTCTCGTAAGCGCCAATTGGAATCGTGCTGAGGAATGGAGGGCTAGCCTGACATTTGGCGGCGCTATTTGAACTACTGCTACTCTGCCAATTTAGTACCGGTACTTGAAAAGACCGCGCATGAAGAGGTCTTGGCTTATCTCGTAAGAAACGCCTGCACTAATGCAAATGCCGGGACAGTTCCTAGTACAGGCCACGGCCGCCAACCCCCTCACCTTCTCCGAGCATCTCCTACACCGTAACAAATCTCCCGGCCTGAGAGACCGTGTCACCGTCTAAGAGGCAACATTTTAGTCGTAGTACTAGTGATGAGCGATACCGTGATTTGTGAGTCACAGCGTGATTTAATATCGTGATTTTCTGATATGAGTGATTTTTAGTCGTGACATGATCATAATCACTGCATCGTCCGTGCTGCTTGTTATTTGTAGCTTGTGATCAAGAGAATGCTTTGTTATCTCTGTGTAAACATTTATAAGAAAATCAGCCACCTAAGGTTTTGTATTTAATGAACAGCCTACATTTTGGTTGCATTACAGACACTACCATTGCCAATTTACTTCTAGTTGTACAAACAATCACTTTTGCATTTTTTGTGGACATGAATTTCAACCAATATGTCAAGAAAAAACTAGGATCATATTGGCAACAGTGAACAGTCTTGTTTTATACTGTAACCAACTATTTGGTATGTGCTAGGAAACTGGCACAAGTGAAAAATATAATGATGGATAACTATTCTCGCCACCTAAATGTAAGGTTAGGGATACCACTGCACCTTTCCCTAGACACCAGTACCAGCAGTAATTTAGAAAGATGCGAGGTCTTGAAAGGCGTTGACCCAGCGGCAGCTGGGAAGCTACACTGAGCAGCGGTCACAGAGGCAAGGCAATACAGTTGAGGGATGTGTCATGCTGACCACACGGCTATCCAATATCTGCAAACAAAGAGCTGGACAGCAGCTGTTATTGAAAGCCAAGGCCTTTTGAGGCCTGGAGTGTCCTTGTTCTTAATTAACTTTAGAGTAATAGCAGTTTAAATGAAATAATTCAAAATTACAAATTTTATTCATTAGCTATTCCTCATCATAGGATGTAATTTTCATCACATTATTGTTTTAGATATCACAAGAGAACAAATGCCACCTTCAGCAGCATGCTGATAGTACCAGTCACAAAGCAAAATCAGCTATGAAAAGTAATATTAGACAGACTCTGCTCACAGAAAGTATACCTCCCACCACCCATAGTGGTTTCTATGCCGATATGTGTAGAGCCCTAGTTGCTGCAAATATCGCCTGGAATGTTGTGCATAGCCCTATTTTCAGAGATTTATTTACCGAAATACACCAAAGCACATACCTTCAACATCTACATTAACCCAAAATCGGTCAAACTTAGTAACGTCACGTCATCGGTTGAGGTGTTAGCGAGGCGCTCGCGCTAATGAAAAAGAAGTTTCCGCCTTTCTTATGTATATCAATCAGAAATTATCTTGCTAGGAAGTTTCTATTTTTATTCTTTTGTCACCTTATGGAGCACTTTATTTTTATCATGTTTGGCCTCAGAAATCAAAGTAACGTAAGTCATAATGCCTTTTTATACAAATGAATGACGAGTGCCTTAATAAATCATGAAAATTATTATTTTAAATATAGAGAATCTATTCACAAATGATATCAAACGATGTAATATACAGAACAATGTACAATATGCCAATGAGAACAAAATTATTGCATTATGTACAGTTCATTCATATTCTGAATATTGTCTTTGGTATCTTGCAGCTTCATTCACTGGTGCTGACATCCCTGCTGACTGGCACCAACGTCTAAAAGTGTAAAAAAAATTCTGTGTGGCCAACGACAACATACTCTGCCAACAGTGTACTGTGATTTCATCTTATTAACGACATCTACACCTCCTTTCGTGAGGTTGTACAATGTCACCATTGTTGGCTTCTCTTTGTCGCCAGTAGTTGGATCAATTTCATCCGAGTCATGCATACTTGAAAGCAGACCAACATTTTGGCTCTTATCACCTGCATACACTCCAGCGTCAGTGGGTAGGGTCTGACACATCCCACTCTGATGAGTCTAATGTCAGACCTAAGACAAAATGCTGGTTAATAGAGCAAATGCCTGAAAAGCCTTACATCTGATCTGTTTTTTGACATGCTCTATTGGTGGAAAAATATCTAATTTCCTCCTTGGGAACTTAGAATTTCCAACTCACCGTAAGTCGAAAATATTCTGGAGCAGTCCTATCCTTATCCCATAAATCCTCCACAATCTGGTGTGACGATTTTTGCACACCTGCTAAGTACAAGAGACCTAGAACTTCCCTTATTCCATCAGGATTTTTTATCTATAACATCACTTTTCCTGCTGTAGTTACTTCGAATTTTATGAAGGCAATCGTTTGTATGCACTGTAATTACTTCAATCACCTTGTCAGGGAAAAATACTTTGCATGCATCAAGAACAGTGTTAGCATTTTTTACAATGTCTCATTTGACTCTCGGTGGATGAATAACTATATTTCTGCGCTTCCTACGTACTTGTTTGCGTACTGCATGAGCATGCCAAACGGTCAGTTGGTCCTCACCGCTATACTCCACTCAAGGTTCTGTTATTTCCTGCTCATCACCGGCAGATTGTTCACTTCCACTATCATGGTCACTGTTATTTGACTGTTCTGTGTCTGAATCAACTGAATCATCTAACTCTTGAGATGAGCCTACTTCAGTGTCATTATCAGATTTTTCCAACAGCCACTGGATCACCTGAGCATCTGAACGATCCATAGTTCCTGATGAATACTACATGTAACTTCACGTGCACTGAAATAGCAAACAATGAACTCAAAACATCTACTCGGCGTCTCCTAATTCAATAATCACGACATAACATTACTTAGAATTCAAACGAACACCATCAGTCGAGGTGTTAGCGCAGTGCTCACGGCTTCACAAATAAGCAGTCTAGGTCACTCTGATGACAACTTGGCAGTCGCTAACAGCACTATTCGATTGTTGACATATCACCGGTCAGTTAGATAGCAGCACACGTCAGCAGAACAAAAGAAAAACAAGCAGCGGCCAGATAAAATATTTTGTTAGCGCTGCGCTTCCCCCTCGACCGATCTTGGGTTAAAGAAAAACTAGTTACATATTTGTTACAAAGAGGTAATTTTGTCTGTCAGGGAGGATATTTGGGAATCTTGCACATGGTTGTGTATGGACAAAATCACCAACTATGTGGGCAGCTACAGAGCTAATCGTGTAGTAGGAAAACTGAAACCCAATAGGCATGTGCTGCCCACCACCTTCTTTGCTGTAAGCAGCTTGAGAAAGTAGAGCAAAGCATTGTGTACATTATCAACAAGGGGTTGCAATTGTTGTATCCTGGGAGTGTGGAAGATGATTAAGTCCTTCTCCTTGTCTCAGATTCTGCTTCCTACACGATTGCTATTCCATCTCTCCTCAAACTTTCTACCCTTCTTTAATATTCATGTTACTTGCATGGCCCATGCCTTGCATAGACTCACAGAAACAGTTAGAGCCAAGATTCTTGCAGTAAATAATCTGATTTCAACAATGAAGAACGTGATCTGTAAGGCTCCATCAAGAACAGCCATCCGCCGAGAGAAATTCCCCTGTATTCCCTTTCCACCACAGGCAACCATCAGCCGTTGGAGTGCTTCCATGGAAGCTGCCCTGTATTATATGGAACATCTGTGAAAGACAACTTGCCTTTAACAGACAACTTTGCATGTGTGTCGTATGGACAAAGAGCTGCTAAAGGATTACCAGTATTCCATTGTTCAGAGAGACATCCCATATATTCAGGAAAATTTTTCATTTCTTCCACTCACCACTACAGAAATGGATAATATACAAAGACTATAGGTACAGTAGGGGATAAAATAAAAGACAGGTGGTCTAGTAAACTGCAGAAGAATCCAGGTAATTCAGTGCAGAAAAGGGTAGGTACATCAAGTAATGGGTGGGGAAAAAGTAGACCTACCTAGTGAAATTGAACTGAAAAGTGTAGGTAAATTTTGCTATGCTCCTCCAACATCTGTGAGTGTGAAGCGCTCTTTTTCTGGTTTCAGAATTATTTTAACACATTCACGCCCGTATCCGAATTATTGCCTATAGCGCGTGACCATGCAGTGAACCGTATCCGAGTTAGCCCAGATAAGCGCAACCTTGAACTGGAGCTGTTCCTACGCAGCTGGGATCTATTTTGGTCACAAATATGTGCGAGAGAGATGAAAGTAATACCTTTATGAATGCTTCTACTCACCAGAAACCACATGGCCACAACGATTTTCCCTCCCAATGCACTTTCTTTGTTTTGTTTCTGAAGGTAGCCTAGTGCTCACACAACTAACTGCGTAGTTGGTTTGTGATTGCACAAGCGTGTGTATAATCACGTTCTGAAGTATAACCGTGGCAAGTAGGGACAATATAAATGATGCAAGTGATGCGAATTTACAAAGAACAGTTTTTCTGCTGCTTGAAAATTATCTTGGCCAGGGGTATACAGTCTATATGGACAATTATTACAAATAGCGTTGGACTCTCGAAACAATTACGGGAACAGTACACTGCCGTATGTGGAACAATACGGTCAAATAGGGGTGTACCAAAAGATCTAAAAGAACACCAGGCAATTCTCAAACGGGGTAAAAAGTGAACTCTACATACAACTACAGTCACCTCTCTCCGAAATCTCAGCTCCATCTACGTCATCAGCTCCAAGTCAACGTCCTGCAATTTTGCCGCCAAAAAGTGCACCGGCCAAGGATCCATCATTTAGGTTAGATGGGAAGAGAAAAGAGCATATTCTCTTAAAGTTTCCACCTTCAAATATAGACTCCACCTTCAAATATAGACAAGTTCCCCTGAAGAAGGTGCAAAGTGTACTTCAAAAATAAAATTATTAGTGAAACACGCTATTTTTTTGAATGTGTAGTGTTCCCATTCACCCAGGAAAGTGTGACATTACCTACCACACCCTACAGAGATACTGGAGGACTTCATTAAGGTATATGGAAAATTTTGTTTCCATATCTTGTTCAGTTTAGAACTTATTGTGAAAAGAATTCGTTGTTTGCTCTGCCACTAACAGTTGGAATAGCTGGGCCAGCCCTTTAACTAGCCGCTCAGATGATGGGCGTGAATGTGTTAACAGGCAAGACAGTTTGAGTGTGGAAAATTTGGAGGAGATTATTGTTATGTATTGTAAGGCAAACTACAAATGAAAAGTGCTGTAGGAATGTTCCTCACAAATAAGTACACATCCCTATATCAGAAATGGAAAGTGTAGAAGAATGGACAAAATTTAAAAATATTGGAGCAGACGTGAAGGATTTATCTTTCTAATGTAATTGCATTGTGTTATGAAACAGAAGAGATCCCAAATGACTTTAGTAGAAGAACAATCAGTGTCCCCAAAAGAGGAAATGCTGTGGAATGTAGTAATTATAGAATATTCCTAATAAAGAACGAAACATATATGATCAATTTGGTTTTAGACAAGGCAAAGGAATGAGAGAAACAATCCTTGCATTAAGAGTGATAGTGGAAAGAAGGTTAGAAATGAACAGGAAGTTGTTAATAGCATTCAATGACTTGGAAAAGCGTTCATCATGATCAAATGGGAATTATTGTTTAAATGTAGAAAGAAAATAGGAATTAATTGGAAAGACAGGAGGCTTATGTGGAAAATTTACAAGAACAAGTGTACAAATATAGTGGTGATTGAATGTACATGAATGGTAAGAATTAAGAAAGGGGTAAGGAGGCAGGTTGTCAGTTCTCACCATATTTTAACTTGTCTATTAACCCTTTGAGCACCGCGTGGTATTATGGTTTTCCTACCGCTGAGTGCCAAAACCAGTTTCCATTTTTTTTTGCAAGCTTTTGTTTGATCACTCACAGTTCAGCTGTTATTGTAAGTAGAAAATTTAAATTTTCATTATTTTTTTTTTTTTTTGCTAATATGTTTGCCTATATGAATAAAGCCTTACTCAGTTAATTTATGACCATTAGTAAACATTTGGAAGCCAAAACCCAAAAATATGAATTAAAAATAAAACAAAACAAAAGTTTAGCAATAAAATTTATGTAGAACAATTAAATTGTTATACATCGCAAAAATATTTATTGAATAGTACAACCTATTATGAAGCTATATTGAAAATTTCATTAATTTTGTGCCTAAAAGGAATCTGTAGTAAAAATGAGCCAAAAATACAAGTCTAATTACACTCATTTCGTTTCTATATCAATAATTACTAAATACGGTAAAAACGTCTTTTACATAACACTCATAACATACTGCAAATAATAATAATAATGATAATAATAATAATAATAATAATAATAATAATAATAATAATAATAATAATAATAATTGTATCGGGAGGTACACCTCTAAGCCGCACATTTAAATCTTGCGCCTAAAAGAACTCCTCTACTGGAGAAATCGTGAACTTGAAACTAGACCTACTTAAACCTTTACTCAGAAGATGTCACTACAGAAATCTAACGAAATTTTGTTATTTTGAAGTTTCCTGAACTGACTATTTCTACTCGTTTTGGTTGCCCTTCATCAAGAAGTTTAGACTTTCTTCAACAGATGTCACTACAAAACTATGACCATGCACCCTGGTGCGAAGCGAATGAACTTTTGATTTGAAGAAATTTTGTACTCATAAGTTTTTTTTAACTAATTAATGTTCCTTTATTTTTGGGTTGGCAATATTGATCTTTTCTTTCCGCCAGTTTTGAATTTAGCCAATCGCGAATTTCTGTAATTAATTTTCCGCCTATCACAGGCTTCTTCCTCGATTTTGAGTGTAACTTTTAAATTCACCAATCAAGTGAAAGGGTTGGCTGGTTTATTCATGAAAGGTCTCGAACTTTCCCCAAGGGTTTATAAACTGCAGATTTTCTCGTCTCTTGGCCATTTGATCGTCATCTAACTAAGTGTGTGTGTCAAGCAGGAGGCAGGAGGCGCCTCTTTCATCAAGCAGCAGTACAGCGACAAGGTTATGGCCAATTAACATCATTTTTTCTTGCTAGCTCTGCAGTTTAACCCGAAGGAGAGGTCTGAAACTTTAACTATGTAACCTACTTTTCTGTAAATGTAACTTATGCCGGCTTATGTAATAACTTCATAAATCTTTAACTGTGAATCTGGGATAGAGTAATGTACCCTCTCGAGCTCCCCTTCATATTGGTTTGAGGTGACTACGCTTTGTAACTGGTTTTCTTCTTTTCCGTAAAGTCTTAAATTTATTCTTATACGAGTCACCTCCATAGTTTGGGAATAGCCCCTACTTCAACGGCCTAGCGCCCTTTAGGTTTTAAGAATTCATATCTAGGAGTGCAAGCATTTGCGTCCTTTCATTTTGTGTTTGGGCCATTTATCTAACTGCTATTTCTTTTTACACGAAGGCCCTATAGGTTGGGTACGAGATACCCCTGTTTCAATTTGTAAGCTGGGTCATGGAAGACCAAAAGATGTAAGATATTTTTGGTGTTGCCTTGAGTAGGCTTGAAAACTGAGAACCTGTTAGCTCTTTTTCAAAGTAAGATTACTGAATGCCTTTTGAAGGCTGGATATTGTATGCTGCGAGCAATCGATCCAGGTATTGAGGGATTTCTGCCCTTGTGTAAATTTGTGTCTTTTGAAAATTTGAGCTAGGAGCTCAGGAACTGTAAAGTGGGGGATTGAAGTCCTAGATCTGTTTATACCACCAATTTTGTCTTTCCTAGACTTGTTTATGAATTGCTACTTGTACCTGTTACATTGTTGTTTGTTGACATTTTGAAATTCTAAAGAAATATTACCTTTGTTAAAGTTTGAAATCAATTCGTGACATTGTAGTGAGACCCATTCACCCCAGCAGCTTCTTTCACCTCTGCTGGTCCACAGGTAGCCCAGTAATAATAATAATAATAATAATAATAATAATAATAATAATAATAATAATAATAATAATAATAATAATAATAATAATAATAATAACAACAACAACAAAATTCGGTACAAGTATATTTTCCAAGAACTCTCAAACACATTTATGTTTTGTCAAGTACAATGGATGTATAATCATTTTCACAGCAATAAATGAACAAGTAAAAGATTGAGAGCAACTAGACACAGAGCGGAGAAGTTGCACAGCCATGCCAAGTAAAGTGCGCCAATAAATATGTTTGCTGATTAGACTATTATACTGAAAGAATGGCCTTGAAAATAAACAAGGCTGTTTATTGCAAAAATAGTAAGTAACTATATTGGGAAATTCTGAAAGGAAATTACTGTTACTTTTAATAATAAAAAATAAATACTGAACGTCCTTTCGAAAGGATGTTGGCATTCTTCAGATGAAAACCAAAAGGGCTTTCAAAAGGACATTGGCGCTTAGAGGGTTAACGAAACAATATGTACTTTAACTGAAAGGACTATGAGAATAAAAATAAACAGGAAAATAATCCACAGTATTAGATTTCCTATCACATTTCTATAATAACAGACACTGAGAAGGAATAAATAGAATTTTGTCTGTACTGTGTGATAAAGTGAAACATTACAAAAATAATAAAAACAAAATGTTAGTTGTGAGCAAAAGATTACAGGGGAGCCAGTACAAACACAAGAATAGGAAATTTCAAAGTAGAACAAGTGCAACATTTCTGTTACTTACTAAGCATTATAACTGAAGACAACAGATCAACCAAGAATTACCTGAGACTAATGACTTCCTAGTAAACGTCTTTGAAGGCAAAATAAGAGGAAAGAAAAGAGGAGGAAGACCAAGGAAGACATACTTCAAAGATGTGAGAAACTTGATGCGATGTAAAGACTACAAGGAAGTGAAGAAAACGGCAGGATTGAGAGGAAAATGGTTGGAGCGACTTTAGTGTATGGTGGTGGTGATTATTTGTAATCTGTGCAGACAAGATTTGTGGAAGAACTTTGGCAAGAGTGAATGAGAAAAGGAGACACAGTAGAAAGGAAAGGTGACAGAGGTTGTTAAACAAAAGAAAAGCGTTGCAAGAGTGGAATGAAGATATCAAAGAAGGAAGTAAGATTAAGTATCAAGAAATTAGTAAGTGTTAAAAGAGCAGTAAATGAGGAAAAGAAAAAATGTTGGGAGAGATTCACAAAAGTGTTGGAAAACAATGTAAATGGTGGAAAAGGGATGTTGTATGGATCGATAAAAAGTAAGAGAAAAGAAAATATCTACACGAAACAAGTGAAGGAAGAGAGTAATACCAGACCTAGAGGAGATAAAGATTACTTCGATAAACTCCTGAATGTGAGAAATGATGCAGAAGGGAGCGGTAGTAAATGAGGATGATCCAGACATGGAGAGTGATATTGCAATGGCAGAAGTGGAAATGGCTGTTAAACAAATGAAAACAGGAAAAGCAGCAGGGATTGATGAAATGTGTGTGGAATTGATAAAGGCAGCAGGACCTATCGGTCTACATTGGTTACATAGGCTGCTAAAGTCTATATGGAGGAAAAAGCAAGTACCTGATGATTGGCATAAAAGTGTAACATACCAGTATTTAAGAAAGGTGACAGGAAGGTATGCAACAATCATCCAGAATTACACTGTTGTCATAAGTAGCCAAAATATTGGAGAGAATAATAGAAAGGAAGATAAGAGGAAACATGGAAAGAAATTTAGAAGAGCAGCATGGCTTTAGAGCAGGTCAATGATAGACCCTATATTTACCATGATATTACTGATAGAAAAACGGTGGGAATATGGGAAGGAACCTAGTGATGGTATTGTTTGATATCATGAAAGCATACGAAGGTCGATCAAACATAAACGGGATTTTTGTTCCTGAACATCAATGGTTGGTAGGACTGGCCCCGTGCTTACGCTATGCTTAGGCAGGACAATTAGGAGTGGGGGAAGCATGCTATTAGATATTTCTTGCCATTTCGTTAGTAATGCTCACGATGTCTGAGCAACATACCCTCCACTTTGCAACACATAATTATAAAAATTTCCTGCTCTTGAAGGAGTTACAGCGGTGGAATATTGACAGAGAGTGACTGCACAGTTTGGTGATCGAACATTGTCAAGGTCGCGTGTGTTTGCCTTGCATGAAAAGTTCAAGGAAGGACGAGAACGTGTGTAAAATCAGCAACACGATCGCCATCCTCGGACCAGCATTACAAAAACATTCATGCGGTTCAAGACATTATTGACGGCGATCGTCGGGTGAGAGTATCATAATTGCAGAACAAGTTGGAATCAATTATGGGAGCTGTCAAGCAATCATCACAAACGACCTACAGTTCCGTAGTGCTCCAGATGGGTTCCTCGCCTTATTACCGAAAATTTGAAGTTGAGATGTTTGGAGGTCTGTCAGAGGCTTACAGCAAGGTTTGCAGACGAAGGTGATGCATTTTTGAGACAGATTGTCACCTGCACCGAAACATGGGTCCACCAACTACACTCCCGCATCAAAAAATGCCAGTAAGTAGTGGCAGAGGAAAGGGGAAGCTAGGGCTCTCTAAAGACTAGGTATGCTCACCCGCCATTATGGTTCATTCCTGCGCTGCGTTGGTAACGCAGTTGACCGCCCCATCCTTGCATATCCTTCTTTTTTTACTCTTCTCCGCGCTAGAAAATAATGCTAAACTAACATAACGTAAAACTACTCATTCTCAGCATTACTCAAACGGTTAGTTAACATAACTATTAGTATATTTCGTACATTAATGTGTAATTTTTATTCGAGACGGTGATTGTAAAAGCAAAGTCGTTGATAATTTGCCTTTTAATAAACAAACAAACAAACCAGACACGTACTCTCACTGGAGAAATACTAGAAAAAAATAGCTTCCTAATAAATCGGTTTTATTATTATTATTATTATTATTATTATTATTATTATTATTATTATTATTATATTGATAAGTAGAATAGGTTGTTCGTACGCTACACGCCGCAGTACCGTCAAATGAAATCAGGGACACCGTAGTATTGATAGAGGCTACTGTTATTCTTAAATCGTGGAATTTGATGTGGTAATTGGTTAGTGTCGAAAATATATAAATTGTGATAGAAGATTTTGATACCGTATGATCTCAGTCGATATTCCATTCTTGCGTGAAACTGATTCAGAGTTATTTTCAATGTTGTCGAAATAATAAGAAAAATATTCTTCGAACAAAAATAACGCTGAAATGTGATGTACCAAGACGAACACACCCAAGTAACTGGGATTCTTTAAGTTTACTTCTTTCTTCTAAAATTTAGTCCCTTTTCTTATTTACCAGTATTAAAAAAAGACATTCTATGTGTAAAATTAAATTAAATCTTGGTGAGTGTTATGAATCTCATCAGCTTATGCAGTTGTAATGAACAGAGGATTTTAGTTTATTCTATCGAGCATTCATGAAACATATGTTATGTTCATGAAACATATGTTATGTACAGTGGTCAGAGGAAGCCTGATGCATTTATTCTTCAAAATACTTTTCTCGCCTCTGTTTTCTATGGTTTGGCATGGTAATATTCAACTCCTCCAAATCACTTTGAACTTCTTTAAACCAATTGTTTTTTGATTTACTATTCGAAAAGTAATTAAATAATTGTTTTAAAACTCTGTTATCACTTAGT
Source organism: Anabrus simplex (assembly GCF_040414725.1). NCBI lineage: Eukaryota > Metazoa > Arthropoda > Insecta > Orthoptera > Tettigoniidae > Anabrus > Anabrus simplex. The sequence continues at coordinate 51,562,925 of NC_090278.1, read as the reverse complement.
CAAAATATATGACAAAAAAAGGGAATTCTTCTTTTTCTCATCGTGTCTGTGATGGACTCACTTTACCGATAGATAACCTCATTCAGCAACAATCTCCACTGTCCATCCACCTGATGTTTCTTGTTTATGATCGTCCTGAGTATCCTTCGATCAACTCGTAAGCGTTCTGTTGTTGATCTAGTATTGAGTTTAAATAATGTTTCACAAGCATAAGTTGCTTCTGGTTTAATAACAGAGTTATAATGCCTAAATTTAACATTAATCGAAAGACATTTCTTTTTGTATGTAGGCCAAGTTATCTGTTGTGCCTGCTTCAGTTTATATATTCTGCTCTCTATTGATGGTTTTTCATTGCAATTCCAAGTGAGATTTTCACCCAAATATTTAAGTGTACTTACAATTTCAATTCGTTTATTATTATTTAATAATAGCTCTGAATTTAAAGTTCTGAAAGTAGGCATTATTTTTGTTTTATCATACGAAATTTGCAATCCAACTTTTTTCGCTACATTTGCAAGCTCTTCCAATTGAACTTTAGCCTCTTCGAAACCATTTGCCAGTATCGCAAGATCATCCGCGAATGCCAAGCAATTTAGTTTGATATTTTTTCCAATTTTGACTTTTGGAGGACATACCACATATGTAGTCCACACTCGCATGACCTTTTCCACTACACAATTGAACAATAATGGCGAAAGTCCATCTCCCTGGCGGAGGCCTGTTGTAATTGCAAATGATTAGATAACTCATTTCTGAATCTAACTTTAGATTGAGTATTCTTAAGAGTCATACCAATCAGGCTAATAAGTTTGGAATGTAAACCAAATTCCTGAAGGACATTCAACAGTGATTCACGATGTATACTATCATACGCCTTTTGAAAATCAACAAACGTAATAACTAAATTTTTGTTTCTAGATCTATGATGTTTCATAATTCATTTTAAACTGATAATTTGGTCAGGGCAGCTTTTTCCTGGACGAAATCCACCTTGATATTCCCCTAGTTCACAGTCAAGATGTCCCTGTATTCTGTTATAGATAATCTTAGATAAAATCTTATCCAATAATGATACTCCCCGATAATTATTTGGATCAGATCTATCACCCTTTTTATGCAATGGTTGAATTATTGCCATATTCCACTCTTCAGGCATTGTAGCAGTATTCCAAATATCTATAAGATGTTTATGTAGATTCTGAACGGTTTGGTCATTAGCATTCTTCCATACCTCTGCGATGATTTGGTTCTCTCCCGGTGCTTTATAATTTTTAAGGGAATCAATTGCCGCTCGTACTTCATTATAAACGGGCGGTGTAACCTTTTCTAAAGGTATCCTATTTTTTGGATGTGTGTCATATTGCAGATATTCTGAAGGTTCCTCACTGTTAAGTAAGTTCTCAAAGTATCTAGCTAAAATTTCCGCATTATCTTGATTAGCATGTGCCTGTTTTCCATTAGTATCTCTCATTAGGAGTGTTGGAGGAGTATAATTAGTTTGGTATTGCCGAAATGTTTTATGGTAATCTCTTGTCTTATGTTGAGTCAATGCTTCGTCAATAGAGTGTAACATCTCCGTGTGATAATTTCTCTTAGCCCTTCGGATGATTTTAGCCGTATGTCGTCTAGCAGTAACAAGTTCTTCGCGTGACTGTTCTGTTTTCCATTGTTGATCAATCAACCATGCCTTGTGTCAGTGTTGAATCACTGCATCGCACTCCTCATTCCAACAAGCATGTTTTTTCCTCTTTTTAACGGGAGCGTTTTTCTCAGCAATGGTTTTTAGCTTGTTAATTACCGTTCCCAAATCATCACTTAGATAGGTTTTAGATTGTTCATAATATAATTTATTATTAATGAGATAGCTAGGGTCATATGTTTTCTTCCTATTACATTTGGAGAGAATGCGTTTCTTTTTTTGGAGTTAATTTTATTTTAATTTTGGACAATTAATGATCTGAATCTATGTCCACTCCACGGAGGACCCTCACATTGTAAATTTCCTTATGATAGTTCTTATCCATAGCTACATGATCAATTTGGAACTCCCCTAATTTAACATTAGGGCACTTCCAAGTCATCAGTTTATGTGGTCATCGTTTGAATCGTGTGATTTCCAAAAGTAGCCCATGATCAATACAAAGATCGATCAATCTCTGACCATTCCTGTTAGATGATGAGCTGGCCACTTACCTACAACATTACGAAACTTTTTCTCACGGCCTATTTTAGCATTGAAATTGCCAAGCATGATTTTAATATGGTTATCGGAAATGGATGATAATAGTTGGTCTAGTTCTTCCCAAAATTTGTCTGTGTCTTCCCTGTTGGTCCTGTTTTTTTCATTCGTTGGAGCATGGACGTTTATCAATGTGTACGTTTTATTCTCTACTTTGATTGCCATCAATGCCGTTCGGGGGGAGGTGGAAGAAAAATCTTCAATTCAATCTAAGATACTAGTATGAACCAAAAAGCCGACTCCAAACTGAGAAACTGAGGAACACTCTTTAGTACTCTCACCTGGGGGACCCTTGTATAGGCGATATCCCCCTGACTCAAGGGGGTCTCATTCCGTATTACGCAATTCTTGAAGAGCAGTTATCATTATCTTATGTTGATCTAAGACGTCTGCGAGATGTTTTAATTTGCCCACTTTCATTAATGAATTTATGTTCAGTGTAGCGAAATATGAGAACTGTCCTGATTTATTAAATTTAAGTTTCCTCTTGATTGGATGGGTCTGCATGTTGTTTAATGGGTTGCAAAGACTCGCCTTGGTCTTCCATGTGACACCCCACCGTATCCGAATGGTGTCTTTGTTTGGATTTGATGATCGTGTGTATCCAAACCGGTGGATATTTCATTAGAAGACTAATCATAATAGGCTGATTGTCTGATTCTGATCAATGATCAATACATTTCTGACCAAAGTCAGGGCTTACAATGCCAGATGTGATCTGGCAAGGTGATGAATGGTGAATGATGGGTGATGAAAGATGAATTGTGAAGAAGGCTTTTTGCCTTATTTCATCCTAGTTGTTCAGGACTGGGAGTAGGCATTTCCTCCATACCCCGCGAACGTTATGGTTTTCCCGCCAATACTCGGGTAGCTGATTGCAGTGGTTTCCCACTGGGCGATGGGGTCGCCACATCCCTACGCCAGTGCCCTTTTATTACAGTATTTACAAAACAATAATATTCCATTCCTTGTTTACATTTTCTCTTCTTTTCCGAAGCAGTCCCATACATTTTACCTCGTTTCCGTACATTCTTGTTAAAGTCCACAACAGCATAAGATCGAATTTTGAAGAAGTGTCTAACATTTTTTTTCTTTTAAACGACAGAATTTTGGAAAACATGTACTGGCACATTTATCATTCAAAATTTTCTCTGTTACAAGATTTGCACCATTTTGCAATATAATGCTTATAGTCCCTCTAGAAGACCTCACAGTTACAAATTAATTTCGTAACTTCACAATTTAGTTTCTTTAGACCACCCTACAAAATTGAAAAAAAATACTAATGTTTCAGAGCTCGAGTCAGAAAGCTCACAGTTTGAAACCTGGCTGCATATAGGCCTACCACAGATCTTGGTTTAAAATAATGCAATTGTTGTACTACCACCAACGTTAAACAAATTATTTCTGTCAAATATTGTAACTGTGGTGTTTGGATGTTGAACTATTGCCGGACTTCGGGGACAGAACTGATTATTGAATGATCAATGTGACTGAATTAAGGGGTGTAGTAATATCAGTGAGAGATGGATGCAGGTTTAAGTCTGCAGTTGAAGTAGAAGGTGTATCAGAGGCAGGTGGAGGCATAATGCACCAGAAGTGAATCTAAACAACCTGTATCCCGCAATAAAAACATTACTACAATTACGTGCAGAACAACTCGCCATCATGTAATAAATATCCACACCAATATAGCACGATTTTGTCCCTGCACACGGTGATTAAAGCGATACATTCAATGTGACGAAGCAAGCGCTTTTAGGAGAAACTAGAATATGATCACATGGCCCATTGAAAATGTATAAACCAAAATGGTGGCTAAGAATACCCATCTTATAGAGCCTTAGGGGAAGCAGCACCAGTGAAAACCAAGACTCGACTGTCAGCTGGCAAGATTCTTGTAACCATTTTTTTTTTTTTCGATCGGTAAGGTATTTTGCTGATTGATTTTTTGCACGAGGGATGCACAATCAATGCCGCTTACTACCGCAAGCTGTTGAACAAGGAGAGGGTTGCATATCGCCGCAAAAGACTAGACCAACCGATTCGACAGCTGATCCTTCTTCACGACAGGAAATGCACTGGGCTACACTTGATGATCCTCCTTACAGCCGAGACTTATCGCCCTGCGATTTCCATTTGTACGGATTGATTAAAGAAGCTCTAGGTGAGCAACGATTTGAAGATGACGAGAGTGTGTGTGCAACTGGCTGGTGACACGACCCTGTTCTTTTTACGATGAGGGCATCAAAAAGCTGCCCATACACTGGGACAAGTGCATTTCCAAAGCAGGAAACAATGTGGAAAGTAAATTGTAATTGCCTTGTGTTTTTCAATAAATGAATTTAAATAAAAAATTAAAATCCTGTTTATATTTCATCCCCCCGCCCCCCTTACAATAGTGTTCATCAGTGGCGTATATTGAGGGCTACCAAGGCTATCAGTAAATCCCAAACCTCAAATGAGAATGATGGAAACCAGAGGCACATTATAATGTAAGCATCTGACACATTGTTCTGTTTACAAAACTTGAAAGCAATGAGAAAAACGTTTCATGTTTTTCTGAGAACATGGCATCGGAGACTGAAATTGCAGTCCAAGCGCTGCGTCCCTCTCCCCTCGCCTCACCTTGCACAGCTTACTGACGAATGTCCGATAGCTGTGGAGACCGGGGGAGGGGGGAAATGTGTGTGCTAAGCTTCGCTCCATCAGATCGCTATTGCTAACGAACAACCATGCATTCTTCATCATATATACGAGAGGCATACTATATTGTTTTACACTATTTTTTGTACGTCCGGGTATGGTTCACATTTCACATTTGAAGGTGGTGACGTGTAACTAGTGCCTTGTTTCTGCAATGTGTTACCTGCAATACATCCAACACATCGCAGCGTAACTATCGGAACTTCATAATGAGTGATATATACTAACCTCAAGAATCTTCAACGCAGAAATTATTCTTCTTGAATTCTTCCTTCAGCAGCTAAGTGCGTCAATTTATGCATTATCCTAAACTTCTACAACAATATTGACTTTTTTACATTTATAGTGTCAAACCACTGTTTTCACGACTTCATTTTACAATTTCTATGAATTATCAGATACATTGTGCAATTCGTGATTTGGCTGATGATGACCTTAAAAATAGGTCGAAACTAGTGCCAATAACTGTTTCTTCCATAATGTAAACCACGTTACTTGATTTTGTATTGAAAAGGTGGAAATATTTTACCCTTAATTTTAAATTTAATTGTAATCACAGTTCAATACGAACCATTCAATAATTAAATTTATCTCACTTAACAAAATGTATCATGACGTCCAGACCTTTGTACGTACTTGTGAATTTTGAAGGCTAAACCACGGAATGAACTATCTCCTGGTACTTATTCCGCAGCACCTCCCTCATATCCCACAGAAGATTTTTATATAGACCTTGTCCTCCCCCTAACACGATCATCCAAAGGAAATGTATATATGTTTACCTTACTAGATGGGTTCTCGACATTTTTAGTTATCCGTCCAGTTCAAAATGCCTCCACCACTACCATAATAAATCTTCTAGTCAATCAATATTTTTTTCCCTTACTGGAATTCCACAGAAGTTAAGTGTCAGATAATGCTGCTATTTTTACTGCTAAAGCATTTTATGACATATGTTTCACCCTAGGCATCAAAAAGGTTTTTACTACACCCTATTACCTTCAAGTGAGTATGGTCGAGAGATACCATCAAAACCTGAAAATAGTGCTTTCTATCTTTCATTCGGATAATCACGAAACTGGGGACAATGAGCTCCCTTCCCTAACTCTGGCCTTTAATTTTACTATCAATGATTCCACTAAATATACTCCTCCTAATTTATTGTTGGGCCATGAGCTTCTCTCTTCTCTTTCCTTAAACTGGAACCTCCCAACACTACTGTATCATCAGAACACTTATTCTTCAAAACAAGCCTGGGAATCAGCCTTGAAAATTTTATACAAAGTATAGGAATTACACCGTAAGAAACATAATTCCAAACGTGTACCCTCCATATTTAAAATTGGGGATTCAGTTTTATTACTGAATCATCCTCAAAGGTCAGCTATAAATAGCCGATCTGCAAAACGTTTCTTAAAATGGACTGGACCATATCGTATACATGCTTTTCCCTCTCTTGTGAATGTCTTATTACAAAATATTTTGGATTTCTCCAATGACAAACGTGTTCATTTATCTCAAACCATTTATCTCTTAGGCTATGCCCCCCCACCACTACCACCCTTCCCTCGGGAGAACGTCAGATTACTGCTCATTGTCAACACCCTTTTATGTTCGGTTTAGAATATATGCTTTATTCGTCCATAGTGACCTCGTACTTGTATAGCTCTCCCTACTCCAATGCTATTTTTCACATGTATCATCCCCCCCCCCCCTCCATATATAAGGAGCTCATTTCTCTATCTTTCAACACATTATATGTGGAAAAAATCTCTACCCCTCACATAATGCCCTTTTTTTGTGTGCTCATGCATCCACTTATGCATTGCCTTTTCTATCAATCATTCCTCTCGTTCTTCCTCAAATTTGAATGGTAAATTCTTATACAAAAAAGTGTAAAATGCTCTTCATCATGTTCATTGTTTTCCCTCCATACCCCTGCTTTTTTCCCTTTCTTTCGAGGGCTCAACATTCCCTATCCCCTTTTCCTTTTCTTTCCTCCCAGTATACTACCGAGACTTTTGGAACTTTTGCCGAGTTAATTATTTCTTCTTCCAGTGTGAAATGTTATCTTCTCTATGGACCGTTGTGCTCCTGTCTCCTGGTTGTCACCACCATCGATTCTGCACCACATCTCGTCCTGGACCACCATTTCTTCTGCTCCTTCAATAATCTACCATCATATACCTACTACACTGCACCATCGCTAGAAACAAGACACCAGATCTACGTTTTTGTGACCTACACGCACGCACACACATAAAAAATTGTGTGGAATCTCTTTTCTTTTTTTGCGAGTGTGGGGATATTTTGCTGTGATACCCCAGACTTACCTTTTATACCCCTGGCATTTCATATTACACTACTTTCTGCCATCCTTGTTTTCACTTACTGACCACCATCTTGGACTAGCATCTGACTCTCCCGCTCCCCTGACGTCAACTCTGTGTCTCGCAACTTCTAGAATGAACTCTAAAATCATATAAATACTTGTCACCCGGCTTAACTCGCCAGGTTGAATGAGAGGCCGTTCTCTGCGTGATGTGCGAGTACATAATATAGAATACCAATATAATGGTCCGTTATTGGACATTATAAATTTTCCAGCTAACTCATTCTTGGTTGCCTGCATTTCGCCCTCGTGTACTAAGTTAGGCTCATCAGTTGGGACTTAGCACACCACCCAAGACGCAAGGCTAGTGCATACCGTGGAGGCCACTGCATAGGCTACTTGAAGCCACCAGCAGTGCCAATGCACTAAGAGAGCTATGTCTCATTTCCAAAATTTGATGCCTGCCTGGCCATCAGATAATACAGATGATGATTCCCAAAGGGAATCTAAAATATTTTTCCCGAATGAGTAAATTTATAATACCAATATAATGGTCCGTTATTGGACATTATAAATTTTCCAGCTAACTCATTCTTGGTTGCCTGCGTTTCGCCCTCGTGTGCTAAGTTAGGCTCATCAGTTGGGACTTAGCACACCACCCAAGACGCAAGGCTAGTGCATACCGTGGAGGTTGCTGCTGAAGTTATTTCATTCCTGTCCTTTGACAGGCGGGCCGTCAGCTAAACTAGTAGCTCTTTGGCCTTTGATTGTTGGTTTATTGATACTTTGGCTTTAAACGTGGTTGTATGTGTTGTACATACGTCATTGTTTATTGTTGACTTGGCGCAGAGATCGCCGGACCACCAAGGGGAACCAACCCACGGAGAGGACCCGCACCACACCACCCCATAGTCTTCCCCCGCTAGACCCCGTTTATTGAATTCTTTCTTTGTACATGTACATTTATATTTACATATATTTACATTTGGTAATTGTTTCCTTGAGCTTCTTCTGGATAGAGTCTTTGAGTCCTTCTTGCTGATCGTATTCACTACATATGTATCAATTTAAATAGTTACATATCAAGCACAAGTTATATATTTTACACATTTTTAAAGGTAAATTTGTTGTTTCGTGGAGCCTCTTGCTTGGCTATAGTTTTTAGATCCATTTTGTTTTGTATTTGTAACATATGTGTTAGGTAATACGATCCACTTTGTATTTCACAAGTTACATCATTTAATATTATTTGTACAGTGGTTTATACTATATGGTCTGTCTTGTCTTGGTGTTATTTGTTTGTTTATAAACATTTGTGGTAGTACTACTAGTCACATGTTTGTTTGGAATGTCATTCATAGTCGTGGTTGTTGTTGTTTCAATGCTTTCATTCCCCACCCTGAAGGGGTGGGGCGGGCCACCTAGAGGGTGTCGCCCTCTCTCTGGCCAGGAGAGATGACGGGGTTGAGAGGAAGTGAGAAAAAGGGGGAGATGGGGAAAATGCGGTATGAGTAAGTAATGGAGATGAGAAGAAAGGACGTGTCGGTTATCGATTGCTTTAGTGACAGATTTACAAAGACAGATGGGCTATGTGCGAGGTGTGGAGGTTAGAGCGGTGTGCTTGGGTGGAGATGAAAGGTTAGAAGATTGAGGGTAGCGGTGAGATTACAAAGGGAGGTAGTGAGGAGACGAAGGAGTTCGTACGTCGGAAGGGGTGTAGCGAAGAAACTTGGCGGGGGAAGGGGCGGACAGACTGGTTGACGAGGTTCGAAGGATGGAGGGACTGGCCGGGGGCGACAAGACGTGTTTGGAAGGGAATGACGAAGTTGTAGGGGCGATGAACGAGAGGGTTCCACTTTATACCGATGACGGTAGATAGTTGCTCCGTTGTGAATAAGATGGTGTACATCGTTGGCAGTTGGAAGGTGTAGTCTGACCATGTATGTAGGACCGGAGTCGTTCTGGATCCTGGACGCACGGCGGGCGGGGACACCAGCTGCTTGAAGTTCCCGGAGTATTTCCCGTGATGAGATTGTAGGGTCGATGCCGCGAAGTACACAGCTAGGCATAGCTGTGGATGATGGTGGTAGCTGCGTTGGCGATGACAGAGAATTGGCTGTTGCTGCGGCGTCAGGGCATGGAGATAGTGGCGGTGGTGCGTGGGAATCCAAGACGTTCGTAGGGGGTTGCTGGGGGATAGATTGTGCGGGAAGTGAAGTAAGAGGAAGGGATGATATCATTATTGACGAAGGATGACAGGTTACTACAGTAGCGGGGGGAGTATTGGAAGTGGTAGAGACTGAAGTCGTAATGGTGGTGGTGGTGGTAGTGGTAGTGGTGGTCGTGGAAGTGGGAAAAGGGGGCAGTGACTCTTCTTGCGGCGTCCTGGGTGGAGAAGCAACTTCGGCGAGCAGGTTAGCAGGATCTGTGTTGAGTTGGGCGATGATGTTCGGAGGAGTAGGCTCCACGTGGTAAAAGCGTTGATAGATAGTAACGCCGGTGTCGAGGAGGCGGGTCACATCGTCCACTCTGGGGAGATAAAGAAGAACCGTTGATGACCGTAATCCAGTAGTGCCATCCAACAGCCTGCAGGCATCGTAGATGGGGGCGCCAGTTGAGCGGAGTTCGTGATAGATGTCAGTATCGGTGAGAGCGGGATCAACACCGCTGAGAAGACAGGTGTGCATGGTGGTGTTGGGAAGGCTGACCTCCAACTAGGTGCCAGCCTATATGTTTGAATTGAGGTCGGCTGGGTAGCGAATATAGATGAAGGCCACCCGGCCGAGCAAAAGATCTGAAGTGGCTGCGACGGGAAGTATGCGTCCGCTCCCCAAGAGAAGTGAAGTCTGTCCCTCCATAGTCGTGGTGGTCATTGTGTTAGTGGGTCAGTCAGTGTTGTCAACAATGCGGTAGTAGTAACTATGTGTTCATTGATGGATTGGTCTCGTCTTGTGGCGGTTTATATTTTGAATCACAATCTTATTATTATTCATTTTCACGTATACAATTTGAAACACTCATATGGTAAATTCACTGAAATTTTTCACTTTCTTTGAGAATTACTAGAGATTTCACTTCACTTCACTTTCACTTGTTATCTGTGACAGCACTTGTGGTGCCTAAGTCGGTCGGTACGCTGTTCTGGTGATGTGTCACCGTGGTCAGGAGCATCCTTTCAATTATGGTATGCGATTGTTGAGACTTTGTGGCGGTGACAGTGGGAAGGTGGTGGAAGTTAGGTGATGGGAGGTGGGAAAATATGGGAATTTTCTGGAGTGCGGTTGTCGTTTAGAATTGCGGTGGCTAGAGGTGACAGTGGTAGGGCTTCTTTAATTATAGGGTTGTTATGGAGTGTGCCTCTTGTCAAATATTGGAGGCGTAGTTTATGTAGGTATGATGTTATTTTTGGGAAGGTATAGTAGGGGGTGAAATTGGCAGAGGGTGTGTCTGTAGGTAGATGGTGAGCTATACGTATGGCGTGTCGGTCGAGTCGGTTCAGTTTAACGTATTCAGTTGGGTGGGCAGTAATCCATGTCAGGGAGGCGTAGGTTATTAATGGTCGGATGAAAGTCTTATAAACGTTAATTATCTGGGTGGGTTTAAGTCCCCATGTGAAACCTGTTAGGGATCTGAGTGCTCGAAAACAGTTTAAAGCTTTCCTGTGGATGTCGTCTAGGTGATGGTTCCATTGCAAGTTATTTTGAAATTTAATTCCTAGATAAGTTAGTCTGTTAGTTTCAACAAAGGGTGTATTATACATTGTTATGTGGACTTTGTGGCGTGCAGGGCAGAGACGGGATTTATTTCGGAAAACTATGAATTGGGTTTTGGTGGGGTTGATGGAGATGTGCCAGTTGTTTAGCCAGGTTTCGAGGGTGTTTAAGTATTTCTGTAGCCTGTTATTGAGGGATGTGAAGGTAGGGCTGAAGGCTAGAATGGCAAGGTCATCAGCATATTGGTAGAGTCGTAATGGTGGTGCTGGGTGCGGTACGTCGTATGTGTATAGTATATAAAGGAAAGGAGAGAGTGGGGAGCCTTGAGCAAGACCTGAGGTTATGGGGAAGGTATACGAGTGGGTTCCGTTTATGTTAATTACGGCTTTCCTAGTTTTGAGATAATTAAATATTAGTCTTATGATGGTGGTGGGGAGAGGGAGGTGGCTAATTTTGAATATAAGTCCTTCGTGCCAGACAGAGTCGAAGGCTTTGTTAACATCAAGGCATATTAGGGCGGCTGGTTTACGGGTCTTTATATAGGTGTTTACGGAGGATGTGATGTGGAAGAGGTGGTCTTGGGTGGAACAATGTGGTCGGAAGCCGGCTTGGGAGGTTGGAAGGAGATTGAGAGAATGTAGGTATCTCGACATTCTTTTATATAATATTCCTTCAAAAATTTTACTGAGTACTGTTAGGAGTGATATTGGTCTATAGGAGTGAATGTCAGACGGAAGCTTGTTAGGTTTCGGGAATAATAATATGATAGATTTACCCCAGTGTTCAGGAAAAACACCGGTATATAACATAGTGTTATAGATCGAGCAGAGTATGTTAATTAGGATGAGTGGGGCTTCTTTAATGTGGCGATAGGAGATATTATCTGGGCCGGGAGCGGTGTTACGTTTGTAACGTAGAAAATTTTGTATTTCTTGAGGTGTGATTGGAGCGTTAAGTGGATGGTTATAGTCTACTTCTCGAAAGTGATTGAAGGAGGGTTGGAGATGAGTGAGATCGGGGTTATTATACTGTATTATTGTAGGTTCTTCTGGATGTCTGTATTGTGGTATTTGTGGGGGAGAAAAGACTTGAGAATAATGGTCGGCAAAAAGTCTGCTTTTTCTTTATCTGTAATAGGAGGGTTAGGAGCGACGTGTATGGGATAGGTGGGTCGTGATTTATGTGTCTTAGTTAGTCTTCGAAATGTAGTCCAGAATTTGTTAGAGTCGTGCATATCAGATAATTCTGAACATGCAGTAGTCCATAGTTTTTGTTATATTGCTTTGATGTACGAACGTGCATGTCTTAGTGTTCTTCTGTGTTCTCGTAAAGTCGTATTGTTGCGAGTACGTAAATAGGAGTTGTACAGTTCGTGGGCTAGTTTTAGTAATGATAGTGCTTTGGGGGGATTGGGGATTTGGTAGGATGGTAGGAATGTCTCGGAATGTGTTTTTGGTCAGCTTTTATTATTACTTGCTCTACTAGACTGATTAGTGCGTGTAGGTTCGGGATTGAGGTAGTTGGGGGGGAGTGCTGGAGCAGTTCTGTTATTGTTTGGCGGTATTGTTGCCAGTCGGTTTGAAAATAACGTCTGGTGGGAGGAGGGCAGGAATATTGGTTACGTAATGTATAGGATATGTTTGGGATGGTGATTATCGCTGGTGCGTGGTCAGAATCTATACATAGTCCTTTTTCTATTACTGGATTAGTGGAGAGTGAGGGTGATAAGATAAGCATGTCGGGAGTGGAGTTGGAAATAGGACGGGTGTGGAAGGGGAAGGGAATCTGTACTCCCCGGATTTGCGAAATTACTGTATTAAAGTCATTAGATTGTGTTACATTATAAGAATTAATATTAATGTCGGCTATAAATATGTAATTATGAAAAGATGAGTCTATGTATTTAATGAAATCTACTGGTGGAGGTGATCTGGGTGTAAGGTACATTGTTACTATTGCTATAGTGGTATTGTTTGGAAGATATGTTTCTATTATTAGGTATTCTGAAAAGTTATTCGCAAAATTATAAGAGAAAGATTTAGTTGTTATATGTTTCCTGATTCCTATGGCTACTCCTCCACGAGCTTGTCCTGGTCTGTCTGCTCTGTGGAGATGGAATAGCTTAAAGTGTGGGCTTTGTTTTGGAGTTAGAAATGTTTCATTTAAGATGAAAATATCCGGGTCGTACAGCGAGAGGGAGTTGTCCAGTAGAGCACGGCTGGTGTTTAGAGAGCCGATATTAGTATAATATAGTTTGACCATTAATTAATTATTGGGACAGCGTTCAAGGGAAAAAATGCATAGTGCATCTTATTCCCGGAGTACGCTATATCCACGTGAGTGTTAAACACCAGTCGCGCTGCTAGCTGGACTTGGGATAGGATATGGGGGCGGTTAAAGGGAAGGACGTTCTGTAACACCATACTTATGAATCGTATGATGTTCTCAGTACTGGGGAAGGGGAGGTTGGATGAGGGAGCGGGGGTGGGGAGATCTTGGGAGATAACTGGAACTACTGATTCTGGTTGGGTTGGGTCTGGGGCTGGGCGGGCTTTACACTTGTAGGAGAAAGTTGGGTGGGGGAGGTTACAATTTACACATTTCGGCGACGACTTATTACTACAATTTTGAGTAGGATGCTCCTGTCCACAAATAGCACATACCTCGGGGTGCACGCAAGGGGTGCCTGGTGCGTGGTCGTACCTCTGGCAACGATCACACCTGATCTTCTGGGGCGGTGAGGATCTTGAGGGCTCCACTCGGTGCCTGCGACGGTAGATGACGGCGCCGTCCCGCAGTAGGCCATCCAGCGTGTTGATGTCCCTGGATAGTATCCGGATCAGGGAAGTTGGGCCTTGGTTGTTTCGGATCCTGATGACCCTCTTGCTGCAGCTGGGCGGCGATCTCATCCTCTGTCCAGTCCCGTTCCACTTGGTAGGCCACCACTGATAGGATAGGTGAGGGGCGAGAGGGAGGCGCTCGCCTGGTTGGAGCCTGTTGAGTGATGTTAGCTGCCCTCGCGTGCTTTCCGAATTGATGCACTCCAATGGCTGTAGTCAGATGGTGGTAAAACGGCTTCGATGTTTTAATGTTTTGTGATGATTTTGTATAAGGCTCGTGTGTTGGCCTTATCTAGGTCGATATGCATTAGCTTGACAACGTAGAAGTTTGGTGGTGGCATGGGCACCGTGGTCACAACACTTCGTTGCCTGATGGAGGGTGCCAGCGCAGGATTCTTAGCCACTTGGGCGTAGCTCCTTACGTTGGTTGGCATGAAGTCCAGGGTTCGCTGCGGCGATCTCTGAGGCATCTGAAAAGGCGCTATGATGTTGGCTTCTTCTTCTTCTATTTCCAGTCTTAGTGGTCAGATGCCGGAGCCTGGAGAGCCCAGTGGGGTCAGGTTTTGTACCACTGAGCTCAGCGAAGTGTAGGTTGAGCCTGATGTCAGCGTCTCTGAGTCGAATGATGAATTTAAGTTGCACCGTCTTTTCCTTTCTGATGTTGGTGAGGGCGATGATGTATTTTCCCTGCGACGTGCCATTTTCGTCGTTTCCGATTCCATTTCTTCTGAGCCGTTAGGCGATAACGGTGGTGGTGAATTACTCATTGTTGCCACCTGGTTTGAATTTGAAAATTTGACGTTATGTACTTCTTCTTCTACTTCTTCCACCTGCTGGTTGAGACTTGAATTACTTGATCTTCTTGGACTTGATTGCAGCGACATCTAGCGGTACCGACAGGAAGCACCGTGGAGGCCACTGCATAGGCTACTTGAAGCCACCAGCAGTGCCAATGCACTATGAGAGCTATGTCTCATTTCCAAAATTTGATGCCTGCCTGGCCATCAGATAATACAGATGTTGATTCCCAAAGGGAATTTAAAATATTTGTCCCGAATGAGTAAATTTATAATACCAATATAATGGTCCGTTATTGGACATTATAAATTTTCCGGCTAACTCATTCTTGGTTGCCTGCGTTTCGCCCTCGTGTGCTAAGTTAGGCTCATCAGTTGAGACATAGCTCTCATAGTGCATTGGCACTGCTGGTGGCTTCAAGTAGCCTATGCAGTGGCCTCCACGGTCACTCTCAGTTATTGGCTAATGATCGGCCCAGCTACTATGAACAACGACGAATCCACACCATCTTCCAGACCAGAAGGAAGCTACGACATGACTACATTGTCTTCTTCAAACTTGGCAGACCGACCTACATCGCCAGAAATTGACGTCACGCAGACCAAGCAGCTTCAACGACGGGCGGACTCCGACGCTTCTGATACAATCGGGGGCCGTTAGAAGATCCGCAATGCTCCGGGTACTCAGCCTGCTGTTTCCCCTGGTTCCAGCCGCTCATCATCTTGTGATCGAGGTTCTGCTCAAGGGGCCATTCCTGACCCTTTAGCGGGAATCACTCCACTCTCACAACTTTCACCAACCACTTCTCAACAGCAGGAACCTCCGCCGTTTATGCCTGGCAGGATGAAGTCCTACGCCCAGGCTGCAATGAATCCTGCCTTACCGCCGAACATTCGCAACCGAAGTGCCATCGACCAGTCTTTCAAGGCCACGTTACAACCGGCATTTTACCTTATAAAGCTTCGAGACCTGGACGAAGCACATTCAAACATCAGGAAGCTTTACAATGTCTTGTGCGCCCATACACCGAATCATTCCGAATATAACATTGAAATACAACGCGCCCGAAATGGGGGCTTCAACATTAAAACCAGCAAGTCGTTCTACTCACATTTTACGACTAAAATTGGTATAACTCGACTGGGACCCAACGCCAAGGTCACCAACATGCCTATGCGCAGCCCTGCTCATCGCCCTGAACCACCCGCCCGCACATCTTCCATCATGTCAGTGGTGGCATATGATAGTGACATTCTGGATCAACTTCAACGGGATGGCCTCGACATCTTCCGCGTCCACCGCATCAAGAATGCAAATGGTCCTACGACCTTGGTGCGCATCCTCACCAAGACTGCACCGCCGCTGGACGCGCTGTTGCAAGACGGCGCGCTGCTCTACGGCCGGCATCACAGGGTGGAGCCATCCAGATCTGCGCCTCCGCAACGGATTCGCTGTCCAAAATGTCAGCGTTATGACCACGCCCCTGGAGCTCCTTGTCATCACCCAGAGGTATGTGCCATTTGCTCACGTCGGGAACATTCTACACAAGTGTGTCCCAATAAATCAACTCCCAAGTGTGTTAACTGTAACCTTGAACACCCTTCCTTCAGTTACAAATGTAAAAATAAACCTCTCCCTGAACCTAATAAGCCTGAAACCGCCGTACCAGTCCAATCCCATGATCTACCTACTACCCAATCCACTACTGTTCTCCTTCCTCCTACTTCTGAAAACATCATTCGTTTTGTCACGATGGTGTTGCAGAATATCCTTCCTACCCACCGTCTCCATATCCTTACCCAAATCCAGCTAGCGGCCCGGTTGGTGCTCAATACACATGTGGATGTGTCATACTCGGGGAGTCGAATGCATTTTTCATTCTTTCCCCTGAGTACGGTACATTTTATGCGATAAATTCAAGGTTTATTATGCTAATGTAAGATCAGTTCGCGCCAACCTTCCGCTTCTGGATATGTCCTTTTCTATGTATACCCCGGACGTCTTTGTACTAAATGAAACCTTTTTGACGCCCGCTTTTCACCCTAAATTTGCTCCATTTGTACTTTACCGCGCTGACCGTCCTGGTCAAGGTCGCGGTGGAGTCGCCATTGGCGTCCGTAGAACATACATCGTAATTCAACATTATTTTAACTTCCCTAACAACTTCTCAGAATACCTCATATTAGAAATACTTACTCCTCACAAATCGATCACTATTGCTACTCTTTATCTCACACCTGGTCTCTCAGCTCCCACAGATTGTATACAACACATAGATTCGACTTTTACTGATTATATTATTTTAGCCGATATTAATCAAACTTCATATACTCCCACCCAGCATCGTGACTTTCTCGACTTATGTCATAATATCCGGGGTATACATTATCCTTTCCCTTTTCATGCCTTACCTGCTAATCAATCCACTCCTGATGTCCTTTTCCTTTCCCCCTCTTTGGCTTCTTCTTCCACTATACAGCAACTCGTTCCACTAAAAAGCGATCATGCTCCGGCCCTCATTACTCTTTCTGGTGTTTATTCGGGTTCTCATATTTCATCTTCCCGTCCCCCTCCTACCCGTCGTTTTTCACATGCTAACTGGCAGGATTATCGCACTACTATTGAAGACTTACTCCAAGGTACCTCACTCCCTACCTCCATCCCCGCCCTTCACTCCCTCATTGATACTATTGAACGAGCCATTATCATTTCTGATAATCTCAATATTCCTCGCCACTCTTACCACCCTTCTAAACCACCCATCCCACCTAAGGCTTTACGTCTCCTTCACCTTGCTCATGACTACTATAATTCCTATCTACGTACCAAAGACCCGACTACGTTACAGCTTCACAGACGCACATTAAGACATGCTCGATCATACATTAAGGCTATTAAACGTAAATTTTGGACTGATAAATGTACCGACTTAGCTGATTATCATGAGCCACGCAAGTTCTGGACGACTTTTCGACAACTCACTAAAACGAATAAATCCCTTCCCACTTACCCCATTTTACGTGCTCCGAACCATCCCCGTACTGATAAAGACAAAGCGAATATCTTTGCGGATTATTTTCGAACAGTCTTTTCTCCTTCTTCGAACCCTGATTTTCTCCATCCTGAAGAACATCTCATTAATCACTTTTTTCACCCTGACCACTCTGATCTCCAACTTTATTTTCTACATTTTCCCCAAGTCGATTATACCCATCCCTTAAATGCTCCTATCACACCTTCCGATATCCGTCATTATTTGAAACATAGGAAAAATACCTCTCCTGGTTCTGATCGTATCTCATACCGGCATATCCAAGAAGCGCCTTCCATTCTCATCGACCTTCTCAGTACGATCTATACCTTTATTTTGTATACCGGGGCCTACCCCGCTCATTGGGGTAAGGCCACCCTTCTTCTATTTCTCAAACCCAATAAACTCCCATCTGACATACATTCCTACCGCCCGATTTCTTTACTGCCGGTTCTTAGTAAAATCCTTGAAGGAATCATAAGTAGAAGGATTACTTCCTACCTCGATTCCTTAGGTCTCTTCCCTTCTTCGCAGGCTGGTTTTCGCCCTCATCATTCTCCTCATGAACATTTATTTCATATCTCTGCATCCCTCCATACCTTTCTACAACCTCGTAAAACTGCAGCATTAGTATGCCTCGATGTCAACCGCGCCTTTGACTCGGTTTGGCATCCAGGACTACTCTATAAACTCCGTCATCTCCCGCTTCCATTCACTATCATCCGTTTTGTGTACAATTATCTTAAATGCCGCACGGCACAGATCATCATCCATGGCACACTTTCCTATCCTTTCCCTTTAACTGCTGGTGTTGCTCAAGGCTCCCCACTTTCTCCTCTTCTTTATATCCTATACACCCACGATATCCCTCACCCTGATCCACCCCTTCGCCTTTATCAATACGCCGATGACCTCGCCATTTTAGCTCTAACACCCACTACTAAAACATTAACGAAACATCTCCAAAATTATTTAACCGTTCTTGAAACTTGGTTCAATTCTTGGCACATTTCTATTAACCCAACTAAAACTCAACTTATTGTTTTTCGGAAAAAATCTCGAATTACTCAACCGCGGAACCGCGTCCGTCTAACCATGTACAATACTATTCTATCCGAGACTAACTTATTAACGTACCTGGGCATAAAATTTCAAAATAACCTTAAATGGAACCATCACATTAACCAAGACTACAAACGCTCCCTTCACCGTTTTTATGCTCTCCGTCTTCTCACTGGTCGTACTTGGGGCCTTAGACCGCCCCAAGTACTCCGCGTCTATCACACATTCATCCGTCCCATCGTCACTTACGGCTCCTTGACCTGGCTTCCGGCTGATAGCCGTCTATATCTACAGTTACTTAAACTGGATAGGCATGCTTTACGTATCGCCTACCGCCTCCCATTTGATACTCCTTCTGCCAATTTTATTCCCCTTTATACTTTTCCCACTATTTTATTCCATCTACATAATCTCAGACTCAAATATCTTCAAACTGGTCACTCCAACCATAATTCTTCGATCATTGAAGCGCTTACCCTATCCCCTTTAGCTACCCATATTTTTAATAATAATAGGATACCTGGAACTTATCATCTCATTCCACCACCAGTCACGTAGCTTCCCTATCCGTTCACCACTGCTAACCCTTCCATCTGCTATTTATGTATGATTACTTGTTTACAATGTTCCTGACTGCAGTGGTACTTACTCTCATGCTGCCTAACTGAGTGTTTTATGGCACTAACGTGCTATCCCTTGCAATTCTGTTCTTCATACTGTTGCTTGTACTCCTTAGTCATTTTCTCGTGGACTGATCTCAACATTACTATTGCTTGTTGCTATTCCTCAACTATCACATGCTGCCGTTTCTTTTCACTTTCCTTAAGTGTATTAAAATTGTCCCTCTTCTAACTTTTGACAGTACTGTGTTAAATCTCTTTCTTGTTCATATATATCTGCCTGATGGATTATACCACCACCAGGCCATTGGTGTTCCGTTTCACTAGTGAACAAGCCCCTGCCACGAAAACATTTTCTTTTGGCCCACAGTTTTCAATAAGTGTTTACAATTATGTACTGTGTGTTCACATCCCTCCTTTTTACTGCCTTTATATATGTCATTTTCAGCGCAATGAACTATACTCAAGCACATCTCTATTTTATACGTTGTATTCTATGTTGTTAACTGTATATATGTATCTCTGTCTTGATCAATAAATGTGGGATAACGGGGGTTAATATGGGCGGGTGTGGTGTGGCCTCTCCCTGGGGTCCGCCGTGGGTGGTCTCGGTTGCCTCTGCGCCAACCCCTTTTCCTTCTCCCTCCTCTCTGTATGTACGACACATACCACCAGCAAGATGCTCATTTTCGCTATACAATTCAATTTACCCCTCAATGCACCCGTCATGCCGGGCTCAGCTCGGCCGGTGAGCGAGGATCTCCAGGGGGTAGATCGTTCGCTTATCGGCTGTGCGAAATTTTTAAAGTGCAGGGATAGATGATGAACTAGTGGCAAATGAGAGAAAGCTAAATAGGTTTTACACATTTATTATAACTACTGCCCTTCTCAAACTTTACAATAATTTACAAAATCTAGGTATTTTGTTTATATGGTTTGTCTTCTTTTATGTCGTAATCACATAGACACTTCATCGATAAACGGAACAGCAAATGCCTGAATCTGTAAATATAATATTTATATTTTTAGTTGAAAATTAATTAAATGATTAATAATAATTAATTTGAGATGATCTCTCCCATTGATAATTAAATAACTTGAAAATAAACTTCCTTCCTCCATGGATTTAACTTTAATCAAGTTTGAAAATGATCATTTTCACTCCTCTTTGAAAATTAAATAAAAATTTTTCTCTCATGAAATTATGGTTAAATCGTCTTCCTTGACCTTTAAATTAATTAATAAACTCTATTTTATAATTATTTAGTAGTTGATTTTCACATAATAGCTTGGAACTTGACATCATGTCAACCTACATTTATCCATTATTTGAAATAATTAATTAAGTAACCCTTACAATTTTGATTTTGTGAGTTCAATCCACTGACATGGCCTATACTTATTTATGTGTATTCGTTAGTTAAGACCCTATTCTTCCTTAAAAACGAATAAATTCACTAAAGGTTTAAATTCAGTCAAATGGTGAACCACTAAATTTGGCGTAAAATAGGCCAAAAATTCACGAAACAACGAAGAGCATCATCACAAATATGGATTGAAAAATTACATTAAGTAAAATACAGACAAATCACACACACTACACTCACACAAAGATACACGGAAATATTATATACATATTTACACGAACGCTAGCCCTTGATTATTAATTTTCATGTTTAGTCAAAGTTAGGAAAAATATTCTCATGATGACACTATCGTGGCGACCTCCTCTCATCAACTTGAAATGTGACAGAGCAATGATTATCACTTTATTAAAGAACTCAGTTATACGACGATGTTCAGAGAAAATTTACGAACAAAAATCATCCAAAAATCATCGACAAAATTGCTTAAACACAGGCCAGAATTAACATTCCGCGCACGCGGTTCATGAGCTGCGATATTTATTTTTACTTCTCCACCATAATTGTGGCTCTCGATTAATCTGCACTCACAACGAAGAAATTACGTCAAGTAACATATTTTCTTCTTAAATTGACTCAATAATGGATGCACAGCTCATCTGCTGAATTCAATAATATCCATCTACCAGTCAACTAATTATCACAACACAGCAAATATATAAAAATGTATCGGTCAGATACTGCCATTTCCCAGGCCTAAATTCATATAAATGAGCGCACATCAACCTTATTCAATAATAACTAATATTATGCTCATGACCTTAGGTATTCTTTTACGCGATAATTGAGTTAATTTATTTTTATTATTATTATTATTATCATCCCTGGCCGCGCAATATCATACATGCGGAAGCTACTGCACAACAATATTTCAGATGACTCTATTGCACTCGAAATTCAACCATACGTCGCATAATTGAGGAATGAACTCTGACATAATAGAATCCACGAAATTACTCTCCCATTTGATCTCAATTCAAGTCTAAAAATATTCAAATAGTCCTAGTTTAACGTTGAGGTCATATTACATTTATTTCTCCTGCCACAATGAACTCGGGACAGTTGAAACACTTCTCGATGACATTCACTCAAACAAACTAATAGGTTCAAAATACTCACACATCCTCAAACTACCTTCACCAAGAAAGAAGAGGTGGAAAAATTCTAACTAATAGAAAATTTTCTAAACAAATAAGTAGAGGCTATATCATTACAATTACATTTACAGATAGAAAGAAATAATAACAATGTTTAAATATTACTTGGTGGTGACTGTCGGTCGTAGAGCTCGGGCTGATGACCTAGTGCATTACCACGTTACGCACCATCGATCCTGGTCACGCCCGTCTGGACTGCCTTACATTTTACTCGTACATTGAGGACATGCTGGCGCGCTGGAAATCACACCATTCACCTCGTAAGAAGACAGGCATCCTGACTTGAACTCGAACCAGTGATCTCTTCTGTGGAAGTCCTTGTGAAAGCTGAAACTGAAAATTACGTCTGAGACAAGTCCAAAACACACACCGCTGTTTGATAAGATGGAAAAGTAACTTATCTTTTAAGATCTGTTGAATTGTAAGTGGAATCCGTAAATATCTGAACTGCTGTTGCAACAAGTTGTAGGCTCTGAATAAGACGAAGTTCCCCAGTAAGCGAAGTGCGTCTTCTCCCGTCCGTAGTTGAAGCTAGAGTAATTCTCCACACGTCGCGTTCAGAGGTAGAAATTTCCGAGTAAAGTTTCCTTAGGAAAATCCATAATTCACCGTCTTAAGACAGGGGTGCGTCTTTTCCTTATAAGCGATTGGTTAATTTATTAACTTCGCACCAAATTAATCGCTTGATTGGCTGCCATAGTCAGACGTCATGCACCTTCACTAATATCGATCGAGCACTTGACACACATTCTGCCTGGTCACGTGGCATTCACGGCTGATTTGAAGGTTATTTGGCTAGCAGTATCTGCGCTCTCCCCTCGTTCGCCCTTGGCTGGAATTCCCGTACACCTGGTGTCTAGCTCAGCCGACTCGATGTGTTAAAACTCCCTTCCTGGTTCACGAAATAATGTTCCAACACACAGTAGAAATAAAATATTTTCCAATAAATGATTTTTACCACTTTTGAAGGGGACAGTATGTACGACACATACCACCAGCAAGATGCTCATTTTCGCTATACAATTCAATTTACGCGGCCTAAGAGCTACTAGATTAGCTGCGGCCCACCCACCTCAATTAGAGGTGGGAATGAAAGAACTTCTTGTTGTTGTTGCCTCCACGGTATGCACTAGCCTTTGCGTCTTGGGTGGTGTGCTAAGTCCCAACTGATGAGCCTAACTTAGCACACGAGGGCGAAACGCAGGCAACCAAGAATGAGTTAGCTGGAAAATTTATAATGTCCAATAACGGACCATTATATTGGTATTATAAATTTACTCATTCGGGACAAATATTTTAAATTCCCTTTGGGAATCAACATCTGTATTACATAATATAGAACCGAGCTGGTTCTCTGCTCCCATCGACCGCTGGTGTTCTTCAGGTGACAGAGATCACAATATGTAACATATCTTTTCATTCATCTTTCTCCAGATGGTGAGGGAGTTGGGAAAGTTACCAAGTTACAGAGCAGAGCACAAAATACCATTCTGTGTTAATGGGGCTACGGATCTTTGAATCACGCTAGGACATACACTTTTCTGTGCATTCAGAGTGCTCCTACTTTTAAAGCATAATTCAGATCTTCACGTGTTTGCAGTTGTTCTTTGTGCATCTAATGAGAACTTTTTTCTTTTTTGACTGGTCGTGTCCCTCGGTTTCTCCTCAACCCCCCCCCCCCCAACCCGCCCTCACTATCTTTTCTTTAAATTCACACATCGCTACCACTCTTTACATCCCGGATGCCTCTGGGGTTGTTTTCCACTGCGTACCCCTGTCACAATAAGTGTTATTATTATTATTATTATTATTATTATTATTATTATTATTATTATTATTATTATTATTATTATTATTATTATTGTTACCGTGTTTTTGTGGTAGGTAGAGGTGAAAGAAGGTGTGGGTGTGAACAGGTCTCAAGCTACGAAATTAAAGTTAATGTAAAATTTAACAAGGTTATATTTTCTTTCCAAAATTCAGAAAAAACACGAATGGCAGGTACAGAGTAGCAAGGTAACCAATTTCAAGTATAGTATTCACAAGATTTGGGCTTCGAGCCCCTAACTCACAATTCTTGGGCAATTAGCCCAACTTTACCCCAAAACCAGTTTCAACAGAGGGGCCGAAAACCCCATTCATGCCCAGGAGCACTTGCTCCAACTTACACAGTAAGGCCTCCTTGAGGCGCGCAGAAAACAAAATTTTCAAGAAAGAGCAACTTGCTCTCAAAATTTAAGCCTGTCAAAGGCCACACCTAATTCCACCTTCAAGCTGTCCTCTAAGGACGTAAACACAGGGGTAAAATACCCAACCTACTGAGGTCTATTAAGTGAGAAAAGGTTAATTACATGACCTCTAAAATAACAATTTGAGAGGAGGCGAACTGCACTCCTAATACACTTGTTTAAAACCTACTTGGCACTAGGCCGCTAATGCAAGGGCTAATCCCATACTAAAGAGGTGACTTAGGATGAAACGAATTACATTACATAAAGCAAGAATTGGTTGTAAAAAAAATAAGTTCACCTCAAAACAATATGAGTGGGAGCTCGAGAGGGTTAAGCACTCTCTATCCCAATATGAAGCTTGAAAGAGAATAGATACAAAGATTCTTTACATTTTAGGGAAAGTTACATTGTGGAAAAGCTTCGGACCCGCCCCGAGAGTTAAACTGCTGAGCAAGCAAGAAAAGAAGTTATTATACGGCCATTACCTGGTTGTAGAACTGCTGCCCGAAGAAAGAGGCGCTTCCCGCCCCCTGCTATGTACTTTACACACTGAAAGATGGTACAGAAGTGGCGCAGAGACCCTAAAATCAGCAGTTTATATACTCTCGCGGAAAGTTCGAGGCGTTTCAGGAAAGAAAACACCCGCCCACAATCACTTTATTGGCTAGGGTACAGCAACATATCCCCTTTGGAAAAGATACACCTGATTGGTTAGAAATTAATTTTAAAAATTCGGGATTGGCTAAATACAAAACAAGGGGAAAGAAAGGGGTATACAGCCAACTTAAACAATAAAAGAAAGAAATTTAACAAGAAACAAACTTTTGAAATAAAAATTTCTCCAAAAAACAGTTCTTTCACTTCGCACTAGGGTGCACATTTGTTGATCTTCAGTAGTGTCCTCTAGAAGAGAAGGTTCACACTTCTTACAATAGGGAAACAAAAAT
The DNA here is from genome assembly GCF_040414725.1 of Anabrus simplex. Taxonomy (NCBI): domain Eukaryota; kingdom Metazoa; phylum Arthropoda; class Insecta; order Orthoptera; family Tettigoniidae; genus Anabrus; species Anabrus simplex. Next base: position 51,537,825 of record NC_090278.1, on the reverse strand, counting down.
GCGTCGAAAACGACCCAGTTCAGAAACTACAAAATTTCCCAGTAGTGACATCTTCTGAGAAACTTGAAAATTAATACCGTAGATAAAGTTCAGACTTCCTCCAGCAGAGGAGTTTCAATTGGCGCAAATTTTAAATAAGCGGCGTGGAGGTGTACCACCCGGTACAGACCTCCCCCCAAAAGTTCCTCCAAGGGGTAACACAGAAGAACATAAACATTTGTTTGAAAATAAGGTCCAAGTTATGATGTTGATATGGAGATTAATTGCAGAAGCATTTATAAAAATTTACTAAATTTGGTTTGATCCAGTTTCAAAATACTTGTAGTAACTGTTGAAGTAATGTCTTTATGTTTGTAGGAATTGAATTCAGAAGAAAAACTTTTAATACTTGAAAGTGAAGAAAAATTTTCTAAGTCCACCAAATATTGCAGAAGAATTCCCAAGTGTAGTAATTCCTGATAGTAAATGTCCATGTAGTTGATTAAATTGGATGGCCAGACCGGCCGCTGCAGCTTGTGTCCAGAGGAGGCCGCTCGGACCCCTCAAGTACCCTGAGATACCGCTCGCCCGCACTATGAGAGGAGTAGTAGTGTTGAAGCACGCCGCGCCCGCGGTGAACATATACAGGCTGCGGGCCGGTAGCAGATCGTGCGCCGCACATCAGCCTTGGCCGGGAGGAGGACTCCGGCTCGCCGTACACAGGTTGGCCTCACTGGGGAAGGGCGGGCCCATACCCTGCCTCAGGAACGGTTCGGCGCTGCGCTGCTGCGGGGGCACTGAAACATTAAAGCTCGGCGGCAGAATTTGTTAGACCATCATCATTTTTTAGGGCACAGGCTTTTGTGGAAAGGTTGAGGGGCCAGCGGCGTGCAGATATCCATTTCGTGTACAAGCCACTGTGTGTAGTGGAGCAGGAGACGGGAGCATGGTAATAGCCGTGGCAACGACAGGATGGCAGTTTAACGGTTCGGGGAAGGTTTTACAAAAAGGCTCACATATAAAACAAAATATTATAGCAGGGGCAGAATGCCTTAAAAGTGAAAACTCAAAAAAAATATATATAACCTTCATATTCCTTTCAAGATTATATGAAGCAAGTTAACACAGAAATTACACCGGTTTCACCTGTGACAGGTGAACCCTAAATATCCTCTCGGTGGCTGGATTACTTAATAACAACGTAACCGGCGTAAGGAAATCGAGAATGATACACGGCCCATGAAATCTGGGGGCAAGCTTGCCCGCGGGAACAAAGTTCTTGACCATCACCTGGTCACCTACCTTCAAATGGGTGGGTCTCCGTCCACGATCATACCTTTCCCTAACCTTTTCATGAGAGACTTTAAGATTGGCTTTAGCCTTCTTCCAAAGATCTTTAATGTTGTCTGGGTCTATTGTCTCAGGTAGAATGTCACTCAGAGACCAGAGGTTAGAGAGCAGCGTGTTGGGAACGAACTTAAACATCAAAGAAGCTGGAGTAAACTTGTGAGATTCATGGACCGCCGAATTCAAAGCAAAAGCTAACCAATGCAGGGACGTATCACACCTGGAATGATCTTCATGATGATAGGCAATAAGCGCGGACCTGAGATTACGATTAACCCGTTCAGCCAGAGATGGTTGAGGGTAATAAGCAGAAGTAGTTACATGAGAGATGGACAAGTCAAAACAGAATTTACGAAAAAGATTTGATGTGAACGCCTTAGCATTATCAGACACAATATATTAGCACGGACCAAAAGAAGCAAAAATAGAATTTAGGCAAGTAATGGTGGACTGAGCGGTAGCCAGCTTAGTCGGAAATAACCAGGAAAATCTTGTAAAACCATCTACGCATACAAAGATGAACTTGTTGGCATTTCCCTTTGACTGGGGGAAGGGTCCTACATAATCAATATACAGGCGTTCCATGGGGCGCGAAGCCTGATGCGAAGACAAAAGGCCTACCTTGGTGGACATGGTTGGTTTACTAAGCAAACAGGATTTACAAGCCTTTACTAGTTCACGGATTTCACCGTCCATACCCTTCCAGATGAACATTTCACGAATCTTCTCACGAGTTTTAAAGATTCCAAGATGCCCCCCTAATGGGGTCTCATGTTAGTACTTGAAGATCATAGGCACAAGAACAGCTGGAACGACAACCTTCATCATCTTATCATGCCTCGCAGGGCAACATAGAACACCATTCCTCAGTACATAAGGGACAACATGTTCCCCAGAAGAAACGGTTTCAATTATCGGAGCCAGCGTCGGATCTTCACGTTGGTATTTCTCGATATCCCTAAAGAGCATGGGAGCATCTGTTAAGATGGCATTAACATCAGATAGTATGGACTCGGGAGGTGATGAACTGTCGACCGGTTCATGGGTCTCGACGTCGTTGGAAAACATACGGCTGAGTCCATCAGCGACAACATTTTCGGTACCTCGGATATTCCTGACATCGAATTGGAAGGCAGAAATACGGATGGCCCAACGGGCTATACGACCAGTACGACGCGGCCTACCTAAGACCCAGCTTAAGGCTTGATTATCTGTCTCCAGGTCGAATTTGACATGTTCCAGATAAAGACGGAACATTTCTAAGGCAAATAAGACTGCCAAACCTTCGAGCTCATAGATGGAATACTTGGCTTCTTGAGCCGATAGAGTCCTAGATGCATAGGCGATGGGTCGCCTCCCTAATTCAGTCTCTTGAAGAAGGACTGCAGCTACTGCTGACGACGACGCGTCAGTTTGGACGATGAATTTCTTTGAGATATCAGGCATAGCAAGGACAGGGGCATTAGAGAGAGCTAATTTAAGATCTTCAAAAGCGGCTTGTTGAGAAGGTCCCCACTCGAATTTGATGCCTTTCCTACGAAGAAGGTTCAAGGGCGCCGCTCTATTAGCGAAGTTAGGAATAAACTTCCTGAAGAAATTCACCATACCAATGAACCTGGCGATACCTTTAATGTCCTTGGGAGATTTAAAATCGCGGATGGCCTGTGTTCTAGAATGATCGACGGCAACACCATCAGGTGACCCAATATGCCCTAGGAATGACATAGAGGGCTTAGCAAAGGCAACCTTGGACAACTTGACAGTTAACTCAGCCTTACGAAGGCGATTGAGAACTTCTCGCAGATGATCTAGATGTTCTTCAAAGGTCTCCGAAAATACGACGACATCATCCAAGTAGTGATACAAGTACTCAAATTTGATGTCGGAGAAGACCCTATCTAGCAGCCTAGTGAGTACAGCTGCTCCCGTGGGGAGCCCGAAAGGCACGCGGTTGTATTCGTATAAATTCCAGTCCGTGGCAAACGCTGTAAGATGTTTAGACTCTTCCGCAAGGGGAATTTGATTGTAGGCCTGATTCAAGTCCAAGATAGTAAAGACCTTGGCCTTACGAAACCACGAAAAACAAGAATGAAGGTCAGGAAGGGGCACAGATTGTAACACCACCTTCCGATTGAGAGCCCTATAATCAATGACAGGCCTGAAGCCACCTTGGGGTTTCGGGACTAGAAAAATAGGCGAAGAATACGCCGACTTAGAGGGCCTAATAATACCATCCTTCAACATCTGATCGATGATTTCTTTCAGAGCCTTCATTTTTGGTGGAGATAGCCTATAAGGTGGAAAACGTACAGGAATCGAATCCGTGACCTCAATTTTGTATTCAATAAGGTCAGTAACACCAAGAGTATCAGAGAACACCTCTGGAAACGACTGACACAACTTACGAATACTATCAGCCTGCTCCTCAGGTAGATGTCTAAGGTCTAACAACATCTCATTCTGGGTAGGCGAAATAGATGAACATGATGCAGAATTACATTTTAACAAGGGGATTTTACAATTGGAAGCAAATTTGAATGTGCACGATTTACTCTGAAGATCGAGCACAAGACCAGTGTGAGAAATGAAGTCAGCTCCCAATATAATGGGGCAAGACAAGTGCTTGGCCACAAACAATTTGATTTTCCATGTAAATTTAAAAATACGAATTTTGACCTGTACAGAACCTAGAATTTCTAATGGAGATGAATTAGCCGAAACATATTGAACAGGAGATGAGCCATAGTCAGGTAGTTTACAAACAGATTTCAATTTTGAATACCATTGGTCCGAAATAATTGAACAAACACTGCCTGAATCTAATAGAGCGGTTATAGGCTCGTTATTTAACTCAATCTTAAGAAAAGGAACAGGTGCGGGGGAATCCGCCGCAATCCTAAGACACTCTTTGGGGCATTCAAAAGATGGATTTGCAGATTGAACGTTCCCTGAATTTTCGACCAGTTTACCAGGGGCTGAGCCTCGGGAAGGGGGATAAGTCGACTCAGCCGAAGCCCCTAGTCACATTTTATTATTGGCATTGGTGGAATTTGCACCAGAAGTTGAGCAGGAGGGGGTGCTATTTGAATTTGGGCAATTCTTGGCGATATGTGAGAAAGCCCCACATTTAAAACAGCCTTGTGATGAGCCAGCTCCATTATTTGCCCTACTAGATTTGATCAATGGACACTTGTTCCGAAGGTGGTCGGGTGACCCGCAAGCATAGCATTTACGAGGTGTGACAGGTCGGCGAGGTGGAGGCCGAGGATTACCAGAAGAAGGTGGGGGTTCTCTCGCGACACGCAAGGAATCGGCGTATCTAACTCCTTCCGCTGAGACGGCCAATGCTTCAAGTTCAGAGAAAGTTTGCGGGCACGCCGCGAAACATAAATATGACCTATAGGATGGTGAAATTCCTTCTACAATAGCCTGTACAATCTGATCTTCAGGAAAATGAAGAGCAAACACCCTAGTATAAAACTTAATGTCTTGTATGAAATCAGCGAGATTTTCATCCAATCTCTGTACTCGATAATAGTACTTCTGAATCAGAGATGACCTCGCGCGGGCAGGAATAAAATTTGCAAGCAAGTGTGCATGAAAATCTTCAATAGATGACTGTTCAGCTATGGCTCTTACTATTTTGTCAGAGAGAATACCAATTGCATAAGGATAGATGATTTGCAAAATTTGACATGGAGAAAGAGAAAAAACAAGGGCATGATCCTGAAATTCAACTAAAAACCTTAAGAAAGAAATAACTTCACTGGTGGTGTTGACAGAAAACTTCGAGATACCTCTGAGCAACATTGCCAATGGATGAGGCAAACTGCTGAACCCAGGTGACATAGTCGGTAAGGGTTTAAGTGGCAAAGAAGTTAATTCAGAACGTACATTATTCAATGAGTTACGGCGTTCAGACTCGTTGTCCAATGGGGCAGAGATAGATTGAGCAGCAACGGTTATCCTATTGACTTCTCCCTTTGGAGGCTCTTCCTCGCTACCTGCATTCATCGTGGTGGGTTGATCGATTTTGGGAGGAACTTCCCCAGTTAACAATTGGGTAACCTTACTGGATAATTCAGAAATATTTTCAAGCAACATACTAGCTTCCTTCCTCTGAACGTCATTCAACTTCAGAGACAACAGATCGTTAACTCTATTTGAAAAATGATATAGCCTGGCTTGCACACGCTTAATTTGATTAGGAGAAGGATCATTTTCGTCAAAAAACTAACTACAGATGCTAGCCCAGTAGTATTCTCGGTGATCGTGGAAAGAGAGTCGTCAATTTCTTTCTCTCCCAAAGTGGGGATGGAAATGGGCAAATCAAGGGACTCTCTAAGCTTGTTTGTGTCTACCGCAACCGTGCCTCCAGATTGCACATTTCTAATAGTTAATTCATAGATCAACTCCTCCTTGCGCAAATAGTTAAGATGGAGAACATCGCGAGGGCCGGGCATGATGACAGAACAATTTTGAAAAACTCAAAATAATTCCAGCAACTGAGAAAATTGTTAGAGTTTGGATCAAAGCAATGTTTAGCCGTCAAAAGGGGCTAAATTGAGACCCATTCAACCACGCTCTGCTACCACTTGTTACCGTGTTTTTGTGGTAGGTAGAGGTGAAAGAAGGTGGCGGGTGTGAACAGGTCTCAAGCTACGAAATTAAAGTTAATGTAAAATTTAACAAGGTTATATTTTCTTTCCAAAATTCAGAAAAAACACGAATGGCAGGTACAGAGTAGCAAGGTAACCAATTTCAAGTATAGTATTCACAAGATTTGGGCTTCGAGCCCCTAACTCACAATTCTTGGGCAATTAGCCCAACTTTACCCCAAAACCAGTTTCAACAGAGGGGCCGAAAACCCCATTCATGCCCAGGAGCACTTGCTCCAACTTACACAGTAAGGCCTCCTTGAGGCGCGCAGAAAACAAAATTTTCAAGAAAGAGCAACTTGCTCTCAAAATTTAAGCCTGTCAAAGGCCACACCTAATTCCACCTTCAAGCTGTCCTCTAAGGACGTAAACACAGTGGTAAAATACCCAACCTACTGAGGTCTATTAAGTGAGAAAAGGTTAATTACATGACCTCTAAAATAACAATTTGAGAGGAGGTGAACTGCACTCCTAATACACTTGTTTAAAACCTACTTGGCACTAGGCCGCTAATGCAAGGGCTAATCCCATGCTAAAGAGGTGACTTAGGATGAAACGAATTACATTTTTTTTTGCTAGGGGCTTTACGTCGCGCCGACACAGATAGGTCTTATGGCAACGATGGGATAGGAAAGGCCTAGGAGTTGGAAGGAAGCGGCCGTGGCCTTAATTAAGGTACAGCCCCAGCATTTGCCTGGTGTGAAAATGGGAAACCACGGAAAACCATTTTCAGGGCTGCCGATAGTGGGATTCGAACCTACTATCTCCCGGATACGAATTACATTACATAAAGGAAGAATTGGTTGTAAAAAAAATAAGTTCACCTCAAAACAATATGAGTAGGAGCTCGAGAGGGTTAAGCACTCTCTATCCCAATATGAATCTTGAAAGAGAATAGATACAAAGATTCTTTACATTTTAGGGAAAGTTACATTGTGGAAAAGCTTCGGACCCGCCCCGAGAGTTAAACTGCTGAGCAAGCAAGAAAAGAAGTTATTATACGGCCATTACCTGGTTGTAGAACTCCTGCCCGAAGAAAGAGGCGCTTCCCGCCCCCTGCTATGTACTTTACACACTGAAAAATGGTACAGAAGTGGCGCAGAGACCCTAAAATCAGCAGTTTATATACTCTCGCGGAAAGTTCGAGACGTTTCAGGAAAGAAAACACCCGCCCACAATCACTTTATTGGCTAGGGTACAGCAACATATCCCCTTTGGAAAAGATACACTTGATTGGTTAGAAATTAATTTTAAAAATTCGGGATTGGCTAAATACAAAACAAGGGGAAAGAAAGGGGTATACAGCCAACTTAAACAATAACAGAAAGAAATTTAACAAGAAACAAACTTTTGAAATAAAAATTTCTCCAAAAAACAGTTCTTTCACTTCGCACTAGGGTGCACTATTGTTGATCTTCAGTAGTGTCCTCTAGAAGAGAAGGTTCACACTTCTTACAATAGGGAAACAAAAATGCGTCGAAAACGACCCAGTTCAGAAACTACAAAATTTCCCAGTAGTGACATCTTCTGAGAAACTTGAAAATTAATACCGTAGATAAAGTTCAGACTTCCTCCAGCAGAGGAGTTTCAATTGGCGCAAATTTTAAATAATCTACAGTAATAGGCTATATGTGTTATATGTTAACAATTTTCGATATTACAATAACATACGACATTGAAAAATAATTAATCAAGGCTTTTTAGCAGTCTTAATTTCAAAAGAACTGCTTCCAATTAAATTACATAATAACATTTTCTTATTCGGACCAAACACAATAGCCGCAGTCGCTTATGTGCCGCCATTATCCAGTATTCGGGAGACAGTGCGTTCGAACCCAACTGTCAGCAGCCCTGAAGACAGTTTTCCGTGGTTTCCCATTTTCAAACCAGGCAAATGCTGGGGCTTACCCTAATTAAGGCCACGGCCGCTTCCTTCCCACTCCTAGCCCTTTCCTGTCCCATCGTCGCCATAAGACCTATCTGTGTCGGTGCGACGTACAGCAACTTGTAAGAAAATAATAATAATAATCTTATTCGTGAGAACTACCAGTCTTATTTACAGAAAGTAGGTGTAGGTAGCAAGGCCATACTGGTAGCTCACTAAATCAGTCATTCAAACGGTCAACATTGTGTGCGTCTCAAGTTTGAAGTTTTTGTTTCAAAATATCGGCAGAATACATTTTCTCATGTTGGTGTCCTGACGCTGTAAACTTGCTTCAAGGATTGACAACAATTCAAACAAATTCCCACTCATACGAAAGTAATTAAGGAACATTTTTAGATCATTGGTACGTTCATCTAGAAGAACGCTGAGTTTCTCGTTCTAGGCGATATGAATTCAATGGATGGACCCAATGAACCTTAGTACTATTCTTTCACCTCAACCTTCTTTTCGGAAGAATAAAAATCCCAAGGATAATGTGCTCGTCCATGGACCAGATTCAAACCGAGACGCAAATATGAGGTGGGGACGAGAAGTTGCCGGCAAGTTGACGGAAGTGGACAGCAAGTTGACGGAAGTGGATAGCAAGTGTCTGAGAAGTGGAGTGGAGTGACGTGGCGTGGAAAGCAAGTGGACCCTGTGAAAGGGCCCTTATGGGAGCAGCAATTGAGGTAATTAGAAAAACAAAAGCAAGGGTTAAGGGAAAGAAGACACGGTGGTGGACAGACAAAATAAAAAAAAATAAAAAATAAACAATGTGAAGAAAGAATGGATAAGGGAAAGCAAAAAACATATCAGAGGGATGAGAATAAAATAGACAGGTTACGTGTGGAATACAAAAGATTGAAACTGCAAGTAAAGAGGAGTATCAAGGAAGAAAAGGAGAAATGTTGGGGAGAGTTTACCAACAAAATTTAGCAAGATAGTCGAGGAAATCAGGAACTATTATACAGAGTAATAAAATCGAAAAGAATAAATCAAGAAAATATCAAGGCATTAGAGAGAGAAGATGGATCCATAGTACATGACGAAAAGGGTCTTCAGAAGGTGATGGCAAAGTATTTTGAAAAACTTTATGAGGATGACTGCTTGAAGGAAGAAGGATGTAAGAAAATGGAAATAATAGATGGAGAAAAAGAAAAGAGAACCCGATAACATAGTTGGAACTTGAAAGGGCAGTGAAAGCAGAGACCAAAGGTAAAGCAAGTTGAAAAGACAAATTCAATGCTGATATAATTAAGGCAGCAGGAAGCATTGGACTACAGTGGCTACACCAAGCCCTCAGTGCCATATGGAAGGATGAAAAGATACCTGAAGATTGGCAACAAGGAAGCATTGTACCATTGTTCAAAAAATGAAATAGGAAGAAGACTGAGGGATATAATAGAAACACAGAGGAAGAACAATATGGCTTTAGACTGAATAGATCAACATTAGACTTTATATTTACAGTGTGAATGATACTGGAAAAATATCTAGAAAAGAACAAGGAAATCATCTTCCTATTTTTGAATTTGGAAAAAGCTTATGATACAGTTAAGAGAAAACATGTATGGGAATGCCTACTGAAAAGGAATGTACCAAAATCATTAATTAACAAGATAACAACGTATCATGAGAGTAAAAGCAGTGTACAAGTGGGGAGTGGTGACTATGAAACATTTTATACAAAAAATAAAGTCTCAAGCAAGGAGGTGCACTGTCACTTAATGTTTATTATATTGATGGATGAAATCATAAAACATGTAAAACAGAGCATCAGTAGTGATGAAGTGAAGGCTTTGGTATTTGCAGATGATGTGGTGATTTGGGGAAAGGGAGAAAATGAAGTACAAAGGAGACTGGACATTTGGAATGAAAATCTGAAGGAGGTTGGAATGGCTATTGGTAAAAAGAAAACTGTAGTCATGAGGAAAAGAGAAGCAAAGTGAACATAGGTGGAGAATGGTTAGAAAATGTAGAACAGTTTATATATCTGGGTAGCATTATTAATGGAAGTCATGAAATCAACCCTGAAATTAATAACAGACTAAGTAAAGGTACAACATTTTATCATCAAGTCAGAGAGCTTTTATGGGATGACAAAGTACCCAAGAGAACGAAATTAACATTATATAAACAGTATTTTTTACCAATTTAACATACAGACTAGAAACGCTGGTAACTAATAAGAGACAAGATAGTAAGATCCAAGCAGCAGAAATGAAATTTTTAAGAACATCAGTTAAAAAGATAAAAAGAGATAGAATTCAAAAGATCAGAGAAAAGCTAAATATAGAACCATTAGTACAGAAGATAGAGAAAGCAAGACAGATGGTTTGGACATGTAAAAAGAATCAGAAAGGAACTGGTAGCAAGAAGGGAATTAGAAAGAGAAGTTAAGGGAAAGAGACCAGTTGGAAGACTGAGAAGAAGGTGGATGGATCAGATTTGGAAGGACATTAGAGAAGCTAGATTGGATGTGGCAGAAGTAATGGAGCAGGAATAATAATAATAATAATAATAATAATAATAATAATAATAATAATAATAATAATAATAATAATAATAATAATTGTACCGGGTGATACACCTCCACGCCTCTAATTCAAACTTTGCGCCAGTTGAAACTCCTCTACTGGAGGAAGCCTGAACTTTAACTACTGGGTTAATTCTCAAGTTTATCAGAAGATGTCATTACTATAAATATTGAATGTTCTGAACTGTGTCTTTTTCGATTCATATTTGTTTTCTCTGTAGCAAGAAGTGTGAACATTCTCTCCTAGATGGCACCACTTAAGAACTACTATTGTGCACCCTAGTGCAAAGTGAAGGAACTTTTCTTTGAAGAAATTTAGTATTTATAAGTTTGTTCTTTATTAAATTTCTTTCTGCCATTGTTTAAGTTGGCAACGTTAACCCTTTCTTTCCACCAGTTTTGAAATTGGCCAATCATAAATTTCTGTAATTAATTTTCCACCAATCCTGGTTTTCTTCTTCAGTTTTGACATGTAATCTTTTGGCCATCCAATAAAAAGCTTGTGGGCGGGTGTTCTTATTCTTGAAAGGTCTCGAATGTTCCACGAGGGTATATAAACTGCTGATTTTCGGGTCTCTGGGCCACTTCAGTAACATCTATCATTGTGTAAATTATGTAGCAGGGGGCGGGAAGCGCCTCTTTCGTCGCGCAGCAGTTCATCAATAAGGTAATGGCCTTTTAATAACTTCATTTCTTGGTAGCTCAGCAGTTTAACTCTCGGGGCAGGTTCGATACCTTTTACCATGTAACTTTCCTCTAAAATGTAAAAGACACTTGGTATAGATTCTATCTCTTTAAACTACATATTGGGATAGAGAGTGCTTAACCCTCTCGAGCTCCCACTCCTATTGCTTTGAGGTGAACTTATTTTCACAACCGTTTCTTCCCTTCCTAATGTAATATAAATTGTTTTTTATATAAGTCACCTCTGTAGTATGGGATTAGCCCTTGCATAAGCGGCCTAGAGCCGAATAGGTTTAAATAAAGTATATTCGGAGTGCCAGTTCCGCCTCCACTCAAGTTTGTATTTTGGGGCCTTGTAATTTTCCTGTTTATTTACTAAATTGGCCTCAGTAGGTTGGGTATTTTTACCCCTGTGTTTACGTCCTTAGAGAACAGCTTGAAGGTGGAATTTGGTGTGGCCTTTGATAGGCTGGAACTTTGAGAGCGGGTTGCTCTTCCAAAAAAAAAAATTGTTTTTGTGTGCCTCGAGGAGGCTTTTACTATGTAATTGGGAGCAAGTGCTCTTGAGCATGATTGGGGTCTTCTGCCTCTTGGTTGAATCTTGTATACGGGTAAAGTTGGGCTTATAGCTCAAGAATTGTGTGTCTGTAACTACTGTAATTGTACATTCTCGATTTGTTGCTAGGCTACTAAGTACCTGTTATATTTGTTATTTCTTGATCTTGAAAAGAAAATATAACCTTGTTAAATTTTAAATTAACTTTAATTTCGTAGATTGAGACCTATTCATCCCAGCACCTTCTTTCACCTCTAACTACCACGGATAACTCCGTAATAATAATAATAATAATAATAATAATAATAATAATAATAATAATAATAATAATAATAATCGTATGGCCTCACAGAATTTCTAACGCTCTTCAATAATTGTGACTTGTAGGCCTGTACCACGTATAACTCTAAATTTTGAAGTCTTATGTCAGGTAGTCAGACTCTGAATGTAACAAATACTGATAGGTCTATATACATACAGCATAAGCAAAATATATAACATCTTAAAATACTGACCTAGTCCATTCTTTGTTGAAATAATAATAATGTCACTCTCCTTCATCTATCAGCTGATTGAGTACTTGGCTAAAACATGGCGGCTGGACTGGCCTTGGCCACACTGTACATATAGAGTCACTGTAAACGGGTCCATAGAGCGTTCCAATCTTAAATTGCAGTACAGCGAAGATGGAGCGCATTGTTGCGAAATCTACTCGTGAAGATCACGCTCGAGTGTGACTCAAACAGGGCGTCACAGTTCCACATTTTTCGTTTGTAATTTTGTAATTTTAAGTTCATTCATTCATAAATTAATATTTGTAGGAGGGTAAAATAAATACAACATACCTTCATCACTGGCGTTGCTCTCAGACATTGGACGTACACCTTCTATCCTTTCTGCAAGGCCTGATGTTCCCGCTTTGGATGAACCGGGTTCGGGAGATGAACTTGAGGATGATCCGGACGATGAACGAAGTCGTATTAAAAACTTTTCATCGTCGATATCGTCCTGTAATTCGTCTGCTTTCCACAAATCTCTTTGATTTTTCTTTACTTCGCTCCACGTAATTTCTTTCATGGCATAAAAATGTTAGTTCAGCATTAGGAACAAAACCATGTTCATTACCCGCGTGGACTAATGCAAATCACGGTCCTCGGCTTTTCGGTGGCCTAAGTCCCGAACTCACCCCTTCAATGGCGGCCTGCCGTGCACTTTTCACTGTCGTTTCCTTCCATTCTTTTGTCACTGTCTGCCCAATATTTACCCATGATTCATCTGTGTAAATTATAGCTTTATTTTGTGCCCTCAAACGTTTTATCTCCCTGAGATATCTGTGCCTCCAATTAATAATTTCGTCGGTTTCAATGAAAGCTGTTGTATTACCCCGTCTTAAATAACGGAAGCCTATAGAATGTAAGAAGCGATACAACGTTGTTTTGGAAAATCGTGGCAAAGAATCTTCTCCATTTACCCGACTCAAAATCACGTTCAATGTCGGTGGTATGTTAGCAAATAAAAGGGAGTGAACCACCCGACTCATGACCATGTGTGTGTTCTTTCCTTATAGCATAGATTGTTTTTTCGGAACAACCTGTAGCTCTAGCTGTTTCACTGACTGCGCTGCTCATATTCATAGTCTTTAAAAAATTATCCAGGACACTCATTATAATATTGCGTTCTTTTCCCCTGAGTTTACCTACGGAACGTTTCTTTTTAATTTGACGATCCATTGCACATCCTTCTGCACTTTTTCTTCGAACTAAGAATCCCCCGCACGATCACGAACTGAGAACTACACAGACTACACAAACACAATCCACTTGTCCTCAGAACTATACATTTATCACTGATCTTGTCCGGTCCCATGGCTTAAATGATTAGCGTGCTGGCCTTTGGTCCAGAGGGCCCCGTGTTCGATTCCCGGCCGGGTCGGGGATTTTAATCTTCATTGGTTAATTCCAATGGCTCGGGGGCTGGTTGTGTGTGCCGTCTTCAGCATTAGAATTCATCACAGGTAGGGCCACATTCTTATAGACGCGCAGGTCGCCTATGCGGTGTCAAATCGAAAGACCTGCACTCGGCCTCTTCGGAGGCCACACGCCATTAAATATTATATATCACTGATCTTTATTTAATCAATCTTATAATACTGATTAAATGAACACCACTGCACACGGCTGTCAGTATATTTAAAAGCTCAGCCAGCCGAGTCACCCGTGAAACGTAAACAAACGAGACATTCTCCCTGTCATAAATTAAGAGATAACGAGATAAGGACTTGAGGTATGATTTAAAAATAACTTCCATATCCGAAGAACGTTTGCTTTGCTTCAACCATGCCTTGATCCTTCTGCACTTTTTCTTCGAAACTAGATCCCCACGCACGAGTACGAACTCACGAACCACACAAACGAAATGCACTTTACCTCAAGAATTGTACATATGTCACTGATATGTATTTTATCACTATTATACATACTACTGACGAAATGAGCACTGCACTGCCTTCGACTGTCTGGAAATGTTAAAAGCGCATGTTCGGGAGAACATTACCGGTATTTCAGACAGCCAGCCAGCCGAGTCACGCTCGAAACCAAAATTCAAGGAGATATTCTTCCTGTCACAAATCAAGAACTAAGCAAGATAAGAACTTGGGATTGTTTTAAACATAACTTCCATATCTGAAGACCATTTGCCTCGCTTTGACCTCCCATGCAAATTCAATAGGAAAGACGCTGGCCAGCGGCTAACTTTTTCGTGCCTGCACATAAAATCCCCTGAACATGACTGAAAATAAACGCATATACTGCATTTTGTTATCATTTAAATTTAAAAATAAACTTATCTACATCGAGCTGAAATTTTTCTTTACCAGCAGTTAAAAAAATGAGGAAAATTATGAATATAAAATAGGAGTTATGACATGGTAAGTTCTATGAATGAAGATTTTGCACTTGGCGAAACTTTCCAGTGTATTACCATTTTCACACAAAATAATTTTTTTACATTTTTTTGTTAACGGCATCAAATGCGCCTTGAAATTCTGTACATAACACGATATTCACCCATTTTAACCGATAACATTCTGATTTACGGATATTTGGCAAACCAGCTGCATTAGAGTAGAACAGCGCTACCCGCAAAACATGGGAGAAGGAAAGAGACGGTATTATCCCATTACTGCTGTACTGCAATTTAAGGTAAAGGGGTCCTGGCGCATACGAATGGGCGGACATGCTTCATGATTTCTAATGCAATCAGGTGTTCTGTCAGGCATCGAAATGAGTGAAAAAAAAGAATTATAGGAACTGGAATTTATTTCAGTTGAAGGCGGAACTCAGAAGAAGAAATGCGAAAGTTCATGGAAGGAAGAGTGAACTTTTAAAGAGGTATTGTTGTTTGTATTATAGCTGCTGTATATTTTCTTAACTCGACATAAGGCCTAGGCCTAGTACAATGTCACTTTTATGGATTCTTTAATCGTCAATATCCGCGTAATATTTCGTATTTTATCCTTTGTAGGCTCGAAGATTATGATGCCACATTTAATGTGGAATATCAGCAGGATGAGGAGGAGGATATTTTCATAATGAAAGTACCAAGTGCTGTAGCATACAAGGACGTAAATGAAAGTACAGAGCTTCCAACTGTGACAGGCCAGTGTTTTTCAAGATATTTAAAGAACTGTGAGCAACGTGATTCAGGTGTGGGTAGTAAAATGTACAAAGAGAGGTATTTGTTGTGCTTGCGTTGGACACAGGAAGGTGAATTTACATTTTTAAAAGGCAGAGTTGCATCGGAGTATAGGAAAAATGTGGTATATCATGTAGACTTGAAAATAGCAGACTTCTTAATTGAGGAGTGCCAGTGTGAATGTAGTGCTGGTATGGGACCATTTACTTACTGCAAACATGTATGTACTACATTACATGCTTTCTTAGATTTCGATACCAGCAAGACCTTCATCTGCCAGGAAACCTGTAGCAGCCAGCTACAATCTTTCCACAAGTGCAAAAAATTTAAAGCCTCCCCAGTTAAGGCTAATGCACTAGTTTTAAAGACAGTCCAGGTCAAGTCATCTGTTCAAGATATTGGAAGTCATGATCCCCGGCCACACCAGTTCCGAAATACTTCTTCATACAAATCACCCATCCCCAAATCCCATGCCAATATTACAGTTGTATCCCTCTGCACATCTTAAAGCTGTTTATAATGATCATGATTATTTTGGATCTGGTGAGGAGAAATTTTTAACTTCTAGAAAGTTGAAAGATGTTTCTCCAGGGGATTGTACTGATGTGGAACTTAAAACTAGGGGACAGAGTACAAATCCACTTTGGTTCACAGAACGCTCCATCAGAATACCTAGCTCATTGTTTAAACGTGTTTGTCACCTTACCGAGAGGACTGACACAAAACAATTCTTAGCTCAAGTAACATCAAATCATGAATTGTCTACACCTGCTATTGTTCGTGGAAGAAAGTATGAAGCTGTGGCAGTAAAAGCTTTTGAGGAACTTTACTCTATCAAGGCACATGAGTGTGGATTATTCATAAGCACAGAACATCCATACTTATGTGCTTCACCTGACCGAGTTCTGGATGAGAATGAACATCTTGAAATCAAGTGTCCATACTCATGCAGAGATGAAATGGTTTCCTGCGAAACGATGGAATACTTGTATCTTTGTGATGTATCAGGAAACCTAGCTTTGAAAACTGATCACTCATACTACTATCAGATACAAGGGCAGCTGTACTGTGCTGACAGGAGTCTTTGTAGACTTGTAATATACACCTTCAGGGACATGAAAGTTATCCTTGCTCATAGGAATGAACAATTTATTAAACATACGATTTCTTCACTAAAACTCTTTCTCAATAACTATCACAAATCATATATCATAAATAAGTTCCTCTATTTAGGCAGTGAATAAGAAGAGACCCCCTGATATTGGCAATGATTCCATGAGTGAGGACTTACAAATGGACGCTAGTAATATTGATACTCAAAGATAAAGTTCTGAAGATACATTACGGGACATGGCTCAAAGTCAGCATGTTCCTGTATCTACATATTCTAAAACTCATCTTGGTTCCTACATAGTATACGTAGAATCGACTGAATCTCAAAATAAAATAGGACATATTCACCCTGTGACTCTGGGTCGGATTTTCTATGAGAGGCAAATTGGTGAAGTTAAGGCAATTCATAGGAAGGGAAGAAATAGGATCCAGATTACTTTCATGTCTAGTAAGGCTGCAAACGCATTTCTTTCTCATCCCATTCTTAAGGAAAAGAAATTGAAAGCGTTTATTCCGTCCTCGAATATTCATCGAGTAGGGGTAGTACGGAGGATAGACACTACTATTTCCGAATCCGACATTCTAACCTATTTAGAATCGCCATATCCTGTAGTGAAAGTACAACGTCTAAATAGACGATCATCGAAACAGGGCAAAACTGAATATATCCCTACATGTACTGTGAAAGTTGTATTTGAAAGTCAACATCTTCCGAAAAGTGTTTCCATTTTTAACCCTTTGAACCCCGAATTATATTTTTGAACAAAAAAAATTGCTTTAACAGTTATTCAGTTTCAATACTGTACTGTGAACATATAAATGTGTGAAATACTATTTATTGAAATTGGTTAACAAAATAGAACATGTTGCTTTAAAGCAACATTGGGGTCAGGAGTCAATATTTTATACAAGGGTTAAAGAACATCGCAGGCACTTACGTCTTTGCCAGCCAGAGAAGTCTGCTGTGGCAGAACATGCCATACATAATGACCATCAAATAATTTTTGATGCAACTTCTGTCATTTGTAAAGAGAAACATTTTATTCCCAGAATCATTCGTGAGGCGATAGAAATTGCTAAACGCCCGAATAATTTTAACAAAGGTGACGGCTATATACTGAGTAGATCATAGCTACCCTCCATAGTTAACTCGTCAACATCTTTCTCCGTGACTCTGGAGGCCCTGGAATGAACTACCTTTCTAACAGGGTCTCTCTATCTTGAGTCTGGTTACTCTGGAGTGACCGTAGCCATTTTGCTTTGTTGTTGCTCTGAAGACGATCCTGGTCGCAGGATTGAAACGCGTCAGCTGGTATTTATTTATTATTACACGACCTAATATCCCCAAATAATTATCGTAATGAGGCTTAGGTTTGTTACAATGTGTAAACTTTATATATTCCTGTTATTTCAGCTCGTACATTTTAACAAACATATTATTAACACTTAAAACTATAAATGATGTTATATACAGGGTGGCTGAGAAGTAGTGACTCACTGTTGTTACATTACAGTTTTACAAAAACATGTGCATATAATGATTAAATGATGGTGCACAATTGGTCATATGACAAAACAGAACAACACTTGAAATAGTATTTATATGAGTAGAAAGAGTTCTTGATAGAGGGAAGATGAAAACAGGCTCATATGGCAAATTGTAACTTTCGAAGATAGTGAAACAGTCACAAATACTTGAACCGCGATCCCTTCATACTGGCAGTCTGTCTTCATGGATGTCATTACTTATTGTGGAAGTTATGGAAGCAATTGCGTGCAGATGTCAAACACAGGTGCACTTTACATTTAGTACACAGCAACTGAGTGAATCCAGTAGGGCAAAATTTGTAGTGACCTTTCTTTTCCTCATATTCTGGCCAGTGCCCACATTCATCATATCGTACATCTGCAACAGGCCTTGGGGGAAAATGTCTCTTCTTTTTAATTTCCTTAGGTGACTCACTTGGGTGACCTCGTTTCCTACATTTTGTTTTCCCTGCCCTAGTCAAAGCTGATGCTGTTTGAGCTTGAAACTTTAGTAGTGAATATTTAAAATTCTTATTTTGTTGCTTCTGGTGTCTTCGTTATAGAAGCCAAGCATTGACTACGGCAACTCCAATGCACCAGAACACAATTCTCATGCATCATTTCAAAGAACGTATATCAATTCTGTACAATTCAAGCAGCATATCTGCCAAGTCAACACCACCCATAAATTGATTGTACTCTTTCACGATATATGGGCTATCAACATTAATCCGTTTCCTGTGGCTCACTGGCTGCATATGTAGATATGAAGTCTACAATATACATTTGAATAATAGGCTATAATTATTTCACGGACAAATATTGCCTTGAGAAGCTTACAACGTTTTCAGGTTTAATATCCAGATCCCTTCCACTAGTAAATGAAGATGTTTCATCTTCTATATCTGAAAAGTTATCTTCTAGGTCAGAAATATTACCACCCAATCCTTTGTCCAGAAGGTCCTCTATATCTCTTTCAGTCCTAAGTATTGAGTTCATTATGTACCGAGTTTTATTTGAACACTGAAACTTTTAATATTATTTTTAGGTTCGAGGAAGCACAACCACTCAGCCCCAGTGTAGCTTAGGAGCAACATGATTTTTGAACCAATGCACACAAATACTGTTGATTTCTTCACTGAATTTAAAGGTAGAATATGAATTCTGGAATATATCCTGTAATAATTATTGTAGGTAGCAGTTTCAAAACTCAAACTAAACACACGATAACACAAGATGAAAAACATTCAGTCCAGGTTCCCGCCATTCTGTGATGTAGCTGAATCCAAAGAGTACACACACTACCATGGAATAGCAGATATGAGGCATCTAGTGGGTGATTCAGGAACTACTAAGATGTGGTTTCAAAGCAACATCCGAGTTGAAGGGAATAATATTGTTTTCTGGTACTAAAAATGATGAAATAATGTAGCTCTGAAGCAACACTAGGGCTGAAAGGGTTAAGGTCATTTTAGAGGTTCAGGTTTTTATATTGTCTCGTTTATTATGCAAACCCTGTCAGCGGTATGGCCATACCACTATTAATTGTCGTTCAAGGGAGCCGAGATGTGGTAAATGTTCCCTTAATCACACTACCGAAGATTCCACTCAACAACTATTTAAATGCGCTAATTGTGCAGAAAATCATCCTGGGGGTCTGAAAGATGTGAAATCCACAAACAACAGAAAGAAGTCAAAAAAATTATGAGTGTTGAAAACAAATCATATTTAGAAGTCAAAAACTATTTTGCCCCATTAGAGTCCATATCCAACCCCTTATGATGCCACAACATTTCCCTTCTTTACCAAATAGAAATTCACAATCGGAAGAAACTTTCCCTCGAAAGCGTAAATATACTATGGTGGTTAGTAACCCTCCCCGCCCACCCATTAAACCAGGTTATGACAGGACAGCGTATCTGAATTTGATAAGTAATCCGAAGATGGTTACAGAAAATTCTGGCACTGCAGTAGTGAGATTGATACCTGCTAATCCTAACGAGACTGCATCTACCTCATGGAAGTCCAGTCAACAAGGGCAACCTTCGGATCCCCACGCACAAATATCAGCATCTACCTCTGTCACGGCTTTGCATTGTAATTCAAATGTTAATTCTAATGAAAAATATCGAAACGTTTCTAAGAAATTTGAAGATTTAATGGAACACATGGGACAAAACATCCAATGGAAGGATCTGTTAAGTCATTACATGATGAGGTTCTTCTATTGGGACATTCCACTACTTCCAAGTAAACCATACGGTTATTGCAATGGAATTGTAGGAGCATTCTAAATAAGAAACATGAATTAGTGAGTTTGTTAAATTCTTTTGATCCTGAGGTAATTTTATTGAGCGAATCTTGGTTGAAATCTCATTTCCGTATGAAAGGTTTTTCGGCGCTACGGCATGATGCACCCATCTCTGGAAGTACATGCATTTTACTAAAACAAGACATCTATTTTCAGGAAACCCCATTAAACTATATTATACCGGGAACTCAAGCCCTTACAGTACAAAAGATTGGTACGTGGTTTCAATATACTGCCCGCCGTGGATAAAAGGTAATAATGCTCAATGGGACATATTTTTCTCTCGCAATTTTCACAAAAAAGCACTCTCATAGCTGGTGATTTTAATGCCCACAATCCTCTTTGGAGGAACATATCTAGCTGTCCGAAAGGGAGGAATATCGAAAAAATTACCGTAAAACAGGAACTGGTTATCCTCAACGACGGCTCTCCTACTCGACTAACAGCCCCCAACATTAATAAAAGTGCAGTAGATCTCACTATTTGCACAGGTGATTTAGCACACAAAACAAATTGGAGTGTAATTTATGATACATATCAAAGTGACCATTTCCCAATAATAATAGATATAGGCCCACAAGTTTACAGAAATGTGTCACAATTTACTACATCCCGTAATCTCCGTTCATTTGATCCTGATTTATTCACAACCTTTCTTGCTGATAAAATACGCTCTACACCTCCACATACACATCTTCTTGACTACAATATACTTTTACAATTTATCCATTCCTATTTATATACCTATCATCCCATCGAACACACGCAGATTTTTAAAAAGAACAAATCTATTCGCTGGTGGGATTACGAATGCGCTTCCCTAGTCCGTCGAAGGCAAGCTGCCTTAAAAGCATATCGAAAATATGGCACTTACGATCATTATGTTCAGTATAAAAAAATTGTCGCTTCTATACAGTCTATTTTGAATGAAAAAAAAGACGAACAGCGTGGAAGGTATTTGTCACATCTCTCAATAGACACACGCCTATCAAAGATATATGGGCAGCCATCAAACATCTAAGTAATGCTCACACAAATGTTTCTCAATCGGACCCTATCGGAATTGCCCAATTTTATCACCAACTGACACCGAATTACGTGGAACCTTCTTACGAATATTGTTTAAGACTTCCCTCCGCGAAATTTTCTAGTCTCCTACAAAATGTCTCCCTTAATGAACTCGATATGGCACTCGACATCGAAAAGATTCTAGTCCGGGCAGAGATTCCATAACTTATAAAATATTGAAGCATCTACCGTCCCATGCTAAGCAAACGCTGGTACATAAATTTAACGCCATACTCGATAGACATGCAATTCCTGTCGATTGGAATGATTTTCAAATCATACCAATATTGAAAAAAGGTAAACATCCTAAAGAGAAAATGGGTATAGAGGGATCACGTAGGGATCCTGCCTACGTAAAACTTTCCAACGAATTCTCTTGCACCGTCTTCTATGGTGTTTAGAATATTATAATATACTTCCAGTCTATCAGTTTGGTTTCTTGAAAGACAGAAGTACAACAGACGCCCTTAACAATTTTTTTTACAGACTTATTACTCGCTCGAAGTCGAGGTGACGTTGTGACAGCTCTGTTTCTCGATATAAAAGGAGGAGTACTCCTCGCCAAATTGCATAAGTGGCAATTTCCTATCCCGTTTATTAATATCCTAAGACAATTATTAACTAATCGTCACATTTTTGTAAAAAGCAATGGGTAGATTCTTGATTCTAGTTACACTTCCAAAGGTCTTCCACAGGGTGACATTTTGGGCCAGATCTTGTATCTGTTATATACCTTTGACTTAGAGCAGGTGATTACTCAACATGCTAGAATCCTACAATACGCTGACGCTATAGTTATTTATTTCATTAAAGAATCTGGAACAGAATCCCGTCCTACCATTGAAAATACACTAACGATCCTCCATAGATGGCTTCTACATCATAGTTTAGAAATAGAATATCAAAAATCCTCTGCAATGATTTTTACGAGGAAACGAAATTATGACCGTACGCCAATAACTTATGGCTCTCATGAGATTAGTATAACAACTTCGATCACATATTTAGGAATCAAAATTGATAACAAATTACTCTGGAAAGAACATATAGAATATATTCTTTCCAAATTAGCAACTAAATATAATATTCTTCAATCTCTCACTAAACGCACTTGGGGATCGGATCTTTATGTACTTCTTACGGTTTATAAAAATATAATCAGATCAGTATTCGAATATGGTTGTCACTTTCTTGATATAGCATCCAGTAGTCACCTACGCAAACTTGGTACCTTCCAGTTTAAAATACTCCGATTAATCATGGCGGCTATGTCTTCCTCCCCAACGAATGCACTTTTAGCTGAAGCATCAGAACCGCCATTAACGTTTCGACGACGACTAATCGCAAGCAAATATCTTCTAAACAAATTAAATAAATATCGCCGCCCAATCCTCCGGAAACTACAGCTGTTACACGAATATTATCAAAACCGGAATGTTAAGGAAGAATATCAACCAGCTCTATTATGGGCATTTAACCAATTCGGCCACTTTCGTACTAGTATGGTACAAACATTAAACCATCCGAAATACTCCATACCTTTTCGAGCTAGTACATTTAAATCCGACATTCTTCATACTATCTTTGGAGATCGATCTTCAATACTATGAACAAACATTCATGTCACGAATAGTCTATTACACGTTGTTTTAAGTAATCATGAACAGTATATTACTTTCTACACGGATGGTTCAAAACATATCCAACTGGTGTAGGCGCTGCATTTTACTCGCCACAACTGACCGTAAAAAAATACACTACCACACGTTGCTTCTTTCACGGCCGAAATATTCGCAATACGCCAGGTTTTATTGTATATAAAATATTCCGGAATATTAAAAGCTCCAATTTGTACTGATTCCTTAAGCATATTGATGGCCTTAGACAATCCCGAACATACAAATAATTGGTATATTCAGAATTTACGCAAATTAAGTTATGACTTGTCGCTCCGTAATGTTAAAGTACTCTTCGCGTGGATTCCGGGCCATTCTGGAATCCAGGGGAACATGAAAGTCGATACCCTAGCAAACGAGGCAGCACTGGGTACCGGATTAGATTATTACATCGCAGTTCCATACATAGATTTATGGGAACATTGTCGTCACTTCATCAAAGGCCAGTGGAATGCAGAATGGCGACGAACATCACAGGCGAAAGGTAAGCATTTATTTACGCTTCTGCCTGACATTCCTAACCAACCATGGTTCGCTTTTGGTAAATGCACTCGCCGTCATATTACTACAATCATAAGACTCCGTTTAAATCATGTATGTACGCCTGCACATCTCTATCGCCTTAATATTATCGAAAGTAAATTATGTCCATGTGCACAGGCACACGGGACTATAAATCACATCTTTTTTTAGTGTCAGACATATAACAATCAACGACGCGAGTTCATATCTAAACTTCTTAACGCGGGTTACCAACTGCCGTTAAATGTTTCGTGTTTAGTGTACCAACTGACGTTTCGTACTGTAGGCTTAATTCTCAATTTTTTAATTGCCTGTAACATTCATTTGTAAACTTTTCCTTTCCATCAGGTAACTTATATCCTTTCTCATCCCAACCCTTATTTGTGGTCCGGTCTAGTTCGTTTGTAGTAAGACGTCGTGACGGATCACACAGGCGTGAAGAATTAGAACCTTTTGTCCCAGTGTTTATATGTTATGTCCTGATCAGTTACCCTAAAATAACTTTGTTAGATTTTATCATTTCCCGCTCTGAATTAGCCACATTACATAGCTATCCCTACTCTCCTGTAGTGTACTAATTTCTTTTAAGTTGGTACCTCTCCTAGACAATACTTAACCTGCAAACCAGTGACTGAACGTAGCGTTTTACGACGATGTCCAACAACTAACCAAGAAGAAGAAGAACACACACATATATCTATATATATATATATAGATATATATATATATGTATTCATTTTGTCTTCATACACTACCCAAAAGTTGGCTATCTTTTCGAATATATTAACATGTATTTCGCATTTTGCTCTTCTCTTAATCCTTGAAAGATATTGCCAAAGCAATAAACTGTTTTGAAATGTGAACATTTTGGGCAGACGAATGCTTTAGAAGGAGCCCATTCACATACGCTACAGAATAGTAGTTTATTTCTCAATCTGGTCTTATTAACAGAAAAAGCAGGATCAAATACTCTTCTGTTTCAGCAGGACAATGTGGTAAACAGAGCAATGCCTTCAAAATATGTCAAATTTGAAAAGATGTAGTCAGCTACAATATTTTTCAGTTCGATAGAGAGTTCCAAAATTCCATAAATTCTTAGTTCTCTTTCAGCGATTCTGTGGACTTGTTTCTTAAGAAGGAAACCATACTTTCCAGTGTCGACTCAGTTAAATGCAACTTAAGAGCCGTTCCAGTCTGTCGAACACACAAATTTAATAGCGTGTTGTTTTGCAGGTACCGTATGTTATAGTGTAAGGTTTATATTGAGTTTTTTAAGTTTCTGTGGACTTTGCCACCCACCAATTCCTATCTAACTTCATAACCACTTTCTGTAATTACATTAGGGAAATATATAGCTAATGGGATTATATTGATGAAACTGCCATCTCCTTTGCAGTTTTCTAGTTCGACATGTAGAGATTTCTTAAAATAGGATCACTAAAAACTACGGTGCCCTCTAAAAATTTTTTTTCACAGAATTCAACATAAAAAGATAGACACTTGGCCCTGAAACTTATCAGCTTCTTTCTTGTTCTTCTGCTGCAGTGGAAGAACGTCTACTCTACCTCCGTAAAAAGTACTAGATTTCCATAAAAATAACTAACGTACTAAAAATGTCCACGAAGTGCTAGATCTAGTACTAACGTACTAACGGTGGAAACCCTGCTGGTCGCCCCGGAAGCCGCACTTCGCTCCCATACAGTCAGCGTTCCAGTATTACCTATAGTTCAATGGTTCCAACACGAGCGAAAAACTTTCTGTAGCTCCAGTCGATAGAGGATATTCTGATGACATCTGTTGAGTGAAATGTAAACTACGTGAACAGGAATAGAGACTCGTCTAAATAGACTGCCGGGATCGAATGTAAGTAATGCCAATATCTCGACCATACGTCCCATACGGTGAATTCAATCTTGCAAGACATCATTTTAAGAAGAATGGAACTTAGGTTAAGTAATATTAGATGTCATCCATTAATACTGTGTATTTGTGATACATTTCTTCGTTACTGTATATAAAGCTTTGTTAGATTAATTGCCAATGTTGCCAGTAGTGAATATATTAGTCGTCATTTGTTTTATTTGAAGAGTAGCGTTCTAAACTGCACACTGTGTTGCCATCTGTTGTGGGAAGTGTAAACTATTTGCGCTATCTCGTTCGTTCCCGGAAGTCATACAGAGCGGCCAGAAGTCATGAAGAGCGAGCGGAAGTCATGAAGAGCCGTCTGCCCTAAACCGGAAGAACGGAAGAACGAATGAACGAACGAACCTGGAGGCGGAGAGCGCCGACTTTTCGGCTCGCTCCAACCTACCCGCTCTCAAGAATCGAATCTTTTGAACGGCTCTCAGGAGTGGGAGCGAATGAGCTAGCTCCCTCAAAAGAGCTAGTTCGACCCACCGCCGTCTCAATCCTATATACTGTCTGCTCTATGCTATGCGGTTAACATGCTTCTCAGCGTGAGCTCTTAGTGTCACGAACCTCCGCTAGGGGCGCCAGCTAACGCACCCAACTTTCTCCGTACCCACGCTAGTGTGTTCCGTGCGTTTGCATCGAGCATTTATGTGTGTATCTCTGGTTGTAAAATGATTGTCGTGTTCCTCTCTGTATTTAATGTCAAAAAAATCATTTTTAGTCCGTATTGAATCCAGATTTACATTAAGGAGTGAGGGTAATTGTTTGCACCTATTCAGTACTAAAATAATGTAAATCCTCTGTGTGTATCAAAGCAGGATATCCAAATTCTTCAAGTGTGAGGTTTCCTGTTATCCCCCGAAGTAAAGAAGTTTGGGAAAATTGGCTTAAAGCTATATCAAGGCAAGGATCAACCAAGGATAAGCCATCCGATTCTTCTCGTGTTTGTAGCCTGAATTTTAGAGATGGAGATGAAAGATAAAAGTAAATGAAAAATATATTGAAGCCAGAGAGCGTGCGTAGTCGGTCTTCGAATTATCCCCATTACCTTCAAACCAGAAAAATAGCTCCACGAAAGACCAGACAGCGACAAGATATTTCTTCGGAAGATATCTGTAATGAAACAAGCTCTTCAACCGCAGGAAATGCATTGGATGACGAGTAGGAGTTTCATTTGAACAACGCTGTAAGTTCATTCCAAGTCAACATTCCAACGAGTAAGAACGACAGCTGTGATCAGAAAATCAGACATTAGAGGTTCCGATCAAGAATTCTGAGACTGCGATAACAGCTGATGACTAAACATAATGAAGTTAAGACTACAGAAACAATTCGAAGACAATCCAGAAATTGATCGTCTGAATAAAGTAAAGGAAGCAGCCAAATATAAAAGAAAACGACCGTTTTTAAAAATCAAATCCATAATTTTCGCAAGACCAAATCCGGGCAGTCAGAATAAATCACGCGGTACTATGTGGCGTGGGAAATAGTATCCCAAACAGTTACGAATATGGCAGGACTCCTGGTCTAGTGTCAGCTTCGTCACAAAGTACTCTGGACAGGTAGCCTAAATGGAAAATGTTGATAGTGTTTGTCGAGATTTCCCAATTAGTGAGGGAAATAATTAGAGCTGAATGTACAGAAAACTCTCAGACCAACAGAGAGTGATCGCCGATTATATGGCTAATTAGGTACGGCTCCTCTACGACCGAACCAGTGACAGGTTCATTTGCGTGGTCAATGTTGAAGGTGTATGCGGCACAGATATTGTAAAACCTCCTGCTCTCGCGAATAAACTATTGTGTTTTCTTGTATTCCGACTTTCAAAGAAGTTCCCTAGTCCTGCTGCCTACTTCACCGTTAAAGGCTTAGAATTCTCCGATCTATCTCCCTTTTAGTTCAGAAATGATTACTGTAATGCCTTTCGGCAAAACAATCCAACTTGTGTGCATTTCTGTTCACCAGCAGATAAAATACTTACAATGGTTGAATGATGATTTCATCGAGTACGTTAAAATAATTCGGTTGGAATCAAAACGTGAATAACTGAAGTGTCTGACTAATGAGACGATAGATGCTGTCTCGCTAACTGTGAAATCTATAGTGGAATGTGCGACTTATCTGTTACAAAATCGGTTATTTTATGTCCTCACTAGATTATTTTCTGGAGACGCAATAGAAGCTCTATTTAGTTCAGTGAGATTGGGTGGTGTATTTAATGACATGACGAACGCACGCACTGCATTTTGTGCTATAAAACGCATCCTGAAAACTGGTCATGAACAAAGGGTCAGCGAAATAGTGATAGAAATATTGTTGCGTCTACTGCTGGTAAGTAACAGTAAGAAAAGGACTGAAAAGATGCTCCGTTACTCGGGTCGAGAAAATTCTGAAATTTGTATGCACCATGCACCAGTGGGATGATCCTAATGTATCTACTGTAACTGGTAAGATTTTATATATTTTACGTTTGTATATATTAAGCCAAGTTCAAATGTGAAATGTATGTTTATTTATGTGCATTATCTTCTCACTTAGTAACATGTTAAGGATTATTTTTCATTTTATATTGGTGTTACGAGCAAACTCTCATTTAACCAACATGTACTCTGGGTGCGGTAAGTGCTGCCATCTGCAATGTCGCTGTAAACGCAATTCTCGCGGCACGGAGCAGGCAGTATATAGAGATTGAGACGGCGGTGGTTCGACCCATCACTAATAGCAAGGCTTATACGAAGAAAAAGTACCAAACACGCACTTTGAATTAAATATAAACACTTACGAAATTTTAAGTCACGACAAACTTCATAACACAAACGCCGTTGTGGGGTCGTAAACGGCGCCAACATTATTTAAATCAAGTTCCTGAGAAAACCAATATTTATTCAACGCTACAAATTCAGATAGCAGTTGATATTGCACTGAGTAACAGCTACAGTGAACGGCGATAGCCAGAACGGAATATGGAGGAAGCGCCAGGGTTGTACAAAGTCACTGGTATCTTGAAAGACCCCACAACGCCAGTTGAGGGTTAAATGAGAAAAAGAGCCAAATCTAACAGTAAAAGTTCAGGCAGGAATGCTAAAGCAAAAAAGGTAATGCATAAATGAAAGATCAACCCATTTCACAGCAGTCCATTTCACATCTTGATTATATGTATAATTTCCGTCTTTAAATAATAACCTTTTAAATAATTCTTCATTCATTTATCCAGAATTGCTTTAGCAAGTTCTAAGTTAATATCTTAATAACACTTTCTTTCTAGACGTAATTTATTTATCCATTTTCGTATATGCATTTCCATTGATATTTGAATTTAGTGCTACTTTTCAGGTCAAGTCACTAGGAGCGCCACCGTCGAATTGTCTCCCATTTTAACAAGGCTAAATCCGTAAGTGTCGCGTACTGTCTCTACTGTATTTGATTATGTGTACTGACAAGCTGTATCATTCTAGTTCGAGCAGTAAACTCTTGCCATCTAGCTGCAAATGTTTGCAAGAACTACTTTCCCTTCACCTTGCAGCCACCCACCGAGCACAATTCTGCTCGGTGCAGCCACCGGGAGGCCTTAAAATTCACCGCCATCTAGCACCACGCGTGACGTCACGCAAAGCCGAACATAGCCGACTCCGCTCCGACCCCAAACAGTATTTTACTCCAGCACCCGATAGAGGCCAGCGGTTGCGCGCGCAATGGGACTCGCATTAATGTGATAATTTAAGAAAATACTGAAATATACACTTTCACTGTAGTACGCCTTTTATAAATGATGACATGAGATCATCCCCAGTAGTAATAATTATTGAAAATAACTGGAAGTATCTTTTAAAATTCGAAGGTTTTTTTTTTTTTTTCAGAAATATGAATACCAAGTACACCTACACAATAAATTTTATATTAAATATCACTTTATCGGAAATATAATGCTGAACTTCAGAACTGTTCTGTTCTGTTAGATTTGTGTCTTCAGACAGAATACTTGGAAAACTCTCTGTAAATAAAGAATATTTATTCACTGTTACAATAAGAATATTTTCATGACAGCAAACGATATGTTTAAAATTCAGTGTAACTTTATTATTAAAGTAAAACGAAGATTTGGTTAGTTACCAGTTCTCAATAAATAATAAAATCGTACAAAGAAAATATACACAAGTTTTATTCATGAATACCTAGTTATCTCCCTAGAAATAATGTCTTTATTTAATCTCCGTTTCAACCCAAACCTCGTAATTATCTCTATTTCTGTTTATATCTCCATGACAGTGAGAAGGTGGTGGTGATTATTGCTTTAAGAGAAAATACAACTGGGCAGCCATCAACGCTTAACACTGATCATAGGAAGAGGCCCGACACTTCGACAAATGAAGGTATCGGCCAAAGAAAGACAAGGGTCACAAAGGGTGTGAAAATGAAAGACTCCGTAGCATTCGCAGATCTTACACCGCCGGGGTCGGAAATGAACAAGAGTTGACCAAGAGAGGTTGGACAGGACTGATGAAAGTGTGGAGCCTGGCACTGCTAAGTGGGAGCAATGCCACGACTCAGCTAAGGGCCTCGTGGTCGCCAACCTACGCTCCCAAACTGAAAGCCCCTGGGATCCCTTTTAGCCGCCTCTTACGGCAAGCAGGGGATTCCGTGGATATTATACAGACCCCGCAACCTCAGAGGGCTCCATGAAAGCCGTTATATATTACCAACAATAAGCCTATACAGTACTTCAGTGAAACTTTAACATTAAAGATTTCTAAACTGGATACTAATTCTGAATTTGGCCGATGACCTCGCTGTTAGGCCCCTTTAAACAACAACAAAACTATTCTGAATTTTGAAAAATAATGTGCACAGCTATAACAGATGCAATAGGAAAGCAATAGTGCCATAGAATTTTCTTATTCTTCTTCCGTTTTTACCACATCCTTGTGAAATCGGGTGCCAACTGTGCAGCGCATGTGGACTGGAGCCTGCTTTACGACCGGATGCCCTTCTTAATGCCAAATATATGTAGAGGGATGTATTCAATATTATGAGTACTGAGTTAGTTGGCCATGCGGTTAGGGTCACGCAGCTGTTAGCTTGCGTGCGGCAGATGGTGGGTTTGAATCCCACCGTCGCAGCCCTGAAAGTGCGTTAATGCGACGTTAAATCATTAGCAAGAAAATAAAATACCCAGTCCCCGAGTTAAATTAAGTAGACGCAGTTAAAAAGCGACCCGGTCGGGAATCGAACCTATGACGCTCTGAAATGGAGGTCTTCACGCTGGCCATAAGCTACGGAGCTAAGAGCAGCATAGAGTAATATGTGATTTAAATAAACATTTGTATTTGTTATAGCTATGCACATTATTTTTAAAAATTCTGAATTAGTATCTAATCTAGAAATCTTTAAAAGTTTCACTGAAGTACTGTGCAGGCTTAACGGCTTTCATGGAGCCCTCTGAGGTTTGTTTACAACTTGCTTTACATCACGCCGACATAGATAGGTCTTATGGCGACGATGGGAAGGAAGCCGCCGTGGCCTTAATTAAGGTACAGCTCCAGCATTTGCCTGGTGTGAGAACAGGAAACCGCGGAAAACCATCTTCAGGGCTGCCGACAGTGGGGTTCGAAACCACTAATCCCCCGGATGCAAGCTCACAGGTGCGCGCCCCTAACCGCACGGCCAACTCACCCGATACCCTCTGAGGTTGCGGGGTCTGTAGAATATATCCACGGTATCCCCTGCTTGTGGGTAAGAGTCGACTAAAAGGTGTCCCTGGGGGCTTTCAATTTGGGAGCGTGGGTTGGTCTGGTCTTTAGCTGAGTCCTGGCATCGCTTCCACATAGTTGTGCAGGCTCCACGCGTTCTTCAGTCCTATCCAACCTCTCTTGGTCAACTCTTGTTCATTTCCGACCCCGGCGGTGTTAGATCTGCGAATGGACTCTTTCATTTTCACGTCCTATGTGACCCTTGTCCTTCTTTGGCCGATTCATTCATTTGTCCAAGTGTCGGACCTCTTCCTGTGATCAGTTTGTTAAGCGTTGTTGGTTGCCCAGTTGTATTTTCTCTTAAATCAATAATGACCACCACCTTCTCACTCTCAAGGAGATATAAACAGAAGCAGATATAATTACGAAGTTTGGGTTGAAACGGAGATTAACTAAATACATGATTCCTAGGTAGATAACTAGCTATTCATGAATAAATTTGTGCATAATATTATCTTTGTATAGTTGTATTACTTATTGAGAACTGGTATATAAACGAATCTCCGTTTTATTTCAATCTTAAAGTTACACCGAATATTAAACGTATCGTTTGCTGTCATGAAAATATTTTTTTTTTTTTTTTTTGTAACGGTGAATATTCTTTATTTTCAGGGAATTTTTCTACGATTCTGATTGAAGGCAAAAACTAAAAGAACAGTACTGAAAAAAATTATTTTATGATATATTCTTATCTCTCTGTTCAGCATTATGTTCTTGACAAAGTGATATTTAATTTATTGTGTACTTTGTATTTATATTTCTGAAAAGAAATAGAACTTCGAATTTTAAAATATACTTCATTTTACTTTTAATAATTACAACTGGGGATGATCTCATGTCATCATGAGTACTGCAATGAAAGTGTATATATAAGTATTTTCTTGAAATTATTATATTTATGCGACTCCCAATGAAATTATTACATTAATGAGCCCCAGTGCGCGCGAAGCTGCTGGCCCCTGTCGGGTGCTACAGTAAGAGACTGTTCCGGGTCGGAGCGTAGTCGGCTATGTTCGGCTTTGCGTGACGTCACGCGTGGTGCTAGATGGCGGTGAATCTTAAGGGCCCTTTACACGCTCAGACTTGCCTGCACAGACCACGTTTGGAACTACTTATTCTCTTTGGTTTTGAACGACCGTCTGCACATCTGGTCTGCACTGTTCACGCTGTGTTTACACGTTCCGACCATTTGTACAGCTTTCGCACAGTCCCGTATTTCTAATCGAGACGAGCGCAGGTAGTATCTCCTGACCATGGCCACATTAAGTCAATTAACTTACAAAGTGGTACTTCTGTCTAGTGTTATTATTTCGGAAGTTAAAAAGAAGAAGAAATCACAACGTAGAAGGTGGACAAAAGACTGGCTTCTACAACACGTTTCGCTTTCGCACGTTGATCTTTTGAAGGAGTTAAAATTGGAAAAAAAAATGACTGGTTTAACTACTTGAGAATGGACGAAGAGAAATTCTTAGTGCTGTTGCAGTATGTCACACCGTATATAAGGAGAGAAGACAGTGTAATGAGAGAATCGATAAGCACTTTAGAAAGACTTGTAGTAACATTGAGGTTTCTGGCAACGGGAAAAAGCTATGCGGACCTTAAATGTTCTGCTATAGTGTCTCCTTCATCTTTAAGCCACATCATTCCGGAAACATGCCGTGCTATAAATGACGTTCTAAGAGAGAAACATTTAAAGGTGAGAATTCAAAGGCATTATTTTACTTAGGTAAAATAGATTGCGTGTTCTTTCCTCAGCTGCTGGAGTTTCGTAGCTGTAAGTTGAGTGCATTCATTCATCCATCAATAATAAGGGCTCTCTTTTCATCTGGTGGTTATCCGTGACAGGGAGAGAACAGTAGCGGTATTTATTGGGTCATGCAAATATGCATGAATACAATTCAATCGTGCAGTCATTCATTCATTTATCTATTCATGCAGTCATTCACAATGTGTGTTGTAATTGTAGTATAACTGGATCAAGTACAGAATTGTGACATGAAGCATGTCGTTCTCTATATGCGATTTTCTATTTTACGCAATAAAAATATCACACGAGAACACTTTTACGTATTTCTAAAAAACAACTTTATTCCACTACGAAACTTATCCTGTCAGAAGAAGAAAAAAACATTCAGTGCCTCTCTCAGAATACAAAAAAAAAAAAAAAACCAATCGCTCTCTAAAACAATCTACATAGAATTTATACATGTTTTACATCAGAGATCTAATGGTGCTGTTCCTTGACGCCATATTGGAAGTCTGTGTGTCCGTACGTCCGTTGCTATGTTAAACAGGTTAAGCATATGCACGTTATACTTTCGGCTCATCGTAAAACTTCAAAATACGAGTATTGAAGGTTTTATCATAATTAGGATACCTGTCCTACGACAATTATCCCCCCTAAAACCTTCAATACTGATTCCGGACCTTCTCTTCTCCAGGTCCCAAATTACAACTAGTCGTCTTCTTATCTATGTCTTCAGCTATTCCATCCTCCAGAACAGGCATCAGTGCATGTTGATCCTCTCCGAAGTCCGTACTCCTCCGGGACCCCCTAGAGAGTGCCCACTCTCCGGTCCCTCCGCTCTCCTGTAGGGGTCGAGATAACATCTTCTCCTTGAGAAACCTTACTGCCATTTCAGTCGTCTTTTTTTCTTTTTCTTGGAAGATTCACCTGTTGTATCTTCTGAGCTTTTCTCACCATCGTTCTCACTTTTTTTCTTATTTTCCGCTGTTTTACTATCTGATTGATCCTTCTCTCCAGATGCCGCTCCGGACCTTGCTTCTTTTTCAGCCTCTTTCTTGCCAACTTTTTCTGATGAAGTCTCTCAGCCTCTTTTCTAAGAAATCTATCTTCACGATAACGTACATATCGCCGTAAGCGTGCCCTTGAGTGATAATGGATGGTTAGAACTCCCTCTTGTTCTTCATACCATGACAAGTAGGTACGACACCAATCATAGTAATACACTCCCACCTTCCGGGCATATTCAGCACCTATGGTTTCAGTTTTGTCTTTAGATTTGGGTGCTATTTCCTTCTCTTCTTCTCCCCCGGCTTTCTTTTCAGCTTTTCCATCTCCTCCGCTTTCTCCTTCCTTACTACCAACAGAACCTACTGAATCAAGAATCATAAAGTTGACATGGTTGAGCTCCTTTTCATCATCTTTTCCACCACTCTCTTCATCGTCACTCTTGGATTTGTCGGCCAAGAGAGCCTTGAACTTGATGTGATCTAAGGAACACAGATGATGTTCATAAGACATTAGTGTATTGAATCTTTGTTTACATACCCGGCAGTATGGATTCAAGAATTTCACCATATTCTCATGATCCTCAGAAGTCATGTGTGTTGATTTGGGCTGCTTGTAATTGAGCTTACAAATGGCACAGAACTTCGTTCTATCAGACAGTGTATGCCGGAACTCTTCAGTTTCATCTAGCATGCGGTGCTTTTGACGTTGATTCATACGCATTCGCTGCAAGGTCTGCTTATGTAGTAATGATTGTTTCCTCATGACATTTATGTGTTTAGGTGAATAAAGGTGCATTTTGTACTCCTGTACTGTGTCACATTGTATTAAGCAATGAGGACAGGACAGATCACACGCAGGTTTCCTTCGTTGATCTTCTTCAGTTGTAGAATGAGCATCAAAATCTTGATCTTTTGCATTGTTAGCCTCTGAAATGGTTTTCTCTTCGTCTTTCTTCTTCTTGACTTCGTTTTCCAAGGTGTTCATATCACTTACTACTTTATCTACCGGTACATCTAATTCTACGCTGTTGCTTTGGTCATTAATTTTGGAAATATCCTCTATCTCTTACCAAAGAATCGATTCGGCCTTTTATCTCCCGAGCCTGGGCCTCGATTTTCCTTTTGAGTTTTTCAGATTGTATCCCAATCAAAGTAGTTAATTGCGTAAGCATCATGCCTACCCGGTCGTTGGCTTCCTTCTCCGAGACAACTTCAAAATCGAAACTACCTGGGTCTTCCTCATTTTCTATCAGATCCCGGCGTAGTCTCTCTTGTAGTTCCGACTTGCTCCCAGCCGTCGGTAACCCTCGGGATATCAGCGCCTTTTGTAAAATCACTACGGTCATTTTATCAATCTTCATCATTAAACTTCGAAAGTCCTGTCACGGTCGACAATTTGTCGTTCTCTATATGCGATTTTCTATTTTACGTAATAAAAATATCACACGAGAACACTTTTACGTATTTCTAAAAAACAACTTTATTCCACTACGAAACTTATCCTGTCAGAAGAAGAAAAAAAACATTCAGTGCCTCTCTCAGAATACAAAAAAAAAAACAACAATCGCTCTCTAAAACAATCTACATAGAATTTATACATGTTTTACATCAGAGATCTAATGGTGCTGTTCCTTGACGCCATATTGGAAGTCTGTGTGTCCGTACGTCCGTTGCTATGTTAAACAGGTTAAGCATATGCACGTTATACTTTCGGCTCATCGTAAAACTTCAAAATACGAGTATTGAAGGTTTTATCATAATTAGGATACCTGTCCTACGACAAGCACTAACTGAACTCACGAAGTGTTAAGATAGGCCTGCATGTTGTCCTAGATCATAAAACACTGTTAACATCTAGGACAAAATGAATGAATGAATGAATGAATGAATGAATGAATGAATGAATGAATGAATTAAAATACAATTTCAAGATTGGGTGTAACTGGTTAGTAGGCTTAATTTTAATGTTTAATATCGTGATAGATGGACAAGTTGTGATAAGGAAATGTTAGTTTAGAAACTAATACATCATATGCCGCGTTTTCTTCATTGCGAACACTGTATTCTTTGCTCTTGATCTTCCAAACACTTGGCAATGATTTATAGAGTTCTATGAATTCAATCATAAATGTACGGGTACAATTACGCGAATCTTGAGTAAACTCGCTCATAGCTGTTTCTGTATTGAGAGCAAACACTACGCTACAGTACAACACTACATACACGCTCCCAGACGAAGGACTGTGCTATCTGTCTGCAGCGTTGTCTGCGTAAGCTTTACACGCTCAGACTTGTCTGCGCGTGGTCTGTGTTAATTCAAACTCCGCCAGACTTTGCACAGGCCGAACACAGGCCGCAGTACAGACCAAAATTACGGTCGGCAATTCATTTACACGCAACGACTTGTCTGCACAAACACGGTCTGTACAGACAGATCTGTGTAAATGTCTGAGCGTGTGAAGGGCCCTTTAGGCCTTCCGCAGCGCTCCGCTCCGACCCGGAACAGTATCTTACTCCAGCACCCGACAGAGGCCAGCGGTTGCGCGCGCAATGGGACTCGCATTGTCATAATTTAAGAAACGCATTTTATAAATGATGAAATGAGATCATTTAATAATTATTGAAAAATGTTGAAAATAACTGGAAGTATAGATTAAAATTCAAAGTTTTTTCTTCAGAAATATAAATACAAAGTACGCCTACACAATAAATTTGATACTACTGTAAATATCACTTTGTCAGAAACATAATGCTGAACTTCAGCGGGATATAAATATATCATCAAATAATTTTATTCAGAACTGTTCTGTTAGTTTTGTGTCTTCAGCCAGAATCCTTGGAAAACTCTCTGTAAATAAAGAATAGGTCTCCCCCACGCTGCACCCCGTTGCAGCCAATTCGAACATTCACCGCTAGATACCAGCACAACCATACGTCAAGTGTTAGCCTCCTTGTTGAAGTTCTCTGTATTAAAATAATGTTGATTTTAAAGAAGCAGATATTCCCCTAACGTTATGCCGTATCCTAACACTGCCGTCTATTCCAAACATGTGACAAATTCTGAAATAACACTGTAATAGGAGAAACTTACACTTCGAATTCTATTACGCAGTGCGATTGGATCTGTATATATTGCAAAAAATTCTATGCTTCAGTATTGGATCATTTACTCATTTCCTTTAAAATCATTCAATGTCTTTGGTGAACATTAATATTATCATTGTCATGGCGTACATCTAGTTATAAGATATTACTTGTAAATATTCATTATAGTAAAATTTGCTGAGAGTACTCGTAGATGGTAAACATTCTGTTCTCAATTTATAATTTGAAGTTCCACTTTTGCTTAACCGTGTCCAATCAATATCATAAAATGAATTTTTGGACGCCCCAGTTTCGTAGACTGAAGGCGCAATAAAATTTAATGCAGATTAGATCCTGAGTGGGTCTCGGCCCATCACTGGGGAGCGGGCTAACAGCTCTACATTCCGCATGGCCAATCGAAAAGAGGAGGGGTGGCCACGGCTCAACGCCTCCCCAACCGTCGGCTGTCCTGAGTAAAGTTTTCTATTCTCCTGCACCGTTGCCTACGTGATCAGTAATTAGGCCTCCGCATGATACGAAATACTAGTGATGGGCTAGCGACGGAATCGAGTAATGTGCTCTTAGAATCGGTATACTCGAGTCCAAGCATACTGGTGTCGCTATCTGTGGACATATCTTACAATTATAATCTATTGTACTGGATTGCACGGCATTCAGGGTCGCCCACATAATATTTTTGTGATGTGGATTGCAATATGTTTACTGCTGATGATTGGTTTCATTGAGTCATCGGTCGTCAATATTTTGATTGTTACGATAATTATTATCATCATAGGCAAAATATTTATGACTTACTAACAAACCGTCAACTTGAAAGATAGACACGTAGGACCGAAGATGAGCGTAGGATGGGGACAATTTCCACACTGTGGTGGGGACCTTTTCTAATGACGATAACTGCAGCGTTCTATTATTATTGATATTATTATTACTTTTATTACTGTGCAGCCTGGAAGTAGCCACCAGGGATTTGTTGATAGATATGAAATATTATTCCCGCGACGTCCTTGTAGGAAAACCTGTAATAATATTGTGCGAAATAATGACAATATTACTACCAGAGAATTTATTGCAAAGATACATGTGTAGGGCGTTCAGAAACATACATATGCTGTAGTATCACTCATTGTTATTGTCTAACTCGTCGGCTGAATGGACAGAGTACCAGCCTTTGGAACAGAAGATCCCGCGGTCGATTCCCGTCCGGTTCGGGAATTTTAATCGCTTCGGATTAATTCTCCTGGCTCGGGGACTGGTTGTTTTTGTCCGTCCTAACACTCTCCTGTTCATATTCACACAACACACTACACTACAAATCACCACAGAAACACAAAGTTCGGTTAGGGGTGCGCGGCTGTGAGCTTGCATCCAGGAGATAGTGGATTCGAATCCCACTGTCGGCAGCTCTGAAGATGGCTTTCCGTGGTTTCCCATTTTCACACCAGGCAATTGCCGGGGCTGTACCTTAATTAAGGCCACAGCCGCTTCCTTTCACTTCCTAGGCCTTTCCTATCCCATCGTCGCCGTAAGACCTATCTGTGTCAGTGCGACGTAAAGCAAAGCCAAAAAAAAAAAACCACAAACAACTGCTTACATTCCGCCGTTATTCTTCGACCTTCGCTCACCGAGCTCGATAGCTGCAGTCGCTTAAGTGCGGCCAGTATCCAGTAATCGGGAGATAGTGGGTTCGAGCCCCACTGTCGGCAGCCCTGAAGATGGTTTTCCGT
The DNA here is from genome assembly GCF_040414725.1 of Anabrus simplex. Taxonomy (NCBI): domain Eukaryota; kingdom Metazoa; phylum Arthropoda; class Insecta; order Orthoptera; family Tettigoniidae; genus Anabrus; species Anabrus simplex. The sequence goes on along the minus strand of NC_090278.1, from coordinate 51,498,987 downwards.
GGTTTCCCATTTTCACACCAGGCAAATGCCGGGGCTGTACCTTAATTAAGGCCACGGCCGCTTCCTTCCAGTTCCTAGGCCTTTCCTGTCCCATCGTCGCCATAAGACCTATCTGTGTCGGTGCGACGTAAAACAAATAACAAACAAACGACCTTCGCTCAACTTCTAAAGACTACACTCGGTTTTGTTCCTTTGCACAGTCATGTGTTGCAATGATAAACGTCAAAACGGAGGGTGTATTTTGTTCATTGCGTTCATTGTTTAGCTATCATAGAACAGAATGACGTTCTGTCTGATGATTTGCTTCCTGTACATACATCACATTCCGGACGCCTAATCTTAATACCCTACATTATATCTGCCGAAAGTATGATGTAAGTATAAACTATTCGCCTGTTCCCTCGGACGATTGTAGACAGTGAAAAAAATGAAATGGCGTATGGCTTTTAGTGCCGGGAGATCCCAGGAGGGGTTCGGCTCGCCAGGTGCAGGTCTTTTGATTTGACACTCGTAGGCGACCTGCGCGTCGTGATGAGGATGAAATGATGATGAAGCAACACATACACCCATCCCCCATGCCAGGGAAATTAACCAATGATGGTTAAAATTCCCGACTCCGCCGGGAATCGAACCCGGGACCCCGTTACCAAAGGCCAGCACTCTAACCATCTAGCCATGGAGCAGGACACCGTGACAGTGATTTTAAATAATAATAATAATAATAATAATAATAATAATAATAATAATAATGTTATGAGTTCTACGTCCAACTACGTACATTTTTATGCCGAGGTGCCGGAATTTAGTCACTCAGGAGTTCTTTCATGTGCCAGCAATTCTACCGACACGAGGCTGACGTATCTGAGCACCTTCAAATATCATCGGACTAAACTAGTATCGAACCTGCCAAGTTGGGCTCAGAAGTCCAGATAACTATGCTATCATTATTAGAATATAGGGCATATTCAGTAGAGTGGGTGAGAGACACCGTGAACGGATATTTTCATACTTTATTATGCGTATGTAGTTGTAGTATTATCTTTCGCAAGTCATCATCAAATTCAGATTATTTATTTTGCTCACTCATTAAGAATATTTATATCGTACCGGTCTATCGCAATCCCATAAAACCTCAGCGACCACTTGTACATTATGCTCCATCCATCTAACACCGGGCGAGAGAGCGAACGTGTGACGTCATGCTGTCATCGAGTCTTCGCAAGCGAAACGAACCCGAGCCTGGACTCGAAAGAGTCGAGTACTGCGATTCCAGGCATCACTCCCGCACATCACTACGAAATACGTTCTAGTTCCAGACTCGCCGCTAGACTTCGTGTTAGTCCTCCAATGGTTAACACTGACGTAAATGGAAATTGTGAAGCAAAAAGTTGGTGAATTTTTAGGTGTACCACCTTAAAAATAATTATACTGTATAAGGTGTTGATTTGTGTATTCAGCTTATAGACAGTATATTTTAAGTATATATATATATAAGTTTAAGATATTTTTGGTGCATAGGAACACTATAAATACACAAGCTCCTGTAGGCCTATTTACCGCCGAGAGAGTATTTATTTTGAACATCCGACTCCTTGGCTGAATGGTCAGCGTTGAGAGCTTCGGTTCAGAGGGTCGATTATTTTAATCGCGCATTTCACATTAAATTCTTCTGGCTCGGGGACTGGGTGTTTGTGTTTGTCCCAACACTTCCCTCTTCATACAACTCACTACAACCAAGCACCACAGGAAAAACGTAATAGTGATTACATCCCTCCATATAAGGTTGGCGAATCCGGCCGTAAAACTGGGTCAGATCCACATGTGCGACGCAGTTCGCATCTGAGACTCCACAACTGTCGAAAAAAAGCGGTACAAAAAAGAAAGGAATGAGGAATATTTATTGTAAACATTCTATTCATAGGATGTTTATTGCTGTATACCATTCTGCAAACTTCATGAAGGTAGCGGAATTTCTTTCCAGGAGTTCCCAGCAAATACAGAATTTCGAGAAAAATGGGTCAAAATTATATCATGTCGTTGTGACGATAAAAATAGCATGTACCCCTGTGGGTGGGGGACGCAGATGAAGAATACATCCACGGTATCCCCTACCTGTCGTAAGATGCGACTAAAAGAGGCCCTAGGGGCTCTCAATTTGGGAGCGTGGTTTGGCGAACACGGGGCCCTTAGCTGAGTCCTGGCATTGCTTCCACTTACTTGTGCCAGGCTGCTCACTTTCATCTATCCTGTCCGACCTCCCTTGCTCAACTCTTGTTCTTTTCCGACCACAACGCTATAACGTTTCCTAGGGCTAGGGAGTCTCATTTTCACGCCCTTCGTGGCCCTTGCCTTGCTTCGTACATTACTTCATTTTTCGAAGTGACGGATCCCTTCTTTTTCTTCTTTTTTTCTCTCTCTCTACCCCCTGTGGGTGGGGGACGCAGACGAAGAATACACCCACGGTATCCCCTGCCTGTCGTAGGAGGGGACTAAAAGGGGCAACCAAGGGATGATCGAATTAGAACTATGAGACTACTTGCAATTAGTATCACCACGTGGGGAACACCATGGGTCGCTTTTACTTGCACGTAGTACCACTACGTTGGGTACAAAGTAGGTTTGTGATTAGTAGCAACAGAGTGCGTTGCCGGCTTTTACAGTACCTGTGATTAGTACCACCATATGAGCGTCGGTGTGACGAGAAAAATAGCATGTACCCCCTGTGGGTGGGGGACGCAGATGAAGAATACATCCACGGTGTCCCCTGCCTGTCGTAAGAGGCGACAAAAAGAGGCCCTCTGCGAACCTTGTGACCTTGCCGCGGTGGGGAGGCTTGCGTGTCCCAATGATGCAGATGGCCGAGCTGCAGGTGCAACCATATCGGATGGGTATCTGTTGAGAGACCAGACTAACGAATGGTTCATCGAAAGTGGGGTAGCAGCCTTTCGGTAGTTGCTAGGGCGGCAGTCTAGATGATTGACTGATACGGCCTTGTAATAATACTCAACATGGCTTAGCTGTGTTGATACTGCTACACGGGTGAAAGCAACGGGAAACTACGGAAACTCCCGAGGACATGCAGCTCTCTCTGTATGAATGATGTACTGATGATGGCTTCCTCCCAGGTAAAATATTCCGGAGGTAAACTAGTCTCCCATTCGGATCTCCGGGTGGGGACTACACGAGAGGGGGCGATCATCAGGAAGATGGATACTGACATTCTGCGAGTCGGAGCGTGGAATGTTAGAAGTTTGAATCGTTGTGGTAGGATAGAGAATCTGAAAAGGGAGATGGATAGACTAAAGTTAGATGTAGTTGGTATAAGTGAAGTACGTTGGCAGGAAGAACAAGATTTTTGGGCAGGCGACTACCGAATTATCAACACAAAATCAAACAGGGGAAATGCAGGAGTTGGTTTAATAATAAGAAAATAGGGCAGCGGGTAAGCTACTACGACCAGCATAGTGAAAGAATTATTGTCGTCAAGATAGACACCAAACCAATGCCCACCACAATAGTGCATGTCTATATGCCTACTAGTTCAGCGGATGATGAAGAAATCGAAAGAATATACGAGGAGATAGAAGATTTAATACAATATGTAAAAGGTGACGAGAATCTAATTGTGATGGGAGGCTGGAATGAAGTGGTAGGCCAAGGAAGAGAAGGAGGAGAATTTGGATTGGGACAAAGGAACGAAAGAGGAAGTTGGCTGGTTGAATTCTGCACTGATCATAATTTAGTCCTTGCCAATACTTGGTTCAAACACCACAAATGACAGCTGTATACGTGGACGAGACCTGGAGACACTGGAAGGTATCAAATAGACTTCATTATGATTAGGAAGAGATTCAGAAACCAGGTGTTGGATTGCAAAACTTTCCCAGGAGCAGAAGTGGACTCTGACCACAACTTGTTGGTCATGAAATGCCATCTGAAGTTGAAGAAATTGAAGAAAGGAAAGAATGAAAAAAGATGGGATGTAGACAAGTTGAAAGAAAAGAGTGTGAGGGATTGTTTCAAGGAACATGTTGCACAAGAACTAAATGAAAAGGCTGAAGGAAACACTATAGAGGAAGAGTGGAGAGTCATGAAAAATGAAGTCAGTAGGGCTGCTGAAGAAATGTTAGGAAGGAAGAAATGATCAACTAAGAATCAGTGGATAACAAAGGAGATACAAGACCTGATTGATGAACGACGAAAATAGAAGAGTGCTAGAAATGAAGAGGGCAGAAAAGAATACAGGCGATTAAAGAATCAAGTGGATAGAAAGTGGAAGGTAGCTAAGGAAAAATGGCTGAAGAAGAAGTGCAAGGATGTCGAAGGCTGTATGGTCCTGGGAAAGGTAGATGTTGCATACAGAAAAATCAAGGAAACCTTTGGAGAAAGGAAATCTAGGTGTATGAATATTAAGAGCTCAGATGGAAAGCCACTTCTAGGGAAAGAAGACAAAGCAGAAAGATGGCAGGAGCATATCCAACAGTTGTATCAAGGTAAAGATGTAGATAATTTGGTTCTGGAACATGAAGAGGCTGTTGATGCTGATGAAATGGGAGACCCAATTTTGAGGTCAGAGTTTGACAGAGCTGTGAGTGACCTCAATAGGAACAAGGCACCTGGAATTGATGACATTCCCTCTGAATTACTGACTGCCTTAGGAGAAACCAGCATGGCAAGGTTATTTCATTTAGTGTGCAAGATGTATGAGACAGGAGAAGTCCCATCCGATTTTCGGAAGAATGTTGTTATACCTATTCCCAAGAAAGCCGGTGCTGACAGGTGTGAAAACTACCGCACCATTAGTTTAGTATCTCATGCCTGCAAAATTTTAACACGTATTATTTACAGAAGAATGGAAAAAGAAGTTTAATCTGAGTTGGAAGAAGATCAATTTGGCTTCAGAAGAAATGTAGGAACACGTGAAGCAATCCTGACTTTAAGTCTGATCGTAGAGGATCGAATCAAGAAGGACAAGCCCACGTACATGCCATTCGTAGATCTAGAAAAGGCATTCGATAATGTTGATTGGACCAAGCTATTTATGATTCTGAAGATGATAGGGATCAGATACCGAGGACGAAGAATTATCTACAATCTGTATAAAAATCAGTCTGCAGTGATAAGAATCGAGGGCTTTGAAAAAGAAGCAGCAATCCAGAAAGGAGTGAGACAAGGCTGCAGTTTGTCCCCTCTCCTTTTCAATGTTTATATAGATCAGGCAGTAAAGGAAATCAAAGAGAAATTTGGAAAGGGAATCGCAGTCCAAGAAGAGGAAATCAAAACCTTGAGATTTGCCGATGATATTATTTTATCTGAGACTGCAGAATATCTTGAGAAGTTGCTGAATGGTATGGATGAAGTCTTGGGTAGGGAGTACAAGATGAAAATAAATAAGTCCAAAACAAAAGTAATGGAGTGCAGTCGAACGAAGGCAGGTGATGTAGGAAATATTAGATTAGGAGATGAAGTGTTAAAGGAAGTAGATGAATATTGTTACTTGGGTAGTAAAATAACTAACGATGTCAGAAGTAAGGAGGACATAACATGCAGACTAGCACAAGCAAGGAAGAGCTTTAAGAAAATAAATTTGCTCACTTCAAACATTGATTTCGGAATTAGAAAGATATTTTTGAAGACTTTCGTGTGGAGCGTGGCATTGTATGGAAGTGAAACATGGAAGATAACTAGCTCAGAAAGAAAGAGAATAGAAGCTTTTGAAATGTGGTGTTACAGAAGAATGCTGAAGGTGAGATGGATAGATCGAATCACGAATGAAGAGATACTGAATCGAATTGGTGAGAGGAGATCGATTTGGCTAAATTTGACGAGAAGAAGAGATAGAGTGATAGGACACATCTTAAGACACCCAGGACTTGTTCAGTTGGTGTTTGAAGGAAGTGTAGGTGGTAAGAATGGTAGGGGTAGGCCAAGGTATGAATATGACAAGCAGATTAGAGCAGATGTAGGATGCAATAGATATGTAGAAATGAAAAGGTTAGCACAGGATAGGGTGGCATGGACGGCTGCATCAAACCAGTCTATGGACTGATGACTCAAACAACAATGAGCAACACCATGGTTCTTGCCTACGATTAGTACCCATTATATGAGGAACACCACGGGATAGTACGCGTCCCTGTGGTTAGTACACTTACGTGATGAACACCATATGTTTGAGTTGCCTGTAAATGGTGCCGCAATGTGAGAAACACCATAGGTCTGTATTACATGTGCGAATTCCATTACCTGCAAGTAGAACCATAATGTGAGGTATACCGTGAGTCTACGCTACTTTTGATTAGTACCGGAACATAACAAATACCATGGTTCTACTTTCCTAGCGATAAGTATCATTACGAGAGCCGATGACTTGGATTCTAGACCGCTTTAGACTACAAGCTTCGTCGATTCAGTACTGCGCTATAGAAACAATCCCTTTGTCAGTAATAGGGTAGAGTGGGGCTATTTGAATTATCGGGTTATTTGGATCAAAATAAGCATTTTTTCCACTGCGCACCTAGGAAGCAGATGCCAGAAGCCATTGTGAGCCCGAACTGTGTGGGCTGAGATCTGCCTTAAAGCACGAGTTAAATATACCGAGATATCCATCATATTGCACCAATATTAGCTTAAATAAGCTGAGGTAAGTGGCAGTTGTTGGTAATTTATCTTGATGTAATATTGGAGACGTAATATTTAAGACATTGTGTTTACACTATTGAGAATTAGTTACTGCTTTGTTTGTAGGCGTGTGAGGGAGGCCTAGCACGCCACCCACCGTGACAACTAGTGCATTCTCTTGGTAACAGTAAGAACTGTTAACATTTTAGTACAACGTTGCAGATGAGGCCATTTGAATCAATTTTTGAGGGCTATTTGGATCAGTATTTTTCAATGGGATATTTGTGTTCCATATTGAAATAATATTTTCTTTTACATTAGTATTCGATACTACGAAACACTAACAAGACGATTTCCCTCAAAACACGTTCTCAAGTGAGCTTAAATTCGTGCATCTTGTAGTGTTTATTGGGGAAAGTCTTGGAAATACAATAATTGTGGTTGCTATACATCAAATATGTTCAGATAATATTCTTTAATATATATGTACACCGTCCGAAGGAAGAATACAACTTATTAATTATTAATATTTCTTATTGTTTCCCAGATGGTGAGGAAATACAACCTAAAAATGGCGGGAAAAGACAGATTCGAATCTTTCATGAATAGACACAGTAACATTTCTTTAAGGAAAAGAGGGCATCTTAAAAGCTCGGGCAACGGACATAAGGAATCTGAATTAATTCTATTCTCTCCTAAAGCAAGTCATCGAGGAATTCAATTTGGAAGCTCACCTGAAAATATATACAATGCTGATGAGAGTGGGTTTCCCATGTGCAATAAACCCAGTAAAGTAGTAAGTGGAAAAGGCAAAAGAGAGATTGTTTCGTTAACGAATTTAGAACGTGGAGAAAATGTAACAGTGATAGCTTGTTGCAGTGCTAGTGTAGCCTTCAACCCTCCCTTTGTAATATTCAAAGGAAAAAGAATGCGCGATGAATTGAAGCAAGGAACGCCACCAGGTACACCAGTAGTGATGTCAGAAACAGGCTACATCAATGAAGATTTGTTTCTGGTTTGGTTAAAACATTAATCGACATCAATCTCGAGGAAAATGCTTGTTAGTTTTAGACGGCCATGCTTCACATCATTCCGTCCAATGTTTAGAATACTGCGTGAGAAACGGCATTCAGCTACTATGTCTTCCTCCTCGCACAACTCACGTCCTTCAGCCTCTCGATAGGACGGTCTTTAAACCTCTAAAGGCATTTTGTCACCAGGCGGCAACTTTCTTTGTTCACAGCAACCCATCAAGTTCAATTACAAAGTATGTGTTCGGTCCTATCTTCAAAACAGCAAGCAGCAAGAGTGCTACTGTAGGGAATGCAGTGAATGGGTTTGAATGCAAGGTATTTATCTCTTTAATCCCAACCAAGTACTGGAATATAAATTTTTTCCTTAGTGTACATCCTCCGATCTTAACAGCAATGTTAACAATAATTTCTATGAGCTATCTGACTCAACAGGAAATCCAGGACTGTCCAACTCTCCTTTTGGTGAAGACAGTACATCTAGAAACAAAAATGCTCCCGTTGCATGCCCTTCTGATGTACTGCACCCCTCATAAAGAGATAGCCGTTCAGACAGTATTAGGCCTAAGCCACTACCTAGGCCTATTTCAGAAACTTTATCCGTTATTTTACAGTCACCGAACAAAAATGTCTTGAAAAAGAAGGTCAAAAGAGTACAGCACCCAGCCTGTTACCTGACATCTCCTGAACGTGTAGAGAAAGCACAGGTAAGAGGAGAAAGCTGCAGTTTTCAAAAGAACAATCTGCTGCTAGCAGCAAATGTAAGTCAGTAATAGTAGGAGGTCTAGGCCTAATCATCCAAGAACGAGTAGGAAGAAATCTCTTCGTGATTCATAAAGTTCCTCATCTGAATCATCAGCTGACGAAAAGAATTCAGCGTGTGGTTTCTGCTTGATGTTGTACTTGAACCCAGAATTATTCAAGAAAGGCAACTGGATATGTTGTGAGAAGTGTGAAACTTGGTACCATGAGGTTTGTGTTGGAGCAGCTGGATGAAAACAATTTACTTGCAGAAGATGTGTTTAGTGATCTGGGAATGATAGGAAAACTCTTATATGAAGAAACTTATCTTCCTGAATGCTCATGTTACTACTTGTGCGCATCTTAAGTGCCGGAAACTGGGTGATATTTACAATATTTTACAAGTGAGCTTTTGCAATAGGTGTGCATTTTATATTTTTGTCAGTAAATAAAATCATCTTTTGCGCTAATTGTTTCATTATTTGTTGCCTGAAACTACAGAGTACTAGACTGTATTTTGCCAACACAGAAAAATTGTTTTTACATTCATTTCCATTCACCTAAGCCTGAAATGATTCAAATAGCCCCACCCTAGCCTACTATTGTTTTACGGAAGTTCCTGTGAATGTGAGGCATTGCGGGTTGGATCCACTTATTGTTTTAAATTCATTCATTCATACATTCATTCTTCATCCTGGTCAGTGGAGGATTTTGGACTTCTAATTTGTCATTACATTTCGTCTCATTTCGTACCATTAGGGGTCAACGACCTAGATGTTAGGCCCCTTTAAACAAGCATCATCATCAAAAATAGCATGTGACAGCCTTCCTTGAAATCTGTAGAACGTAGTGAACTTTTGAAAGCACGTGCTTCAGCACTTTTGCTAAATCCATGCGCCTTCTTTCAAATTAAATTCCAATGCTTCTTTCAGGGTACCGTATCTATCCATCGCATTTGCATGACAAGAGTAGGCACAATAAAACTCATAAGCTGCCCAATGCTTTCTCGCAGGTAAATACACGTTTCAAACGACGCACAAGTAGAGCGAAGAGGGTGGTGATTGTGTTAAGAGGAAGTACAACTAGGCAACTATCCTCTATATAACTAATCAGAGAGAAAAATGGAACGGAGCCGACACTTCGAAAAATAAAGGTATCAATTAAAAAAGGCGAGGCCCACGAAGGGCGCGAAAATGAAGGACGCCCTAGGCCTCTAATAACGTCAAGGTCGAAAAAGAAAAAGAGTTAGCCAAGGGTGGTCAGATAGAATAGATGAATTGAGGAGGTGGCACAAGTGAGTGGAAGCAATACCACAACTCAGCTAAGATCCTCGTGGAAGCCAACCCATGCTCTCAAGTTTATAGCCCTTGGGGCTGTGTTTAGTCACCTTTTAGGACAGGCAGGTGCTACCGTGGCTGTTATTCTACCACCCCACCCACCGAGTTTACTACCCGAAGCAGAGAGGTTGGCTAGACAGTAAGAGGAACGAATTTTAGGAAGGTGAGAATAGGAAGGTAAACACAGACATGAAGAAAAAAGTTCACAGGCACCTCTCAGGTCACCTTGTTAGAAGCATGTGGGTGCGATGATTACCAAGTGCGGAAAACGTCTTATTGCAATCCGTGCAGCGGTGTGGCTTATCTCTAGTATGTATAACTGCGTGTTGTCGGAGTCTATCCCTGATTTTAAACGCTTTATTGCATTCTTTACAGTAGAAAGGCCTCTCTCCCGTATCTACCTTGATTTGTTGTTTGAGAGACGAGCTTTGGGTAAGCGTTTAATTGCATTCCTTACGATGAAATTGCCTTACTCCGTTATGAACGAACATATGTTTTTTGCAGGTTACCTCGTTGAGTAAACGTTTTCTTGCATTCCCAGCACTGGAATGGCCTGAATCCCGTATGAAGAATTGCGAGTCTTCGACCGCCGTATTCCATTCTTTACAGCGGAACGGCCTCATCGTGCGTTGCCGGAGATTACCCCTGGTTTTATACGCTTTATTGCACCGATTCACAGCGGAACGGTTTCTCTCCCATATGTGAACACTTTCTGCGTTCGTTGACTAACCTGGACCCTTGGATGACAGAACGAAATTCAATTCTTCGTGTTCTTAATTGAAGAGTCTCCACGTGCAATAAGACGAAATTTAAACTTAACTTCCTTTGATTTACTCTGTTTATTAGGACTCTCTCCAGCTCCTGAAGACAACAGATTTCTTCCTGTGCAATTCCGAAGAATGTCTTGTCGCATTTGTAGCAGGAGATGAGTGTTCCTTTCTGTGTGGTGTAAAAATGTCTCGTCGGTGTTGTAGCATGAGGAAGCATCATCTCCGCGGGTTGCTAGAATGTGTTGTCCCACTTGTGGCATGAGTTTAGGGTGTCTCCTCTGTGAATTGCTAGAATGTCTTACGACATCTGTAACATGAGATAGAAGTTTCTCTTGTATGTGGTGCTAGAAAGTCTTGTCACACTCGTAGTATGAGATGAGAATTTCTCTTCTCTTCTCTTCTCTTCTCTTCTCTGCAACCTGCGTTGACAGCGTTGCGATCTAGTTGTTGCGCTGTTCAACATGCCGGCATGTAGCTCCAACGTGCCACTTACCTTCTTGAGGTTAGAATTCCGCCGGTCTTGCGAGTACTGATCTTCCCGATTTTCCCCACACTTACGGGATTTTTCGGTTGTTTTCTTCCGTTACTTTTCTTCTCTCTTGTTAACAGACACTAAGTATGTACGCTAGTATCACTTTCATTTACCGCGTTTTCGGGACCGTCCGACGCACGAATGTTCATCTGGCCGCCATTAGTATAAGCTCTTGACTTGCCTTTCAGTAGCTAGAGCGACGCATCAAGTCGGCCGTGAAGAACTACTTTCGCTTCACCTTGCAGCCACTACGCAGCACACCGTTGCAGCCAATTGGAACGTTCACTGCTAGATACCAGCACAATCATACGTAAAGTGCGATCATCCTTGTTGAAGTCTCCTGTATTAAAATTGTTACCGTGGTTTGGTGGATTAGCAGAGGCGAAAGAAGGTGCGGGGGTGAACAGGTCTCCGGCTACGAAATTAAAGTTAATTTAAAATTTAACAAGGTTATATTTTCTTTTCAAAATTCAGAAATAACAAGAATGGCAGGTACAGAGTAGCAAGGCAACAAAAGTACAATTACAGTATTTACAGGATTTGGGCTTCGAGCCCCGAACTCACAATTCTTGGGCAACTAGCCCAACTTTACCCCAAAACAAGATTTAACAGAGGGGCAGAAAACCCCATTCATGCCCAGGAGCACTTGCTCTAAATTACACAGAGAAGCCTCCTCGAGGCATACAACACTCAATTTTCAAGAAGGAGCCACTCGCTCTCAACTTTAAGCCTATCAAAGGCCACACCAAACTCCACCTTCAAGTTGTCCTCTAAGGACATAGACACGGGGGTCAAATACCCAACCTACTGAGGTCTATTAAGTGAGAAAAAGGTAAATTACATGACCTCCAAAATAACAATTTGAGAGGAGGCGATCTGCACTCCTAATACCTTTTGTTTAAAACCTAATCTGGCTCTAGGCCGCTAATGCAAGGGCTAATCCCATACTAAAGAGGTGACTTTAGCAGGAAACAATTTACATTACGTTAAGGAAGAATCGGTTATGAAAAATAAGTTCACCTCAAAACAATATGAGTGGGAGCTCGAGAGGGTTAAGCACTCTCTATCCCAATATGTAGCTTTAAAAGAGAATAGATGCTAAGAGTCTTTACATTTTAGGGAAAGTTACATGGTGGAAACGCTTCGGACCCGCCCCGAGAGTTAAACTGCTGAGCTAGCAAGAAAAGAAGTTATTAAACGGCCATTACCTTGTTGTTGAGCTGCTGTCCGAAGAAAGAGGCGCTTCCCGCCCCCTGCTACGTACTTTACACTTTGAAAGTTGGTACTGAAGTGGCGCAGAGACCCGAAAATCAGCAGTTTATATACTCTCGTGGAAAGTTCGAGGCGTTTCGGAAATGAGAACACCTGCCCACAAAAACTTTATTGGCTAGGGTTAAGCAAGATATTCAAGTTGGAGAAGATACATCTGATTGGTCAGAAATTAATTAAAGAAATTCGGGATTGGCTAAATTCAAAACAAGGGGAAAGAAAGGGTTATACAGCCAACTTAAACAATAACGGAAAGAAATTTAACAAGGAACAAACTTTTGAAATAAAAATGTCTCCAAAAAAAACAGTTCTTTCACTTCGCACTAGGGTGCACCATTGTAGTTCTTCAGTAGTGTCCTCTAGAAGAGAAAGTTCACACTTCTTATTACAGGTAAAACAAAAATACATCGAAAACGACCCAGTTCAGAAACTCCAAAATTTCCAAGTAGTGACATCTTCTGCGAAACTTGAAAATTAACACAGTAGATAAAGTTCAGACTTCCTCCAGCAGAGGAGTTTCAACTGGCGCAAAGTTTGAATTAGCGGCGTGGAGGTGTACCGCCCGGTACAGACCTCCCCCCCCAAAAGTCCCCCCAGGGGTGACACATGAAATTTGTTTGAAAACAAGGTTCAAGTTAGGATGTTGATATGGAGATTAATTGCAGAAGCATTTACAAAGATTTACTAAACTTGGTTTGATCCAGTTTCAAAATTCTTTATAGATATTGCTGATGTAATGTCTTTATGTTCGTAGAAGTTGAATTCAGAAGGAAAAACTTTAAATTCTTGAAAGAGAAGAAAATTTTCTAAGTCCACCAGATATTGCAGTAAAATCCAATAAAGTAATAATTGTTGCTGTGAAACTTCCATGTAACTGACTAAATATATCAGTTGCCGATGACTTTGACAGCCAGGCCAGCCGCCGCTGCTTGAGTCCCGAGGAGGCCGCTCGGACCCCTCAAGTACCCTGAGATACCGCTCGCCCGCACTATGAGAGGAGTAGAGCTGTTGAAGCACGCCGCGCCCGCGGCGAACATATACAGGCTGCGGGCAAGTAGCAGGTTGTGCGCCGCACATCAGCCTTGGCTGGGAGGAGGGCTCCGGCTCGCCGTGCACAGGTCGACCTCGCTGGAGTAGAGGGGGCCCTTCCTCTATCCCAGTCGCGGCACGGCGCCGCACGGCTGCGGGGGCACTGAAACATTAAAGCTCGACGGCAGAATTTTTGTTGAACCAGAATGATAGTAGGCTACATTCATTGCGGTGAGGTTGAGGGGCGAGCGGCGTGGAGAAATCCTTTTCATAAGCAAGCCACTGTGTGTTGTGGAGCAGGAGACGGGAGCGTGGTAATGGCCGTGGCAAGGACAGGATGGCAGTTTAACTAATCGGGGGAGGTTTACAACAAATAATTACATACAAAGGAAACAGATTCCAAGAGCAGAAGGCCTTAAAAGGGACACCCTCAAAAAAAATATAACCTTCCTATTTCTTTCAAAATTATATGAAGCAAGTTAACACAGAAATTACACCGGTTTCACCTGTGACAGGTGAACCCTAAATATCCTCTCGGTGGCTGGATTACTTAATAACAACGTAACCGGCGTGAGGAAATCGAGAATGATACATGGCCCATGAAATCTGGAGGCAAGCTTGCCCGCGGGAACAAAATTCTTGACCATCACCTGGTCACCTACCTTCAAATGGGTGGGTCTCCGTCCACGATCATATCTTTCCCTAACCTTTTCATGAGACACTTTAAGGTTGGCTTTAGCCTTCTTCCAAAGATCTTTAATGTTGTCCGGGTCTATTGTCGCAGGTAGAATGTCACTCAGAGACCAGAGGTTAGAGAGCGGCGTGTTGGGAACAAACTTGAACATCAGAGAAGTTGGAGTAAACTTGTGAGATTCATGAACCGCCGAATTCAAAGCAAAAGCTAACCAATGCAGGGACGTGTCCCACCTGGAATGAACTTCATGATGATAGGCAATAAGCGCGGACCTGAGATTACGGTTAACCCGTTCAGCCAGAGATGGTTGAGGGTAATAAGCAAAAGTCGTCACATGAGAGATGGACAGGTCAAAACAGAATTTACGTAAAAGATTTGATGTGAAAGCCTTACAATTATCAGACACAATATATGGACACGGACCAAAAGAAGCAAAGATAGAATTTAGACAAGTAATGGTGGACTGAGCGGTAGCCAGATTAGTCGGAAATAACCAGGAAAATCTTGTAAAACCGTCTACGCATACAAAGATGAACTTGTTGACGTCTCCCTTTGACTGGAGGAAGGGTCCTACATAATCAATATATAGGCGTTCCATAGGGCGCGACGCTTGGTGAGAAGACAACAGGCCTACCTTGGTGGACATGGTTGGTTTACTAAGCAAACAGGATTTACAAGCCTTTACTAGTTCACCGCTTTCACCGTCCATACCCTTCCAGATGAATCTTTCACGAATCTTTTCGCGAGATTTAAAGATACCAAGATGCCCGCCTAATGGGGTCTCATGATAGTACTTGAAGATCATAGGTACAAGAACAGTTGGAACGACAACCTTCATCATCTTATCATGCCTCGAAGGGCAACATAAAACACCATTCCTCAGTACATAAGGGACGACATGTTCCCCAGAAGAAAGGGTTTCCATTATCGGAGCCAGCGTCGGATCTTCACGTTGGTATTTCTCGATATCCCTAAATAGCATGGGAGCATCTGTTAAGATGGCATTAACATCAAATAGTATGGACTCGGGAGGTGATGAACTGTCGACCGGTTCATGGGTCTCAACATCGTTGGAAAACATACGGCTGAGTCCATCAGCA
This sequence comes from Anabrus simplex, assembly GCF_040414725.1. NCBI lineage: Eukaryota > Metazoa > Arthropoda > Insecta > Orthoptera > Tettigoniidae > Anabrus > Anabrus simplex. The sequence continues at coordinate 51,483,863 of NC_090278.1, read as the reverse complement.
ACAACATTTTCGGTACCTCTGATATGCCTGACATCGAATTGGAAGGCAGAAATACGGATGGCCCAACGGGCTATACGACCAGTACGACGCGGCCTACCTAAGACCCAGCTTAAGGCTTGATTATCTGTCTCCAGGTCGAATTTGACATGTTCCAGATAGAGACGGAACTTTTCTAAGGCAAATAAGACTGCCAAACCTTCGAGCTCATAGATGGAATACTGGGCTTCTTGAGCCGATAGAATCCTAGATGCATAGGCGATGGGTCGCCTCCCTAGTTCAGTCTCTTGAAGAAGGACTGCAGCTACCGCCGACGACGACGCGTCGGTTTGGACGATGAATTTCTTTGAGAAATCAGGCATAGCAAGGACAGGGGCATTACAGAGAGCTAATTTAAGATCTTCAAAAGTGGCTTGTTGAGAAGGTCCCCACTCGAATTTGATGCCTTTCCTACGAAGAAGGTTTAAGGGCGCCGCTCTATTAGCAAAGTTAGGAATAAACTTCCTGAAGAAATTCACCGTACCAATGAACCTGGCGATACCTTTGATGTCCTTGGGAGGTTTAAAATCACAGATGGCCTGTGTTCTAGAATGATCGACTGCAACACCATCAGGTGAGACAATATGCCCTAGGAATGACATGGAGGGCTTAGCAAAGGCAACCTTGGACAACTTCACAGTTAACCCAGCCTTACGAAGGCGATTGAGAACTTCTCGCAGATGATCTAGATGTTCTTCAAAGTTTTCCGAAAATACGACGACATCATCCAGGTAGTGATACAAGTACTCAAATTTGATGTCGGAGAAGACCCTATCTAGCAATCTAGTGAGTACAGCTGCTCCCGTGGGGAGCCCGAAAGGCACGCGGTTGTATTCATACAAATTCCAATCCGTGGCAAACGCTGTAAGATGTTTAGACTCTTCGGCAAGGGGAATTTGATTATAGGCCTGATTCAAGTCCAAGATAGTAAAGAACTTGGCCTTACGAAACCATGAAAAACAAGAATGAAGGTCAGGAAGGGGCACAGATTGCAACACCACCTTCCGATTGAGAGCCCTATAATCAATGACAGGCCTGAAGCCACCTTGGGGTTTCGGGACTAGAAAAATCGGCGAAGAATACGCCGACTTAGAGGGCCTAATAATGCCATCCTTCAACATCTGATCGATGATTTCTTTCAGAGCCTTCATTTTAGGTGGAATCCGTGACCTCAATTTTGTATTCAATAAGGTCAGTAACACCAAGAGTATCAGAGAACACCTCTGGAAACGACTGACACAGCTTACGAATACTATCAGCCTTTTCCTCAGGTAGATGTCTAAGGTCTAACAACATCTCATCCTGGGTAGGCGAAATAGATGAACATGATGCAGAATTACATTTCAATAATGGAATTTTACAATTAGACGCAAATTTGAAAGTGCACGACCTACTCTGAAGATCGAGCACAAGACCAGTGTGAGAAATGAAGTCAGCACCCAATATAATGGAGCAAGACAAGTGCTTGGCCACAAACAATTTTTTCCATGTAAATTTAAAAATGCGGATTTTGACATTTACAGAACCTAGAATTTCTAATGGAGATGAATTAGCCGAAACATATTGAACAGGAGATGAGCCATAGTCAGGTAGTTTACAAACAGATTTAAATTTTGAATACCATTCAGCCGAAATAATAGAACAAACGCTGCCTGAATCTAATAGAGCAGTTACAGGTTCATTATTTAGTTCAATTTTAAGAAAAGGAACAGGTGCGGGGGTATCCGCCGCAATCCTAAGACATTCTTTGGGGCATTCAAAAGATGAATTTGAAGGCTGACCTTTCCCTGAATTTTCGACCTGTTTACCAGGGGCTGAGCCTCGGAAAGATGGATTAGTCGACTCAGCCGAAGCCACTAGTCACTTTTTATTATTGGCATTGTTGGAATTTGCACCAGAAGTTGTGCAGGAGGGGGTGCTATTTGAATTTGGGCAATTCTTGGCGATATGTGAGAAAGCCCCACATTTAAAACAGCCTTGTGATGAACCAGCTCCATTATTTGCCCTACTAGATTTGATTGATGGGCAATTGTTCCGAAGATGGTCAGGCGACCCGCAAGCATAACATTCACGAGGTGTGACTGGTCGGCGAGGTGGAGGCCGAGGATTACTAAAAGAAGGAGGGGGTTCTTTCGCGACCCGCAAGGAATCGGCGTATCTAACTCCTTCCGCAGAGACAGCCAATGCTTCAAGTTCAGAGAAATTTTGCGGGCACGCCGCGAAACACAAATATGACCTATAGGATGGTGAAATGCCTTCCACAATAGCCTGTACAATCTGATCTTCAGGGAAATGAAAAGCAAACACCCTAGTATAGAATTTAATATCTTGGATGAAGTCTGCCAAGTTTTCATCCAAGCGCTGTACACGATAATAGTACTTCTGAATAAGGGAGGACCTTGCCCTTGCCGGGATGAAGTTAGCTAGCAAGTGGGCGTGGAAGTCTTCAATAGATGATTGCTCGGCAATGGCTCTTACTATTTTGTCTGAGAGAATACCAATTGCATAGGGATAAATGATTTGCAAAATCTAACATGGAGAAAGAGAAAAAACAAGAGCATGGTCCTGGAACTCAACTAAAAACCTTAAAAAGGAAATAACTTCACTGGTAGTGTTAACAGAAAATTTCGAGATACCTCTGAGCAACATTGCCAATGGATGAGGCAAGCTGCTGAACCCAGGTGACATAGTAGGTAAAGGTTTAAGTGGCAAAGACGTTAATTCAGAACGTACATTATTCAACGAGGTTCGGCGTTCAGACTCGTTGTCCAATGGGGCAGAGGTTGTTTGAGCTGCAACGGTTTTCCTACTGACATCTCCCTTAGGAGGTTCTTCCTCGCTACCTACATTCACCGTGGTGGGTTGATCGATTTTGGGAGGAACTTCCCCAGTTAACAATTGGGTAACCTTACTAGATAATTCAGAAAGATTTTCAAGAACCATACTAGCTTCCTTCCTCTGAACGTCATTCAACTTTAGAGACAACAGATCGTTAACTCTATTTGAAAAATGAAATAGCCTGGCTTGCACACGCTTAATTTGATTAGGCGAAGGATCATTTTCTTCAAAAAAACTAACTACAGATGCTAGCTCAGTAGTATTATCAGTGATCGTGGAAAGAGAGTCGTCAATTTCTTTCTCTCCCACAGTGGGGATGGAAATGGGCAAATCCAGGGACTCTCTAAGCTTATTTGTGTCTACCGCAACCGTGCCTCCAGATTGCACATTTCTGATAGTTAACTCATAGATCAACTCCTCCTTGCGCAAATAGTTAAGATGGAGAACATCGCGAGGGCCGGGCATGATGACAGAACAATTTTGAAAAAGGAAAAGGTAAAAATTCCAGCAAGTGAGAAAATAGTTAGAGTTGTAATCGAAGCAATGTTTAGCCGTCAAAATGGGCTAAATTGAGACCCATTCAACCACGCTCTGCTACCACTTGTTACCGTGGTTTGGTGGATTAGCAGAGGCGAAAGAAGGTGCGGGGGTGAACAGGTCTCCGGCTACGAAATTAAAGTTAATTTAAAATTTAACAAGGTTATATTTTCTTTTCAAAATTCAGAAATAACAAGAATGGCAGGTACAGAGTAGCAAGGCAACAAAAGTACAATTACAGTATTTACAGGATTTGGGCTTCGAGCCCCGAACTCACAATTCTTGGGCAACTAGCCCAACTTTACCCCAAAACAAGATTTAACAGAGGGGCAGAAAACCCCATTCATGCCCAGGAGCACTTGCTCTAAATTACACAGAGAAGCCTCCTCGAGGCATACAACACTCAATTTTCAAGAAGGAGCCACTCGCTCTCAACTTTAAGCCTATCAAAGGCCACACCAAACTCCACCTTCAAGTTGTCCTCTAAGGACATAGACACGGGGGTCAAATACCCAACCTACTGAGGTCTATTAAGTGAGAAAAAGGTAAATTACATGACCTCCAAAATAACAATTTGAGAGGAGGCGATCTGCACTCCTAATACCTTTTGTTTAAAACCTAATCTGGCTCTAGGCCGCTAATGCAAGGGCTAATCCCATACTAAAGAGGTGACTTTAGCAGGAAACAATTTACATTACGTCAAGGAAGAATCGGTTATGAAAAATAAGTTCACCTCAAAACAATATGAGTGGGAGCTCGAGAGGGTTAAGCACTCTCTATCCCAATATGTAGCTTTAAAAGAGAATAGATGCTAAGAGTCTTTACATTTTAGGGAAAGTTACATGGTGGAAACGCTTCGGACCCGCCCCGAGAGTTAAACTGCTGAGCTAGCAAGAAAAGAAGTTATTAAACGGCCATTACCTTGTTGTTGAGCTGCTGCCCGAAGAAAGAGGCGCTTCCCGCCCCCTGCTACGTACTTTACACTTTGAAAGTTGGTACTGAAGTGGCGCAGAGACCCGAAAATCAGCAGTTTATATACTCTCGTGGAAAGTTCGAGGCGTTTCGGAAATGAGAACACCCGCCCACAAAAACTTTAATGGCTAGGGTTAAGCAAGATATTCAAGTTGGAGAAGATACATCTGATTGGTCAGAAATTAATTAAAGAAATTCGGGATTGGCTAAATTCAAAACAAGGGGAAGGAAAGGGTTATACAGCCAACTTAAATATTAACAGAAAGAAATTTAACAAGGAACAAACTTTTGAAATAAAAATTTCTCCAAAAAAACAGTTCTTTCACTTTGCACTAGTTTGCACCATTGTAGTTCTTCAGTAGTGTCCTCTAGAAGAGAAAGTTCACACTTCTTATTACAGGTAAAACAAAAATACATCGAAAACGACCCAGTTCAGAAACTCCAAAATTTCCAAGTAGTGACATCTTCTGAGAAACTTGAAAATTAACACAGTAGATAAAGTTCAGACTTCCTCCAGCAGAGGAGTTTCAACTGGCGCAAAGTTGGAATTAGCGGCGTGGAGGTGTACCGCCCGGTACAAAAATAATGTTGATTTTATAGAAGCAGATATTCATCCAACGTTGAACCGTATCTTAAAACTACCGTATCGTCCAAACCTGAGACAAATTCTGAAAGAAAACAATGTAACAGGAGAAATTTACACCTCGAATTCTATTACACAGTGCGATTGGATCTGTATATGTTGCAAATTCTATTCTTCAGTGCTGGATCATTTACTCATTTATTTTAAAATCATTCCATGATTTGGTGAATATTAATATTTTCATTCGTATGGAGTATATGTAGTTACAAGGTATTTCTCCTGAAAACTGATTGCATTTAATTTGTTGAAAGTACTCTCAGATGGTAAGCATTCCGTTCTAAATTTATACCTTGAAGATGTAGTACTTAGTAGTCACCACGACTTCACTTCTCTTGGGGAGCGGACGCATACTTCCCGTCGCAGCAACTTCAAATCTTTTGCCCGGCCGGGTGGCATTCATCTATATTCGCTACCCAGCCGCCCTCAAGTCAAACACATAGGCTGGCACCTAGTTGGAGGTCAGCCTCCCCAACACCACCGTGCACACCTGTCTTCTCAGCGGTGTTGATCCCGCTCTCACCGATACTGACATCTATCACGAACTCCGCTCAACCGGCGCCCCCATCTACGATGCCTGCAGGCTGTTGGATAGCACTACTGGATTACGGTCATCAAAGGTTCTACTTTATCTCCCCAGAGTGGACGATGTGACCCGTCTCCTCGACACCGGCGTTACTATCTATCAACGCTTGTACCAAGTGGAGCCTACTCCTCCGAACATCATCGCCCAACTCAACACAGATCCTGCTAACCTGCTCGCCGAAGTTGATTCTCCACCCAGGACGCCGCAAGAAGAGTCACTGCCCCCTTTTCCCACTTCCACGACCACCACCACCATTACGACTTCAGTCTCTACCCCTTCCAATACTCCCCCCGCTACTGTAACAACCTGTCATCCTTCGTCAATAGTGATAGCATCCCTTCCTCTTACTTCACTTCCCGCACAATCTATCCCCCAGCAACCCCCTACGAACGTCTTGGATTCCCACGCAGCACCGCCACCGCCACTATCTCCATGCCCTGACGCCGCAGCAACCGCCGAGTCTCTGTCATCGCCAACGCAGCTACCACCATCATCCACAGCTATGCCTAGCTGTGTACTTCGCGGCATCGACCCTACAATCTCATCACGGAAAATACTCCGGGAACTTCAAGCAGCTGGTGTCCCCGCCCGCCGTGCGTCCAGGATCCAGAACGACTCCGGTCCTACATACATGGTCAGACTACACCTTCCAAATGCCAACGATGTACACCATCTTATTCACAACGGAGCAACTATCTACCGCCATCGGTATAAAGTGGAACCCTCTCGTTCTTCGCCCCTACAACTTAGTCATTCCCCTCCAAACACGTCTCGTCCCCCCCGGCCAGCCCCTCCACCCTTCGAACCTCGTCAACCAGTTTATCCGCCCCTTCCTCCGACAAGTTTCTTCGCTACACCGCTTCCGACGTATGAACTCCTTCATCTCCTCACTACCTCCCTTTGTAATCTCACCGCTACCCTTAATCTTCTAACCTTTCATCTACATCCCAGCACACCGCTCTGACCTCCACACCTCGCACATAGCCCATCTGTCACTAAAGCAATCGATAACCGACACGTCCTTTCTTCTCATCTCCATTACTTACTCATACCGCATTTTACCCATCTCCCTCTTTTCTCACTTTTCTCAACCCCGTCATCTCTCCTGGCCAGAGAGAGGGCGACACCCTCTAGGTGGCCCGCCCCACCCCTTCAGGGTGGGGAATGAAAGCATTGAAACAACAAGTACTTACGAGGGAACGGTACGAAGTCGGACGGCGAATTTCGATTTGATTTTTACATATTCGTGAAGGTCTTTTTAAGCTGAAACAGGTAGTGGAAGTCTAATTTTTCGCTGGTCTTTTTTAAGAGGGAATTTGGGGGCTCAAAATTGGCGGTGCGCGTCCTGAATTGTACAGTACATGCTGGCACACGTCAACGCTCACGGCCAGCGGCTGCCCTGCCTCGCCTTCCCTCTCCACTCCTTCGGTTCTCCTCTGTCCCCCACCACATATGGCTGCCAACAGTTCTGTATATGAGACGGCGAGTCCTATTCTATTCGGTCAAGTTCTCCAAGACTGATGGCTATTCCACATACAGGATATCGCATTGGATTCTTTACTTTTTTATGGCCGCTTGCAACATTATTGCAGCTCTTATTAATGCCTACGGTGTTAATATTCAGGAAGCTACAGAGCTTTCTGATGAAGAGCAAATCATGTATATACAAATAAAGACAACGTTTGATGCAATTTTGGAGGGAAAATGGGAATTTATTCAGGAGGAAGAAGCCGTTTACGTTGATTCAGAAGAGCAAGATGGCGTTGAAGAGGGTACAACAACACCGAAAAAACGCAAACACGGAGATGAGTTTAATGAAGATAAGTCTTGTGATGGCCGAGGAAGACCCTGTAAGTCAGTGGAAGATTATGGTTCCGAATCATTGTTGGACATGTATCAAAAAATAAAGGAACGAGAACCTATGTACGCCGTACGGAAGTATAAGAAGACTCGGACACAAATTTATGGAATCGTCAACCACGGTGAACGCAATGGAGAAATTAGGAAATGTGCGATGGTTCGAGCTTATGTGAAAGAAAGTACACCAAGACAAGGATGCGTTATTTATATGTCACAAAATCGGACATTGAGCGTTGGATTGGTGAGGGTAGAGACTTGTATTTCCCCAAACATTCTCTGCAAAGCGAGTCATACTTGACAAACCTTAAAAGGTGTTTGAAAATTCGGTTCCGAAAAGTAACCAAACTAGTCAGTAAAACGTTTAAAACAGACGAAGAAGTACGACACGAAGTGGCTAAAACGTTTGTAACATTCATTAATGAATTGCAAGAAAAGAAAGAGATCCCGGATGCCAATATCTGGAATTCGGACCAGTCCCGATTTGAGTACGAAATGGCAACACAGAGAAGTTATTACTTTCGTGGTGTGAAAGACGTTCTTGCTACGCATGTTTGCCGAAATAGTTTTACGCACTCCCACACAGTGCAATATCACGTTTCTAAAGCCGGAGAAATGGGACATGTGTTCTTGATCGTTTTCCAAGAAATTAATGGAAAGTTTGGACCTAGAGTACAAGAAAGTATCAAAACCTACACGGATGCCTTTAAATATGTCGTAATTGATTGTTCATCTTCCGGTAAAATGGGGAAAGGGCATGTACGTGACTGATTTCAAAACGTTTTCCATCCGCAATTACAAGAAGACGGAAGAAATCTTCTTCTCATAGATTCATTCAGTGGCCAGGGCAAAAATGCACAACTTGAATCCCTGACGAACAAACATGTACAAATTGAATACATACCGAAAGGAACTACGTATCTTTGCCAGCCGTGTGATCTTGGACTCTTCCGACAACTAAAATGTTTAGTGCGTCGAATGAAAAACATTTGCTGGGTAAGGAATTTACACGGCCAGTCAAAATTAAAACCCAAAAACAGACTTTTCATTATAACTAGTCAAATACTAGCGCATAACCAATTACAAGCTGATTGTTTTGTACCAATGCAAAAATATGCTTGGAAAGCGGGTGGTTATTCCATTACTGACAATATACCACAATTTAATACTGTCTCACAAACGAATTTTCATGATTTAACTGATAAAAGGTGTGCTGGAAATTATTGTACCAATTTTTCATTTATAAGGTGCGCACATTGCTGTCTTGTGTTTTGTTATTCAGATTTTGTGTTAGATTTTCACTATCATGCTATGAACAATGAACCAATGCCAGACTGTGTTAGAATAAAGTCATTTCTTGAACACTTTGAATGTCATGATGATGCGGATGATATTTGATAATGTATTATTAGTATGTTAAGTAGCGATTTGTAAACAATTTTTATTGTTTATTTATTCCATAATAAATTCATCTTTGTAAATAAAATGTCCCAACTAATGTCGGTCTTCGCCCGCAATCCCCTGTACATACCTATAGGCAGCCGTATGTGGTGGTGAAAAGAGGAGAACCGAAGGAGTGGAGAGGGAATGCGAGGCAAGACAGCCGCTAGCTGTGAGCGCTGACGCGTGCCGGCATGTACTGTACAATTCATTGCGCGCACTGCCAACTTTGAGCTCCCAAATGGCCCCTTAAAAAGGACCAGCGAAAAATTAGACTTTCACTACCTGTTTCAGCTTAAAAAGAACTTCACGAATATGTAAAAATCAAATCGAAATTCGCCGTCCGACTTCGTACCGTTCCCTCGTTAGTAGTACGAGCTCTGGTTGGGGACAAAGTATATAGGCTGGCACCACGTAGGAGGTCGGGCTTCCCACAATGCTCTACACCTGCCTTTCCCGCAACGTTCCTCTCGTCTTCTCAGATCAAGATGTCCTCACTGCTCTTCGTCCGGCGGGTGCCTATGGTGCCTGCCGGCTGGTCGACGACGAAGCTCAACCACTATCCGATGTACTTCTCTATTTATCCACTCCAGCTGACGTCTCTACCATCATCAAGAATGGCGCACGCATCCACAACCATCTCTATGCAGTTGAACCTACTCCAGAGGATCTTTTGGCTGAGCTACCGGACAACGACGACCCTCCGCCTGGAACCATCGATCTGCCCGCTACGACCACACCACCTCCCTACTGCTCACCCCCGCCCCCTTTGTCCTTCACTCCTGTTACCTCTGTCACTACTCTAACCACCGCTACCACCACCATTACCACCTCAGTTCACACCTCCTCTTCCCTTCCTATCACTACTACTGTTACCACTCATCCTTCCCCTCTCATGACATTTCCTTTCCCCTTACCTCCCTCCACTGACCCCACACACCCCCAGCGCTCATCACTTCAGTCATCTGAAGAGGGATATTCCCATCAAGATATTCCTGGCAACTTGGCACAGCCACCATTGGTCCCACCGCCTTCCACCGGCACTACCGCCTTTAGCTGTGTCGCCTGTGGTGTGGGCCCAGTCTTCCATCAGCATATATCATCCAGAAACTCCGCTAGACAGGGATACCAGTGCGCCGAGCCTTTCGGATCTATAACTCCGCTGGACCCACCTATCTCGTCCGACTTCATCTCCCGACTGCTGAAGACGTTGAACGCCTCATCGCCACCGGGATCCACCTCAACGGTCGCCATCATCGCATAGAACCATCGCGCTCCCCTCCACAACCTTCATCTCATCCCCCCACACCTCGAAGTAGTCCCCGGCCGGCCCCACCTCCCCAACCACCTCCTCCATCATTTCATCCTTATCTCTTCCCGCCCCACCTCCTTACTTCCCCCACCTCCCTCTTTTGATATCCTTCGCCCTCTTCTAACTTCGCTTGTTAGCTTCTCCTCCTTTTATAACACCCTTGCGCTTCATTTATTTCCCTCTCACCTTGTATAACCCCTCTCCTCTTTGCATCATTGTTCATAGCTCATTTTGACATAATCACAACTGTATTCTAACTTCAATAAAGAATAAATACTTAGGCATAGGCACAATTCCCCTCCCATCTCCTACTTCTTCAAGTCCTTATCCACCTCCTTCTTCCCTCACATCTCCCCAACCTGCCCGCATCTCTTGGCCAGAGAGAGGGCGACACGCTCTAGGTGGCCCGCCCCACCCCTTCAGGGTGGGGAATGAAAGCATTTGATAGATAGTACTTAGTATATAATCACATTGTTTACTAATTATTATCGATTTTTGGATGCTGTAGTTTAATTAACTACGGGCATTAAAAACCAAAATTTCAGTATACTCGACGTGATCGCAACTAGTGATGAGCGATACCGTGATTTGTGAGTCACAGCGTGATTTAATATCGTGATTTTCTGATATCAGTGATTTTTTGTCGTGACGTGATCACAATCACCGCATCGTCCGTGCTGCTTGTTATTTGTACTTGTAGCTTGTGATTGGTGTTCTGTGATCAAGAAAATGCCTTGATATTGTGACTAGGCTATCTCTGTGTAAACATTATAAGAAAATCAGCCACCTAAGGTTTTGCATTTAATAAACAGCCTACATTTTGGTTGCATTACAGATACGGTCGTTGCCAATTTATTTCTAGGCGTACAAACATAATCATTTTATTATTTACATTCGTTTTTGGTAGACATGCCGAAGTTCAACCAATATGTCAAGGAAAAAATATGATCAATATTGGCAACAGTCGTGTTTTATACTGTAACCGATTATTTGGTATGTGCTAGGAAATGAAATTCTACACATTTATCTGGCACAAGTGAAAAATATAATGATGAATAACTATCCTAAGCCACCTAATGTAAGGTTAACGATACCAATGCACCTTTCCCTAGATACCAGTACCGGCAGTAATTTAGAAAAATATATGGTATGGAAAGGCGTGAGGGCAATTGGGAAGCTACAATGAGCAGCGGTCTCAGAGGCACGGCAATACACTTGAGGGATGTGACGTGCTGACCACACGGCTATCTAATATCTGAGGGGTGTAGAAGCAAAACTCACATTGTCCACTTTTCATGATTTACGGTAAAGCTGAAAAAACTCTCAAATGTGCACACCTGGACGAATTTTGCTATATACGTTTCTTTTTATATCTTGAATGTGATAATAAATGACGGACAGCATTTTTTCTTGTGGAATGTGAACGTGAAGGCGGCAAACTACACTTTAAGTTTGGAGGATGTGAGTTTTGCTCCACGTTTTTGGATAATGTAAGTTTTGGTACAAACATTCTTATATTTAGTAGGCTGTACGAAGCTAACAAACAGGATTGAAACAGGGAACAGAAGCAAATACATAAAAGAAAACCGGACACTTCGAGGAGAATAATAATAAAAACACAGTTTATTAAACAGCAATGCATAATTTCGGAAACTTTGTCTTTATGAAAATCGAATCTCTCATGAAACCTGCGAAGGTCTTGATCTCCAATTGTACGACATAAGAAGGCCCCCTGACTGTGATTGCAATCTGGAAACTTTGGTAGGTAACCTCTTTGAAGAATATATGGAAGAAAACAAATTCAAAACATGTAAATACGAAAAGTTGGAATAGTGAAACCTTCTCTTCATCTCATTCGTTTAGCCTTGTTTCTTTTCCAGTTAGATTGATCTCTACACCTCTTCCGACCTCTTTCCTCTGGAGAACGTTTCACACTTTCTTCCATTTATAACCCTTATTTTGGGGAACTATTTATCTTAATTCAATAACTAATGTACTGCTGAAGCCTTCACCTAACAATATGACATAACCTGTAACCTAATGTAAACATGGGATACCCACATTGCACTCGGAAACAAGTAGTCTATATAACAGCAACATGTTTGGTGTAACCGGAGAGTGTGACTTTTGCTTCGTGCTGGGAAGTGGATGTGAGTTTTGCAACTAACCCTGAATTTCAGAATGATTTTATACAAGTAAAATGTTAGTTTCGCTACAAGTTTTTCAATGGAAATGATGCCCATTAAGGTAGAGAACATGCCTTCACACAGAGCTCAATATTGAAAAAATGGAGAGTGTGAGTTTTGCTTCTACACCCCTCTTCTGCAAGCCTAGAGCTGCGCAGCAGCTGTAAATGAAAGCCAAGACCTTTCGAGGCCTGGAGTGTTCTTGTTCTTAATTATCTTTAGAGTAATAGTGGTTTAAATGAAATAATTCAAAATTACAAATTTTATTCATTAGCTATTCCTTATCTTAGTCTGTAATTTTCATCACATTATTGTGTTTTAGATATCACAAGAGCATGCTGATAGTGCGAGTCACAAAGCAAAATCAACCATGAAAAGTAACACTGGACAGACTCTGCTCACAAAAAGTATTCCTACCACAATCCAGAGTAGTTTCTATGCTCATATATTTAGAGCCCTAGTTGCTGAAAATATCCCCTGGAATTCTGTGCATAGTCATGTTTTCAGAGATTTGTTTACAGAAATACACCAACAAAACATACTTTCAACATCTACATTAAAGAAAAACTACTTAGATATAGGAGGTAATTTTGCCAGTCACAGAGGATATTTGGGAGTCGTTACATAGGGTTGTATATGGACAAAACCAGCAACTCTGTGGGCAGGTACATTGCTAATCTTATAGCAGGAAAACTGGAACCCAATTGGCATTTACTGCTCTCCTTTGTTGTAAGCAGCTTCAGAAAATAGAGTAAAGCATTGTGTACATCATCAACAAGGGGTTCCAGTTGTTGTATCCTGGGAGTGTTGATGATTATAAAGACCTTCTCCTTGTCTCCAATGCTGCTTCCTACATGATTGCTACTCTACCTCTCGTTAAAACTTTCTACTCTTCTTTAATGTTCATGTTACTTGCATGGCCCATGCCTTGCACAGACTCACAGAAATAGTTAGGGCCAAGTTGCCTGCAGTAAATAATCTGATTTCAACAACGAAGAGAGTGTTCTGTAAGCTTCCATCAAGAATAGCCATCTTCTGAGAGAAATTCCCCTCTATTCTTTTCCACCACAGCCAATCATCAGCCGTTGGGGTTCCTCAATGGAAGCTGCCCTGTATTATATGGAACATCTGTGATATGCCTTTAACAGACAACTCTGCATGTGTATCGTATGGGCAAAGATCTGCTAAAGGATTATTCCAGTGTTCAGAGAGACATTGCATATATTCAGGCAAATATTTCATTTCTTCCAGTCAATCATTACAAAAATAGAAAAAAAAGTAGAGTCTCAAACCGATATATTTTGTAATTGAGGAAGCTGAGAATATTATACAAAGTACTAGGGGTAAAGTAAGGGATAAAATAAAAGACAGGTGGGCTAGTGTATTGCAGAAGAGTCTAGGTAATTCAGTGCAGGAAAGGGTACATCAGGTAATGGATGGGGAAAAGTAGACCTACCTAGTGAAATTGAACTGAAAAATGTAGGTAAATTTTGCTACGCCCCTCCCAACATCTGTGAGTGCAGAGCACATTTTTTCTGCTTTTAAAACTGTTTTAACAAACAAAAGACGCAGCCTGACTGTGGAAAATTTGGAGAAGATTATTGTTATGTACTGTAAAGCAAACTATGACTGAAAAATGCAGTAGGAATGTTCCTCACAAATAAATACGCATACCAGTACTCCGCATTTAGTTTAATTTTAGTACAGTACTGATGAAAATTTTTTGTTTCCTAATCCATAGCTGTTTGTAATAAACGCCTGTTTAATTATGCCTTCATTTTGCAACTATTCCTATTTAGAAAGGGTAGCCTATACCACATTACTGTACTTAACGTAAAAAAAAAATATCACATTACAGTGTAGGTCTATATTGTCATATTTTAAAGTCTATTTTCTGCCTATTTTTAAAGCATATTTGAAGTGCCTATATTCTGTTTTAAAAACCTATAAAAGGCCATTTTAGGTGCCTAAAACATTTTTTTAGAGTCTAAAATCCCAGGTCTGTATCATCAGACACATGCCGATTGTTGACTACTGCTTTCTGGCAAAGCAAGTGAGAGGTGCTTGCATTCCAAATGTTTATTCAGATTTGAAGTACTTCTTTTTAAGACAAGTTCTGTTTGCACATATTACATAATGTGAAATTTTCATCCACTTCTTTAAAGGACTGCTACAGGTCACTGTTCTTCCTTTTTTCTAGAAAACGCCATTTCAGTCAACTTGCCTCCTAATACTGAGCTCCAGTGACAATATGCCCCCGGGCATTCCAAAATACAGGAGAAATACATGTTTGTTACTATTCTAGGAGAGTCCCGTGTACCACGATTTTTTTGAACGCGCGCTTAAAAATAATACCACACTGCGAGTCAACTGACAATTTCCTGAAACTGATATTGCAAGCGATGCTGAGGATTATAAGTGTTTCAGTTGTTAATATATTCGGGAGGAATGTGCTCAATTCCTACAAATACATTATATACTGAACGATATGTTGACGTCCTTAAAAAATGAAATCAACAAATGTCCATACTGTTGTTAATCATGGCGATGCTGCTTCCTCAAATACAGTGGCTTCCTTGAACGCATCGCTTCGCGTGGATACCGTTGCGGCAGCACATGTCGTGATATCACGACTGATCACAACATCGATCACAGTCACAGTTTAGGTAGCAACATTCTAGTTCGGTATATGGAGTTAAGAGGGCGTACGGTGATCACTTAAAGTGAAATCTTGAAATCACGGCTGATCACAGTGATAGCGTAGAAAGTAACCGTCGTTACTCGTGATTTATTGATATCAGTGAAAAAATCACAGTTCGTGAAATATCGCCCATCACTAATCGCAACTAGTGATAAATTACTTCTGTATTTTGACCAATGAAACGTGAATGCTCGGGTGCCCCAGTTTCGTTTAAGGTAGTGATGGGCTGCGAATGGACTCGCGAAGACCCGAGTCTGGGATCGTAAAACTCGAGGCGAGGACGCTGGCAGCCGTGTATGGAAACAACACGATGCTTAGTATTGTAGGTAGGACAAGTATTGGGTCCGTTTCCCAATAATGCACAGTGATATAATGTACAAACTGATGTTGCGATGCGGTACTTAACATCACTTTAAAGAAGTGTGTACACAGTCACCCTTTGAAACAGTCCTTAATCCCGAAGCATACATACAGTACCATACTGAAAAAAAATAAGTACGATATTATACGGCAGAACAAAATACCGGAGGTGGAAACAATATAATTGTTATTCTTGGATACCTACCAAATGCCCAGAACATTCCTTCAATCAATTGAACGTTGTGGACGTTCATCTAGGGCATTCGTTGTTCTACTGTCCAACAAGATATACAGCCGAACATGTACATTATGCCGTATTTACATGAATGTATAGGCCTACACAACAAAACCATATTGTAACGTAAACTACGGAACGTGTGGACACAGGTGCTTGTGAGTCACAGTCCGGCTCCATGGCTAAATGGTTAGCGTGCTGGCCTTTGGTCACAGGGGTCGCGAGTTCGATACGTGGCATGGTCGCGAATTTTCACCACCATTGGTTAATTTTTGCCGACACGGGGGCTGGGTGTGTGTGCTGTCTTCATCATCATTTCATCCTCATTATGACGCGCCTGCTGGTGTCAAACCGAAAGACCTGCATCTGGCGAGCTGAACATGTCCTCGGACACTCCCGGCACCAAAAGCCATACGCCATTTCATTTTACCGACGCACAGTGTGAAACTGTAGAGATCAGGCAGGACAAAAGTACATTTTCGACTAATCTATGTATATTATAAAGGACATTATTGTACGCTCATGACTATACAAAGAATACCTGGCCGCAAAGCTTTTCAAGCTGTGTGTGGTATATCTGATCTCTACATTTGTGTTAACACTGCGCCCCTTACCGAACCTTGCGTCTCGCACTGTCAATTGTCTGCAGTGTGTTCAGATTAATCTACGTAACTAGCGACTGTGTTAAGATATTTTTAATGTGAAATAGGGATACAGCTAGATTGTTATCTTTCTGCTTACCCTCCAGGGTTGGTTTTTCCCTCGGACTCAGCCAGGGATCCCACCTCTACCGCCTCAAGGGCAGTGTCTTTGAGCATGAGACATTGGGTCGGGGGATACAACTGGGGAGAATGACTAGTACCTTGCCCAGGCGGCCTCACCTCCTATACTGAACAGGGGCCTTGGTGAGGGATGGGAAGATTTGGAAGGGATTGACAAGGAAGAGGGAAGGAAACCTACAATGAATAGTTAAATTATGTTCCTAATCGTCACTCCGTATCTCAAGTTACCAAAGGCTAACCGACTGGGCGATACAATGAAAATTTGCAAACTCATATCCTCATCCCGAGGTGGTGCAGCTCCTTTCGGGAAAACCCCCATTGCAGGTGAGCTGCATGTACCATTTCAATCACACACCAGCCTTCCTGACATTCTAAAATTTCTGGCGGTACCAGCAGTCGAACCCAGGCTTCCAACGATGGGAGTTAATAACACCACCCGTTACGCTACATAGGCTAGTGATGGGCAGTCTGAGACGAGATCTCGAGATTTCTCGGGATTTCTCGAGACTAGCGCAGGCATTATTTCTCGCGAGGAATTTCGAAAAATCTGGAGAGCGTTGTCCCCACATTGTGCGGCGAGCAGCGTGTCGTAGGCCTACAGGCAGTCGGAGCTGAATGTTATTTGTTCCGAATATGCGAATAGCCAACCACGGGCCTTCTTATTTTCGTAAATACGTGTCAACAAGCGACTAGGGCGTTCATTTCTACCGAGGTCTATTTTGACGCAGTATAACATAATTGTAAAGGATACGCATTCGGGCATTGTATGCACTGGTAGGTACACGAATGAGTGGTTTAAGTACAGAGCCTGACGGCTACTGTAGGTACACGTAACTGGATACTAGAGGCGTGCATTATTCGAACTCGAGACGAGGCAAGGTGCGCCTTGCTGCATATGCAACCACCATTTCGCATGAGTGGAATGTGCAATCTAAATTGCTTCAGTTTGCTCCAATTCTTCCGACAGGCAGGTGTACATCGTTATCAGACCCCACATTCAATAACACATGACCACTGCTTGTGTTTATCGATATTTTTGGTGACGAAGGAAATAATTACTCACAATGCTATAGAGTATTCGCGTCATAATTAGGTAGATACTTCGATATATGACGGTGCAATGTGAACTGTGTCTAATTGCACGCGACAACTTGAAGACGATGTCCGAAACTCAACGTAAGTCGTGGATGTCGGTTATTTTTAAGAGATGTCACATAGCACAGCCCACTGTGTTGCTTATTGAAAAGAATTAAAATACATCGGCAGAAATACTTCTGGGATGATCCGGCACTTAAAAACTCATATCACAGAATACCTCCGGTCCGGTCTGAAACACAAGAAGCTCCCCTGCCGACAACGATTTTGAGGCATCCAGGTAGGTTTACATCCTAATAACAATTATTAACAAATTATACGGGTTATTCAGGTAAGAAGTCTACCTGACATAACTCGTGAACAGTTTAAGATACTGGC
Organism: Anabrus simplex; assembly: GCF_040414725.1. Taxonomy (NCBI): domain Eukaryota; kingdom Metazoa; phylum Arthropoda; class Insecta; order Orthoptera; family Tettigoniidae; genus Anabrus; species Anabrus simplex. The sequence goes on along the minus strand of NC_090278.1, from coordinate 51,465,908 downwards.
ATTCTGTATTCACTTTCGTTAATGGTAAGGAGCTCATAGTTCAACATGCAGTGCTATCCTAGAATTTTGACAAAATTTATCGTCACACACGTTTCCATGTGAGAACTGCTGATGATAACTATCAAGCTTACACTCGTAGTTACTGGGACGTCGCACAGCTCGCAGCACTCGAGAGTCGGTCTCGAGAGCGTTACCCATCACGCCTGTTACATGTTCCACTCATGTGTAATGGGGGTTGCGTATATAGCAAAGCACACCTTCCCCGTCTCAAGTTCGAATAATGCACGCCTCTAGTATCCAAGTAGGTGTACATCCTATCTACAGTTATTCATAAATTATGCATTGTTATTCACCTAAGATGTCTACCTCAAATGAGCCGTGAACAGTTTAAGATACTGACATTCAGTTTTCACTTTCGTTAATGGTATTAAGGGCTTCATAGTTGAACATGCTGTACTTTTCCAGGCTTTTGACAAAATGTATTGGCTCACACGTTTTCATATGAGAACGTTATTTCACGCAATAACTGCCAATGATATACTATCAAGTTTACAGCCGTAGTTACTGGTACGTCGCACAGCTTGCACTACAGGAGGGTCGGTCTCGAGATTCTCGCGAGAGTCTCGAGATCTGCTGCCCATCACTAACAGAGGCGCTGTAATGAACGAGCCCAACTAAATATAGACGAAGGAGAAAGGGAAGAATGTCATTGTGTGACAAACTAAACGAATGGCATTTCGAAACAAATATGTTATGGTCTTACACTCGCGTTATGGTCATCATTTACGTAGCTGTTGTAATAGTACTTAACGATTGGGGCATTTCTTCCGACTGCTCGGCAACAGGTCGCAGTTACGGATGTGACGTCACAGTGGAGACTCGAGTACTTCGCACGGGTTACTCGGCGAGGCTTGGACTCACCAGACTTGATTCTCGCGAGTCCAAGCGTTACTCACGCACATAACTAGTTTAACCCTTCTTTAGTCGCGCGAAACTTATTACGTTATTAGTCGCGCACGGAGGTAACCTTCGGGGCTAAAAATGCGCGTAATTTTAGTCCTTTGAGATGTTGTTTTGGCATGTTCGTTTGCAGTATTCTTCGGTATAATTAAAAGAAACCCTTTTAAGCATTAGTAGGTTATTCTTACACAGTTTGTTTGATCTAAAATCAGAATACTGTAGACCTTAACTGTGACGAATGGTCTTATGATATTACCTACGACGATCACATTATATGAAATACCGGTAATATTTTTCTAAAATACGTTTAGAAGAACAGAACAGCAAAGTCATCGACCTAGAAAATAAATAATATGCACTAAAATATAAGGTTTATTGCTTATTTGCACACGGAGGAAACGTCCAGTGATGTCACTTGTCACAACAATGATCCCACACTCGCACGCAGGATGCACGATCGCGCCGAAATGCTGACAGGACGAGTCCGAATGAACAAGGAGAAAGGTAGAGGGGTGGGGAGACCAACAGTTCAACTGAGAAGTTCAGTACCGTTCAAAATGTAATCGGCCCGGAGGAAATCTCCGTGAGAGACTAAAGGAGGGTTAAGGGCATAATATTAAATAATGCAAATTAGGGGTCAGATAAACACGACGTAATCACAATTAGTGATGAGCGATACCGTGATATGATATAATGATTTTCTGACATCAGTGTTTTTTTTTTTTTTTTAGTCGTGACGTGATCACAATCACCGCATCGTCCTTACTGCTTGCTTCTTTGCAGCTTGTGATCAAGACAATGCCTTAGTATTGTGACTAGGCTATCTCTGTGTAAACAGTGATACGAAAATCAGCTACCTAAGGTTTTGTATTTAAGAAACAGCCTACATTTTGATTGCATTACAGACACGACCGTTGCCAATTTACTTCTAGGCGTACAAACAATCATTTTTCCATTTGCATGGACATGGTGAAGTTCAACCAACATGTCAAGAAAAAATATATTATAATTATTATGTAAGGTTAGGGATACCACTGCACCTTTCCCTAGATACCAGTACCAGCAGTAATTTAGAAAGATGTGAAGTCTGGAAAGGTGTTGACCCAGCGGCGTGACGGCAATTGGGAAGCTACGGTGAGCAGTGGTCACAGAGGGAAGGCTACCCAATATCTGCAAGCCAAGAACTGGGCAGCAGCTGTTATTGAAAGCCAAAGCCTTTTGAGGCCTGGAATGTTCTTGTTCTTGATTAACTTTAGAGTAACAGTGGTTTAAATTAAATAATCCAAAATTACAAATTGTATTCATCTTAGTCTGTAATTTTCATCACATTATTTATTTAGATTTAGAGAAAAAAATGCCACCCTCGGCAGCATGCAGATAGTGCCAGTCACAAAGCAATATCAGCCATGAAAATTAACATTAGACAGACTCTGCTCACACAAAGTAAACCTACCTCCCACAACCCATAGAGGTTTCTATGCTGATATGTGTAGAGCCCTAGTTGCTGAAAATATCCTCTGGAATGCTGTGCATAGTTCTGTTTTCAGAGATCTGTTTACAGAAATACACCAACCACACATTTTTACCTTCAACATCTACATTAAAGGAAAACTAGTTACATATTTGTTACAAAGAGGTAATTTTGTCAGTCAGGGTGGATATTTGGGAGTCTTGCATATGGTTGTGTGTGGCAGTAGCGTAGCCAGGATTTCAGTTTGTAGGGGGTGGGGGCATTACGATAGGTTTTCATCCAGAATTTTATTTTGGTGTGTGTCCAAACTTCTGGAGAATTTAGGTGATATGCAATATCTAATAAGGAAATGAGTGTCCTTGGTTCCTAGTAAGAGTAGTGGATTTGTGCAGATTATGTAAACTGTTAACACTCCAGTGGTTGCGCGGATCACAATGGTGATCCAGCCGTTTAGTTTTTTTTGCTCCTGTTTTTTGGTATGATTGTTGACCTTGAGCATCTGTGTACCTTCGTCGTGCCCCATCCCCTCTCTGATAATGCAGTAATCTGCTAACCTTGACTGATGGTTATTGCGTTATAGAACAGATTATTCGTGTGGATCACAACTGTGATCAGTGCGACCACTAGTGTCACTTATTTTGACTTTGTTTGTTTTCTTATTACGGTGTCTAATCTCAGTTCATGTGCATATATCTACTCCGCGCTTTTTGAGTTTATATTAATTATTGGTATATAAGTACAAAATGGATGACTAAGAGAATATAAATCGATGGCTGAATGAACCAGACAGTGAGGTACCTCAAAAACATTATGGAGGGAGTAAGACAAATCACATTGTATGGTATTGTTTTATAAATGCATGCATAATTATATTATATTGTACAGAAAATAAAGTTCTTTTCACAATGCATAATCATATTCATTGAATAAATGGTACAGAATAGCCGTATATCACAAAGAAAACTGGATCACAATTGTAATCCGCGCGACCACTGACGTGACTTTTCTTCGCACGACCACTGGAGTGCTAATAATGTACATGCTTAGTAAAAGTACATTTGTTAAAACCACTGGGGTGTCTGGACGCTTTGGACACTCCCCCCCGCTCCCCACCTCTGAATACGCCCCTGCCTTCATCTACCATTCCCTTCCCAACATAACTGCAGCATTTCATATATTCCGAATACAAGTGAAATGAATGCAAGAATAAATTGTCTGAGTAATGATGCAGTATTCTGGTCTAGAATAAATACGATAATTTTATTGTAGTAATGGTCATGTGATAAGCTATAAAGAAGTAACATTTTATACAAATAATGCACCAGAGAAACACACACACACACACACACACACACACACACACACACACACACACACACACACACACACACACTATATATATAAAATCTAAGTTAGTTATTTTGTTAGTTTGTAAAGAAAAGTATAGCTGCCCTCATTTCGTAACTCCACCAAGATGTTTGCTTTCTCCCAACTTTGCACACAGTTGTTCCTAGGCATTCCCTTGCTGTTGCTACTACAGCATCCCTGTATGCCAGCCATTGTCTTTCATATCCTGAACCTGCTTACTGTCCACTGTTCGGAACTTCTCACTAATTATATCCATGTACTTCTGATTTCCTCGCCCTGGAGATTTTCTACCCTTATTCGTTTGCAGACAGATTTCAGTTTCCCTATCCTAGGCCTAGAGATACTTCATTCACTACAGATAGTGGTCCTTTTCATCAAAAAATCCACAAAAAAAACCCGTACATTCCTAACAAATTTCCTGAATTTGAAGTCGGTTAAGATATGGTCTGTTATGGATCTGGTACCCCTAGCCTCCCATGTGTAGCATGGAATAGCCTTATGCTTGAAGAATGTATTCGTAACTGTTAGCAGTTAGCATACTAGCACAAAAGTCCAGCAAACGCTTTCCATTCTCATTAGCTTCCATATCTTCCCCACATTTATCAATCACCCTTTCGTATCCTTCAGTTCTATTTCCAACTCTCGCATTGAAATCGCCCATTAGCACTATCCTATCCTAGCTGTTGACCCTGATTACAATGTCACTCAAAGCTTCATAAAACTTGTCAATTTCATCCTCATCTGCACCCTCACGTGGTGAATACACTGAGACAATTCTCGTCCTAATTCCTCCAACTGCCAAATCTACCCACAATGTTTTGTGCAATAATATTCCTGATTAACAGCCCTACCCCTGACTCTATCCTTCCATTTTTAACACCCATGAAGTACATTTTGTAATCTCCTATCTCTTCCTCGTTATTTTCCCTTACACAAATAGCATTTAATCCTAGCACATCCAGATGCATTCTCTTTGCTGACTCAGCCAGTTCTACTTTCTTTCTTTCTTTCTTCCATAAGCCCCATTAATATTGATAGCTCCCCATCGAATTCCATTTCGTTCTCCAAGTTGTTTCCAAGAAGTCCCTCACCTATCAAATGGGAGTGGGACTTCTTCACTCCCATAGGTCCGAGGCTTGCTTAAAATGTTCCTAGCTTGGTAAATTCATGAATCAGGATGCTACCCTACTTATACATGGTACAAGTGCGGATCTCTCCTCTAGTGGGTTAGGGACCACCGGTGGATTGTATAGTCCTAGCCGTATGAGCACAAGGAGGGCCATGACTCAGAATATGTCCGAGATGCCCACTCCCATTCCATAGCAACTGGTATCCCAAATCTCAGGACCACATACTAGACCACTCAGTCATTGGCCATGGAACATGAACTAGGACGTGACTACAGTAACCTACACCATGACATTATTATAAAATTAAAATGTGGAAATTTACAGTATTACGAGCGGTCGTACCCGTTGTTCACCTTTTTATTAGCTTCCTCGGTAGACAAGTGGTGGTGTCCTACTTATGGTCACGGAATAGATTCCTAACAATCATGCGTTCCTCATCGAATAGACTTCCTGGCCTCATACTTCTGACATAATTATATAGAAAACAGAGTGCTGGAATTTCACTCCTGTTTACTTCTGCATCCTTGTAGGAAGATGATGCAGGGCTGCTGTCAGAGGAGTAATAAGATCTGCTAAAATGAAATGCAATCTTTCATGTTGTTATTATTGTACCGGGAGGTACACCTCTACACCGCACATTTAAATCATGCATCTAATAGAACTCCTCTACTGGAGGAACAGTGAACTTGAAACTGGACCGACTTATAAATTTACTCAGAAGATGTCGCTACTGTAATTTGACGTAATTTTGGTATTTTGAATTTTCCTGAACTGTGTGAATTTCTACTTGTTTTTGTTTACTATTTATCAAGAAATTTGGACATTCTCTCATAGATGTCACTGCTGAAAAACTATGATCATGCACCCTGGTGCGAAGTGAAGGAACCTTTTTAGAAGAAATTTTGTATTCATAAGTTTTTCTTTACTTAATTTTGTTCATTCATTTTTGGGTTGGCAATATTGATCTTTTCTTTCCGCCAGTTTTGAATTCAGCCAATCCCTGATTTCTGTAATTAATTTTCAGCCTATCACAGGCTTCTTCTTCGATTTTGTGTGTGTAACTTTTTCATCTACCAATAAAGTGAGAGGGTGTGGCTGTTTTATTCGTAAAAGGTCTCGAACTTTCCCCGAGGGTTTATAAACTGCAGATTTTCACGTCTCTTGGCCATTTGATCAACATCTAACTTAGGGTGTATGTCAAGCAGGAGGCGGGAGGTGCCTCTTTCTTCAGGCAGCAAGTCTTCAGCAAGGTAATGGCCAGTTAACATCTTTATTTCTTGCTAGCTCCGCAGTTTAACCTGAGGGAAAGGTCCGAAACTTTAACCATGTAACCTACTTTTCTACAAATGTAATTCTCTGTCGGCTTATGTAAAATTTCATAATATCTTTAACTGTGAAGGGGGGATAGAGAGTGCTGTACCCTCTCGAGCTCCCCTTCACATTGGTTTGAGGTGACTACATTTGTAACTGATCCTTTTTTTCTTTCCGTAATGTCTTAATTTATTCTTATATGAGTCACCTCAGTAGTTTGGGAATAGCCCTTGTTTCATCGGCCTAGTGCCTCTTAGGTTTTAAGAAGTCACATCGAGGAGTGCAAGTATTCGCCTCCTTTCATTTTGTGTTTGGGCCATTTATTTAACTGTTATTTCTTTTACTCGAAGGCCCTGTAGGTTGGGTACGAGGTACCCGTTTCATTTTTGTAAGTTATGCCTTGATGGCAAGTAATTGTAAGGTTCTGATATTGCCTTGAATAGGCTTGAAAAACAGAGCGTGTCGGCTCTTTTCTAGTGTTGTAAAAGTGCCTCTGGGAGGCTTGATGTTAAAAATTGGGAGCAAGTGCTCCATGTATTGAGGGGTGTTCTGCCCTTGCATAAAATTGCGATCTTTGTAAAGCTAAGTGTGTAGCTCAGGAATTGTTAAGTGAGGACTTGAATCCTAAGTTCTGTTTATACCACCAGTCTCGTCTTTACTAGACTTTTTTTTTTTTGCTACTGGTACCTGTAATGTTGTTTTTTTAAAGAGAAAAAAATATAACCTTTGTTACAGTTTTAAATTAACTTTGATTTTGTAGTTAGATCCATTCACCCCGGCACCTTCTTTCACCTCTGCTGGTCCACAGGTAACCCCGTAACAGTTATTAATTATTAATTATTATTATTATTATTATTATTATTATTATTATTATTATTATTATTATTATTATTATTATTATTATTATTATTATTATTATTATTATTATTATTATGCATAGCCTCTTGAAATGCTTGGTGGTAATCTAATGAGGATGAAATGAATGGTGAAGATGTCAAACACCCAGTCCCCAAGCCAGGGAAATTACACGTACGAGGAGGTTGAGTCCAAGAAATGAACTGGGGCCTTTGGACCCAAGACAAGCATTCTATCCATTTAGCAATAAATCCGGGCTTTAATTTGCTAAACTCTAGGCTATCATTTTCACTGATCAGATTTTGCATATTAGCAGTAACTGAAGCCACGGCAGTGGGTTGTGAAACAGGCTTGATAACACAGCTGGCTTTCTGGTGGCAATAAACACTTAAGGCTTGACGTTCACTAAACCAACTATCAAAAAGTGGTAACCTAAGTCTAGTGGTGCCCACATCTTAATCCCAGCATACACCACTGAATGAGGTCAACAAGTTATAAATTTATCAAGTATAGAAACTATGCCGGTACTAGAATGACTTTATTAGACACATTATTATATGGCAACATGGTGCTGTGTTCGAATCAAAATGAGTGACGACAGAATGTAGCGGAAATTCAACACGTAGAGAGACTGCTTGGTAGACTGATTCCCTGTGGGTGTGTAACCCTCAAGATTAGTCTAGTTCTATGGTTTGTAACCATGGAGTCAGTGCTAGTATATGGTAGTCTGTGCCAATGGCGTATTTATGGTGGATAGTACTTTTATTTGTGTAAAGTTCACCCCTAATACTAGTTCTTAATAGACACTGGAGCGTCGGAAGTTTATCCCGCAGGTGAATTTTTAACATGCCAGAAGCCAATGACATGGAGCTGTTGCAATTACAACACCCTTTTAAGGACCACCGATCCAAGCTGGGATTTGAGCCTGCGAACTCGGACTCAGAAGGAAAGCAACTCGACCAACTGAGCTACATGAAAAGGAGGTGTTTGTAATTATTGTTATAAATTGGTGCAGTTATTATTTTTACAAAAAGTTTTATGAGGAGCATTTATTACGGCATACATTTTCCAACTGTCCTAAATGCACGAGACCGGATGGAAGAATTAGCTTGAAGCTAAGGAGCCTTGTAGGGATGTGACTTAAAGCATCCTGCATTCGATTCCCGGCACTAACAGAGTTAAAGAAGGAATGGGATGGGATGGGGAAGATAAAGCCTTGGTTGTGGGTGCAATAGCGTTGGCCTTGAGTCTCCCGTAATCGAAATATCTATGACACACTTCACCTTCCTGGGGCGTAGACCAAAGTGGTTCCTTTTTAAAAAGGAAAATAATTTATTAAATGAAGATTCTACTTCCTCACAAAAGAAGAAAGATTATATTAATTTTACGATCAGTATCAATAATGCAGCCGCTTTATGTTAACAGTACAGAAGCTATGATTTCGATCGTTGGATATAATTACATCGTAACAATCAAAACCACCAATATTTATTGAAGATCCGTCACCGTACTCGGTAGGACCGGCTTTATCTTCAATTTTCATATCCCCCTCTTGAGGTAAAGTCGTATTCACACTACTGGCCTGGATTTATACCCTACCACTGAGTACGCCACTGAATCCACACACCATATAAGGTACAAGGTAAGCCCAAAGGATGGTTGGATACTCAAAATACACCAACATTAATTATGTTGTGATGATTCAAAAGTACTAAAAAAAGTAAGCAAGCTTAAGGCGCATGGAATTTTGAATCTTATAATCATTAGCGATGGGATGTACGGTTTTAAGTAGATCCAGATCAACAGAACGTGACTTCTCATTTCAAAATTTTTGCATGCATCGACTGCGTTTCAAACCTCGGCCGTCTTGATGAGAACATAGAACCATGGGAACTTAGCTATCTCGCCCGCCGATTATGAAATAATTACCCGCACTTTTGATGGTGCTATTTGAAGTTCCAATCAGTCCCCGGGCATCTGACAAAACAGACAGGCCTACCTATAGAACTTACGCACACATCCGCGACCACGTCTTGCTACTAGATGCTAGTGCTGCCATTAGAATACAATACTTTTTCATAACTTACCGAGGATGTAAATCGTTTTTGCTTCTTTATGACAAAACAGTCCATCTTCAAAAATGTCACTAATATGGCACAAAATGAACTAACATGCAGCTCACAATCCCATCACAGTCTTCCCAAAACTGCAAGTTAAATACAGCACATCTCTCAAGCACGGTACAACCCGACAATCACGACCACGTGACGTTGTTTCCAGGAACAGAGTTTATACTAAAGCTGACACGATGTTGTAAGCTTGCAACTGTTTCTGGCCGTGGCCCCCCGTTATCTTGGTGGTCATGTTCCGGCCCCCTACAGAGTAATCCTTTACTAATAGCCCTTCTCCTCATCTTTTGACATTTGTCAACATGCGGTTACATTCCCAATACTGAGACTTCTACACGGGAATCCCAAGCATCACAGTGCTAGATGCCTTCCTTCCATTCAAGCTCCTTCAAGCAGTACAGGTATGGAGAATTATGTATGGCCCTACTGAGCCTTGCTAGTAGATCCGTTGTCGCTACGTTAATTTAACATTTCAGCATAAGTTCTTAATTTGTTCTTACCATACGTAAAACAACGGCTGATCCTCGCTCTAGTTTCAGGAAATCTTTTGGGGTGGGGGGCAGTGTTGGGTGGACAAAACCACCAACTCTGTGGGCAGGTACATTGCTAATCCTATAGTAGGAACACTGGAACCCATTTGGCATTACTGCTCACCTTCTTTGCTGTAAGCAGCTTGAGAAAGTAGAGCAAAGTATTGTGTACATCATCAGCAAGGGGTTGCAGTTGTTGTATCCTGGGAGTGTTAACAATTATAAAGTCCTTCTCCTTGTCTCCGAGGGTGCTTCCTACACGATTGCTACTCCACCTCTCCTCAAAACTTTGTACCCTTCTTTAATATTCATTGCCCATGCCTTGCACAGACTCACAAAAACGGTTAGGGCCAAGTTTCCTGCAGTAAATAATCTGATGTCAACAGTGAAGGAAATATTATGTAAGACTCCATCAAGAATAGCCATCTTCCGAGAGAAATTCTCCTCTATTCCCTTTTAACCATAGCCAATCATTAGCCGTTGGGGTTCCTCAGTGGAAGTTGCCCTGTATTCTATGGAATATCTGTGATAGACAATGTGCCTCTAACAGACAACTCTGCATGTGTGTCGTATGGGCAAAGAGCTGCTAAAGAATTATTCCAGTGTTCAGAGAGACATTCCATATATTTGGGCAAATTTTTCACTTCTACCACTCACCATTACAGAAATGGAAAAAAAGAAAAGAAGTCTAAAACAACTATTTTTTGTACAGGTAATTGAGGAAACTTACAATAATATACAGAGTACTAGAAGTAAAGTAGGGGATAAAACAAAAGACAGGTGGTCTAGTAACCTGCAGAAGAATCCAGGTGATTTAGTGCAGAAAAGGGTACATCAGGTAATGGATGGGGAAAAAGTAGACCTACCTAGTGAAATTGAACTGAAAAATATAGGTAAAATTTGCTATGTCCCTCCAACATCTGTGAGTGTGGAGCACTCTTTCTGCTTTCAAAATTATTTTAACTGATAAAGACACAGCCTGACTGGAAAATTTGGACAAGATTATTATTAGGTATTGTAAAGCAAACTACGAATAAAAAGTGCTGTAGGATGTTCCTCACAAATAAGTAAACATATTGGCACTCTACATTTCACCATTATGGGATGCTTACAGTGTTATAATTGTGTTCAGTAATTTTAGTACAGTACTGATGATTTTTTGTACACCTAATCCATAGCTGCTTGTGATAAATGTCTGGTTAATTATGTCTTACTTTTGCAGTTATTCCTGTTAAGAATAGGTAGCCTATACTGTCGTGTGTCTGCGCGCTCCTCGCTCTGCGCCGCCTGCTCCGCACACGCAACAGCCTGGATTGTTCTCGACTCTACAAGACGTCTGCACTGCGCTTGCCTGTTACATCAGCCAGCTATATAAAGGCGCTGCCTTCCAGCCACAGGCGAGGACTTGCCAGTGCCCAGCACCAGATTACGCCGAATGTCGAACACGGAGGCTATCCCTCTTAAAAAGGTGTCTCGAATAGGTGGACTGAATTCTGAGTGTTTGAGATTTCACCTCGGGTTACTGCCTCCGCTCCGGTTTCCCGCAGCCACGTCGAGCCCGATGACAGTATTCCCTCAGTCCCACCTAGGCTCAAACACATCAATTAGTATTCTACTAATTATGCATTTCAATGTCAGTTCCTGACAAGTTACAGAAACAACTAATATTCTATTAGTGCAAGCTTTCGCTACTGTTTACACTTGTGACGGTATAGAACAGATAGTTTTCAACTATCAAGAACTCTAGCTTTTCAATGGACTTTCGCATCAAGATAGATTCATGTATATATGTATATAAAGTGTACATTTTTTGGAACTTCAGTCTTCAAGCAACGTTAACTGTTTATAATTTTCATACTGCTTCGAGGAAAGTTTTATTTGAATGTATGTATATATGTTGTTAAGACTATCTGAAGCAATAAAATATAGTTGTGTTCCCATATACCTGTTCTTGTATACCACATATACCACATTACTTAAAGTAAAAAAGATCACATTACAGTGTAAGTGTAGGTCTACATTTTCATATTTTAAAGTCTATTTTCTGCCTATTTTTAAAGCATGTTTGAAGTGCCTATTTCTCTTTTTAAAACTTATTTACTTGTTTAAAAAGCCTATTTTCGGTGCCTAAAATAATATATATTTTTTTGGAGCCTAAAATTCCAGGTCTATCATCGGACACATGCCAATTGTTGACTGCTGCTTTCTGGCAAAGCAACTGAGGTGTACTTGCATTTAAAATGTTTCTTCAGATTTGAGGTACTTGTTTTATAAGACAATTTCTGTTTGCACATATTACATAATGCAAAGTTTTCATCCACTTCCTTAAAGAACTGCCACAGATCACTATTCTTCCTCTTTCTAGAAAATGCCATTTCGGTCAAGTTGCCTCGTAATACTGAGGTCAGGTGACAATATGAGAGGTAAGAAAGGAAAATACCCTCTGGGCCTTCCAAAATACAGGAGGAATACATGTTTGTTACTATTCTAGGCAAGTCTCGTGTACCACGATGCAATTTGAATGCGCGCTTAAAAATAATACCACACTGAGAGTCAACTTTACAATTTCCTAAAATTTATATTTCAAGCGATGCCGAGGATTACCAGGGTTTCAGTTATTATTATGTTCGGGAGGAATGTGCTCATTTTCTCTAAATACCTTATATACTATGATATGTTGACGTCCTTAAGAAAATTAAATCTAGAAATGTCCATATGGTTGATTATCATGGCGATGCTCCTTCCCTGAACACATCGCTTCGCGTGAATACCGTTGCGGCAGCACATGTCGTGATATCACGACTGATCACAGTATCGATCACAGTCGCAGTTTATGGGAGCAACATTCCCTAGTTCGGTATATGGGATTGAGAGGGCACACGATGATCATTTGAAGTGAAATCTTGAAATCATGGCTGATCACTGTGATAGCGTAGAAAGTAACAGTCGTTACTCTTGTTTTGTTGATATCATTGAAAAAAATCACAGATCGTGAAATAACACCCATCACTAATCACAATATTACTGGGCAGCACGACCTGCTCATTATTTGACTTTCATCTAGCGTTACATGTTATCTAGCATCTGACAATGTGCAGTCACTCGGAGCAACTCGGCTAAGTTTGGTCCGTCGCCTACGAAATACAATACGAGAGGTGGACAAAAGTCGGCAAGCTAATTGTTCGACATTCACCAGGTTCACAATCAAGTTCCCTACTCCTTCAACTTTCAAATGCACACAGGTCTTAGAAATGAAGTATTTTCATCTTATATCCCCTCATACCTCACTCCGATATCTACAAATCATAATATCTACATTAACTACTGCGCCATTGAAATCTAAGTGCTTCTATCGTCCGTGGATGACACATTTTCGGTCTGGCCACATGGAAGGGAAACATTAAATGAAATTTTGGACACCTAAATTCCATTAACAGTAAGATTAAGTTCACAATAGAACTAGAAAATGAAGGTAAATTACCTTTTCTTGATGTATTAGTATACAAGAAGAATGATGTTACACTAGGCCATGCAATGTACAAGAAACCTACACATTCTGAAAGATACCTTCATAAGTCCTCGCATCACCACCCGTGCCAAAAAGCAGCTCTCCTTCAAATGTTATTTACTACGGTGAATAACGTTGCGGACGCTGATAACCGCTCAAGTGCATTAAGAGAACTGACAACATCCATAAAGAAAAACGGCTATCCATCAGGAGACATAGCACGAGCTGTGAAGATCAAGCAGCCTAACAGGGATAGTACCATTGAGGACTACAGTAAAAAGAAGAAAGTATTCCTTCCTTACGTGGCAGGTATAACTGAAAGAATAGGAGATACAACATAATTCCAGTTTTCACCACAGACCTGAAGCTCAAATCCCTGTTTCAACCATTCAATGAAAAACCACATCTTGAAACACTGGGCGTGTATGAAGTTCCATGTGGTTGTGGTTGCTCATATATTGGCATGACGAAAAGGCTTGTCAGCACCGGGGTGAAAGAACACATCAGGTCGGTAAAGAATGTCACTCTTTCATCCTTCACGGAGAATGCCATAAACCAGTCTGCCATAGTAGAACATTTCTACAGTACAGACCATGAAATCCTCTTTGACCAGGCAAAGATCATCGCGCCTGTAAAAAACTTCTATGCTCAACTGTTAAGGGAAGCAATAGAGAAAGAGCTGTGCCCAAATAACACTAACAGGGAAGACGGCTTCAAGTTATCAAATACATGGCGACTTGTATCTCAGAAATACATGCAAAACACCATGGCACAGCGGGACACACTCAAGAAACTGTCAACAGAGGCTGGTGAATCACAGCGCAACAATCCTTGAGTCCAATTAGTGGGGTAGTACGGTCATGACTTCAACATTCCTTCGAATTTCTTTGCTCACTGTCAGCGACAGAACTTCACATGCCCTGGTGAAGGCCAATGCAATTTGGCTAAAAACTCAGCTTCATTAAATAAATATATATATAGTGGCTTTAATCCATCATTCAGTATTTCTTTACGTTAAAACAATGTGCCACGAAAACCTACGGTCATTACTTATCTATGCTAACTTCTTTAATCGAACATGCAACTCCAGTAAGCCAAAGTTTTTTGAAAATAAACAAACAAACAAACAAACAAACAAATAAATAAATAAATGACTGATGCATGCTTGCAATGCGCGGATCGGACACTAAGCTAGGCCTATTCACCTATTTGTGCAACATCGTGTGTTGTCGTCATCATTTCATCCTCATCATGATGCGCAGGTCGCCTACGGGAGTCAAATATAAAGATCTGCACCTGGCGAACCGAACCCGTCCTGGGATATCCCGGCACTAAAAGCCATACGCCATTTCATTTTTTCATCAGAGCTGCAGTAGACCTACGCTACAGAGGCGGACATTTCTTAACTACGAAACACAGATGTACCTCATGGATTCGACGTGTTTTCATTGCGTAGGTCGTACGGACGAAACTATTCACAAATATCTGCAATGTCATCAGAGCTGCAATAAGACTTGTACCCACTTCAAAGCGGAATCGTTCTTCTCTGACGAATTACGTTGGGGGGGTCTTATATGCGAGATTTATTTTTTTCATTTTCTTCGTCTCGAAAAGCCAGGGGGGTCTAATACACGAGTAAATATGGTAGTTCAAGCACACAAGTATGAAGGATGAGTTTTCCACCTAATCAATTTAATTTAATGTAAATAATGTACATAATACTTGACACTATGTAAAATAATGTATTTAATTAAATTAATGTAAGTAATATTTGACACTAGGTAAAATAAAGTTTTGATTAGGTGGAAAACCAATCCTTCATACTTGTGCGACAGATTTCGGTGAGTTTACTTATTTGAAATTAAATCTTGTCATAAATAATTTTCACACGTCAAATTAACCATGATCAAAGCATCCGTGACCAACAGGATAAATATGGAGCCAATTTCAGAAAATCGATACTATAGAGGAAATTTGATCCAATCAGATAAGCTGTTAGTAAGCAAACTGGAGTGCAAGCAATTACAGATGCTTTTTAACACATTTGCTGTCATATCTGACCAGGGTCTGATTAGGTTTCAATTGTGTAAAATACTGTATCAGTCTTTTGAATTCATGGCTGCTTTTTACATTCTAAGGTAGTGTTACCTACCAGCCCCATGGTAGCCCCATTCGGTACTTCCAGGAAAGTGCTACTGACTGAGACGACCGGGAATCTCCTAGCCGGCTTGTGGGGTGGGGCCGGCCTTTCCGTATAATGTTCTCGTCAGTTTCTTGGAAATTCAATGGGAATGTTCTGCCTCTAGTCACCTTGCAAAAATTCTGGCTGAAATTACCCGAGCTATAAAAAGGTAGGCTTGCTGCGGACAGTCCATCAGAGTTGGGCTCCGTGGTGAAGTCAATGCGAGCCCAGTGTGTTAAGGTTCCGTGACTGGGCGGAGGACAACTGAGGTGTTGGCTATGTGTTGTGGTGTCAGAGAATCCAGTGTGTAGGTGGGCTGAAGATGACTGAACAGAAGACTTGTACTACCTGAGAGTACTGTGTGCTCGTGTATTTCTGTGGACTGGGGAGCAACGCGAGTCAGCGAGGGAAGCCGCTATCCTGAGTGTGAGGGTAAATGGGTCTGTGTTAATATTAGCTCTTGAGAGTATCGTCCTGCTGTCGAATACTGTTGAGCTGTTGCTGTTTAGTTGTTCATTGCATATGAATAGTGAATTACTGGACTGTCTCTGGAGTCTAACCAACGAACAGTCATCGTGTGTTGAGTGGCCTGTAGTCCTGTGTTCAAACCCAGCGGTCCACACACAGCTGCTGTATGAGGCGACTGAACTTGGGGAAGTGAAAGTAAGGATTAACTGTCCACAGGTATAGCAATGGGCTGGACCGCCTGCTGTTCCGTAATGAAGAGGGACTTTTAAATAGCCAGTAGTTAGTAAGTGTGGCCATTCACATCTGAACAGACGCGTGTGTGTGTGTGTGTGTGTGTGTGTGTGCGCGCGCGCGCGTGCGTGTGTGCACGCGTGCATTTATTGGGTCATCCCGAAATAAATTAGAGTAATAAAACATATGTTTTATTCATAATGGTATGAGAGGCAATCAAAAAGTTTCCATTCGAAGGCTGTACAGTCGTAAACCAGGATGCCGATCAGGCAAAATCACCATGAGCAATGAGGCATACATCCTAGCGATGCACCAGGTTGAAGATCTCTATGTGATAAAACACAGTGTCCTGCTCCACATCCTTGTCCAACAGGAAGCGTCTACATATCAAGGCCTTTTTGAGTGGACAAAGGTCCACCCTAATCGCCTCATCCACTGCCCGCTCATTGTCGTCGTCCGTAATGGATGAGGCTGCCCTTGCAGATCGACCACCATCTTTTGTCGAAACGCGACCGTCACGGAACGTTGTACACCATTCCACAGCGGTGGTTTTCAACAGACGTACTGCCCTATACAGTCTTCATTCTCCGAATGATGCCCACCGGTGTTTGTCCTTCGGCAGCCAAGAACAGAATAACAGCACGTTATTCCTGTTGGACGCATTTGATAATAACTTTGCCATAGTTCACGTGGCCGCATTTAACGCACACATCCTGGCACAACACGACTGCCACACTAATACCTTGTCCTACATGTCCGTGCTTATATACCCGCATCGGAGTTGTGCTATGTTGCAATACCCTCTGAGACTTTTTGTTCACGCCTTATATGTTTGATGGACACAGTTTATCAGTATGCCGGTAGATAGTGGGCAGATAAATATTTTACTACAGCTTGCAGTAATTTCCTGCATTTTGGAATGTGATCTAAATAAAAATGTGCCTATCCCAAGGTCTGTGAAGTGTGTGCTTTGAATTCAGGTGGTGCCAAGTTATATAATGAATAGTCAAGGCAAGTAAAGCCATCGTACCATATTATCTTGTGAAGGTATGCACAAATTATCAGATTTTTAGGATTTATAACACAGGACTGTTACATATTACCTACCAAGTCAGGGAGGCATCTAATAATGATGTCCTGTGGAGGGATCTGAGAGTGAATGTGCTTAATAAGAATGGAAGGAAAATAGGTACCGAAGCATAAAGAGAGTTTTTTCTCTATAATTTTGAGTGTGGAAAAAAGTCAAATTCATCACAGTATGGAATAAATAAGGATACAGCACTGCATTTTATGAGGACTCAAAATGAGCCTTACAAACTTATTATATAGAGTTTTATTTAGAATTTTGTGGAAGACATTTATCATTTATACATTTTGAATGTTAAAATAACATTTGGTATACAACTTATTACAAAATATATTTATATATAAATCTTATTTACAAATCACAACCAGGAACATGGAATTGTGCTATTTTATATATATATTACAATTCACCTACAAGTCTTTATCAGAAGTAGACGGTGAGGTTCATTTGGTCATCTTGACCGGAGAGTGGTGTCACACTCACATCCGGGTCCAACTCAGTCTGCAATGAGAAATAAGTGTGGGAAACTAACAGAAAGAAACATCTGATGCTAAAAATTACTAATGAGGATGCCCTTACCTTCGTTCATTGATAATGTTTTGGAGGGGGAGAGGAGCACAGGGAGGTCAAGATTGCACTTCAGTAACAAAAGTGATTATGATGAGCAAGTCCCGGATTTTTATATGTCATCATTTACCTGTGCATTATGCACGTTGCTAGCCCTTATCTAAATGCTGATTGTGGCCCCCTCATTACAGAAGTGTATTTTAACAAAGGCTGTTAATAAAATAGTGGCAATATTTAATGAACTAAGAAGTGTGATTGCATTGCATTCCTTCAATGTAGTTGCCCGCAGACTACTATCTTTTGCTAAATGTCTGGAACTCCCTCTGCACAGAATACAGATACCAAGTCGGAAAATCGGCAGCTTCAGAGGGGTTCCTTTACCTTCAGAAACAGGTCAAAGTCATAAGGTCTCATGTCTGGTGAGTACAGAGGGTGGTCCAAGATCTCCCGTGGCCACTGATGCAATAAGAGCTTGACACTGTTTGCGACATGACAACATGCGTTGTTGTGCAACACGATAGGGTGATCGTCTCGCAATAAACATGGATGTTTGCACCGCATAACCGGATGCAGATGTCGCTCCAGAAATCGGCAATAGTAGCCACTATTGACGGTTTGTCCCTCAGGCAAAGCATGTGCAAAAATTACACTTGTAGTCATATGCCACAATCATCATAAGCTTCACCGGACTGGGATCCTGTCGAAATTTCTGTGGACGTGGCGAACCTGGGTGCCGCCATTCATTCGTCTGACGTTTTAATACAGGCTTGTGCGAGTTGGCCATGCTGTGAGCTTGCATCCAAGAGATAGTGGGTTCAAATCCTACTGTCAACAGCCCTGAAGGTGTTTTTCCACAGTTTCCCATTTTCACACCATGCAAATGCTGGGGCTATACCTTAATTAAGGCCATGGCCGATTCCTTCCAACTCCTAGGCCTTTCCTATCCCACCATTGGCATAAGTGCACACCGGTGCCATTTCTGTACGTCTGCGAGTTGGTGAACTCAATGGGGTGCAATTTTCCTGATGTTAAGACATTTCATCCTTGTGTGCAACACCATTTGATGACTGAGACCAAACTCAATGAATAATTCCCGGACAGTCCATTGATGGTCTACAGAAACGAGACCACTCACTATATCAATCTGAAATGGAAATGGCGTATGGCTTTTAGTGCCGGGAGTGTCCAAGGACAAGTTCAGGTCGCCAGATGCAGGTCTTTTGATTTGACAGCCGTAGGCACATCGTGATGAGGATGAAATGAGGATGAAGACGACACGAACACCCAGCCCCCGTGCCAAAGAAATTAACCAATGATGGTTAAAACTCCCGACCCTGCCAGGAATCGAACCTGGGACCTGTGACCAAAGGCCAGCATGCTAACCATTTAGCCAGATATCAATCTGATCTTGAGGAATGGACAGCCGACCTGTGCGATGCAAATCCAGTCTCATTCCGACTCACATGAATCACCTTGACCCATTGCCCAACCACCCTGTATGATAATACATTCTCGCCAAAAGCTTCATGTAATCCTCAGTAACATTCTGATGCATTTTTGCCATTTTTTAAGAATACGTTGATCTGGAGAGGACCGGCTTCGAATGGACAGCACTGCACTATCAGCGTTGCCAATCCATGCTCAGAGTTAAGAGATTCTCTGCCAACTGCCGCTTCGCTGTTCACATATCTGACAACAGTGCAGTTTTCCTCAGCTGCAGATTTCAGTGGCTGCAGGTTCAGATCTATCCACTTCTTTTGTGGCCTTCCCATGGATCGTCTTCCTTATACTGTTCTGTCAAGTGCCTTCTTTGCAGTTCTGTTTGCTGGCATCCTCTTCAAGTGATCAAACCACTTCAGTCTTGATACCTGGATCTCATTGAGGAGTGAATCACCAACTCTTATTTCTTCTCTAATCTTCTCATTCCTGATCTTGTCTTTCTTGGTTTTCATTTTGGTAGTCATTTTTATCCTGAATAATTATCAGAGTTCTCAATAAACTATAATATTCAAACATGTAAAGATTCACTCGTATCCATATTCTTTCAAAATCCGCATCCCTAAAGTGCGATGAGACTGTTGCTTCTAATCTGGATGGCCTCCAATGATAGGCGGAGGTATTATCAATGTATCATTTTTCAGCTCCAATTTCCCGGGTGTGGTGTACAAACACTCGCCACTTCTTCCTGTCAAAGTATAGTTTCTGTTCCTCTATGTTCTTCCACTTGACATTCCTCTTGTTTACCTCTGATTCCACCGATTCCTTGTCCTTTTACTTCTCCGTCAAAGTAATTCCTCGTTCTCGTTCTGTCCACCCTCGTAACGTGTCTGAACCATTGTAGCCTGCGTCTTCCTAAAAGCTCAGTAATAGGTGTTTTGATGCCAGCCTCCTTCCAGTTTGCTTCATTTCTAATCCTATCCTTCCTCGTCTTTTGGTTCATTGTTCTGATGAATTTCATTTCTGTTAACTGGACTTTACTATTAGCCTTGTTATGTACATGTTCTGGGTTCATATGTGAGAACTGGAATGAAACAGGTATAAAACATGGTCAGTTTTGTGTTGAAATATTTTATCATCCCAGAGTAGATTTCTTACTTGAAAGTAAAATAGAAAAGGTTTCTGAATCGTGTTAAGCATTTTTTGGTTTTCTGTGTTATCTTTTGATTTGATACTTTCATGGTATTTGAAGTTAGAAACAGACTATAACAGAGTTCCCTCCAGGAAAATGTTTGAAACTGTGCCTCTCCTGTTGATAATCATTTCAACAGTTTTTGTTTTACTGATGTTTAAACTTGCCATTCCAAAGATTTAATTTCTCCTGTTCTTCTGCTTCATTTTCTCCACAGATCAGATCATCATCTGCAAATATTAGGCTCTTTGCAATGTTCCTTGATGGATTTTATGATCCATCCATGACAACGATGAACAGGTATGGTGACAAGTTACTTCCCTGCTGGACTCCTCTTTTGATCTCAAACCGATCTGATCCTCCAACCCCTATCTGGACACTGATTAAGAACTTTGGATAGAGAATCTTTATCAGTCAGGAGGTTTGGCACACCTATACCTTTTACACATTCCCTTATCACTCTAAGCACACTGTTGTAGGCCTTCTTGATGTCCATAAAAACTATCACTAAGTTATCACTGCAGTAGATGCAAAGTCAAATTTATGCCAGGTTGTTGAAGTGCCTGAGTACTAACAAATATTTTTATTGTCTTTTTTTTTCTTCTTTTTTTATGACCACACAGGATCACTTTAGTCGGTTCGTCGTTCAGATCTCTTTGAAGGGATTGTTCGGGCTTTGCGGTCCTCCCAGTACTTCTTCAGACGCTCCGATCTTCGTGCCCTTTCCTCAGTTGAAAATGTGCGTGTTGGTTTGTTTTGTGTAAGGGTAAAGCGGAGGTTTGTATTCTTGAGTTTTGTATTCAATTTTATCTTATTTGTGGTGTCTTCTGTTGTAAGGCCTATTTCCTTCAGATCCTCTTTTACTTCTCTGATCCATTTACATCCTGTTGTGGTATTTTTTGAGACGAGATTGTGTTGTACTAGTTGTTTCAGAAGTCTCGAGTCCTGCATCCTCATGATATGTCCAAAGAATCCCAGTCTCCTCTTACGCATAGCATCTGTCATGGGTTCTAGCTCTTTGTACACGACTTTGTTAGGCATTAACCGCCACTATCCATCTTTCTGGTATTTTTTGTTGATGCAGGTTCTTCCAATCCTCCTTTCAATTTTCTGAAGTCTGTCAGTCTTTGATTGCTTATTCAGGTAAAAGAGTGTTTCTGCTGCATATGTAGCTTCCAGTTTTATAACTGTGTTCTAGTGTTTTATTTTTGTATTTATTGATAGACATTTCTTTTTGTAGATATCCCATGTTAACTTTTGTGCTTTAGCTAATCTATTTGTTCTTATTTGGGTTGAGATTTTTCATTTAGGCCATGTTTTATTACTTCTCCAAGATATTTAAATTGAGTTACTATTTTGATTTTATTACCATTTATGGTGACTTCTTTTAGCTGTGTTGGTTTTTGCAGCATAATTTCTGTTTTTTCAAATGATATTTTGAGGCCAATTTTATTTGCAATGTTTTGAAGTTCTGATATCTAGGTTTTTGCTTCTTTCATGTCCACTGCTAGTAATGCTAAATTGTCTGCAAAACCCAGGCAATTTGATTTTTCGGCCAATCTTTATTTTGGGGGGGACATTTCCTAAACCATTCCCTCATTACCATTTCTAGAGCACAGTTAAATAATAGTGGTGAGAGCCCATCTCCCTGCCGTAGCCCAGTTTTAATTTCGAATGTCTGATGTTTCACCCCTTAACTTCACTTTTGATTTGGTGTTGGTGAGAGTCAATTTTATCATGTTTATTAATTTGGGGTGTAGTCCAAGGTGTCTTAAAATTTTAAACAGAGATTCTCTATGGATGCAATCATAAACTTTCTTTAAATCTACAAATGTCATCACCATATCTCTGTTACTTCTCCTGTTATAGTCCATTATCAACTTAAGACTCATGATCTGATCAGGACAGCTCCTCCAGGGTCTGAAACCTCCTTGATATTCTCCTAGTTCTTTCACAAGTTGTAAACTTATCCTATTAAGGATGATTATTGAAAATATTTTGTATGTTATGTCTGCCTTGTGACAAAATATTTTTTTACATTCATTTTTAGAAAAGAAATTTAGATGGTAACCTAATAATAACAAAAATTTAGAATTCAGAATGAACCCTTTAAGGCTATAGTAGCAATTTCCTCTAACGTTGTAACTGGCAGAGACAGAAGTTTCCAAATAAAGGCGGCAATCGTTAGACCCACTATGTCAATTTCTCTAGATAGTATTTATCTCTGTAGTAAGGAATTGTTGGCAATTACCACCACTCATTTTAGGCTATTCTTACGATGGGGTCGCCACTCCTGAAGGCATCTTAGAGCTACTGCCAGCAATTGTTTAGGCTGCCCCTTACAGATGAACAAATGTCTAGGTCAGAAAAGAGTTAGGGGTAGAATAACAGTGATCGGATGGAGAAGAATAAATCGAGATCGTTTGGACATGTTATGAAGATAGAGGAGAGAAGGATACTACAGGGAGAATAATTTAAAGTTCAGACTTCTGCTTGCATGCCGTCGGAATTCCCGAGCGAGCACCATATGGCTTGCGTCAACACTGGGGAGAGAAGAAGTGTTCACTGCCAACGTGCAGCTCTTTAGCACTCTTTCCATCAGTTCGCTAGAAACTATTGGACTTTTAAGGTGTGTTGTGAGGTTATTACCACGATGGTTAAATACACTATAGAGCAAAGAATATTTTTGGTGGAGTCTTATTTGCACAAGAAGAAGAAACCAGTTGAAAGGTGCCTTCGAAAATTCTGTAGACAATTTCCTGGTGCGACAATAGCATCAAAACGTTACGTGCATCAGCTCGTTTACAAGTGGCGTAGTACTGGTTCTGTAAGCAATAAGAAAAAGAAGCAAAGAAGAACAGCTCTCTCATGGGAGAGGTTTAAAGATTTACAGGCAAGACTCCAGGTCAGTTCACATAAGTTGCTTCGGAGAGTAGCTCAGGAAAGTGGTATTTCACCTTCTTCAGCACGTAATGCAGCAAAATTGTTACATTTATGATCTTATCAGACTCAGTCCATAACATACTGCCTACAGATTTCAATGCAAGAATATAATTTTGCAATTGGCTAATGAATAGTGTCCACGACGGTATTGTGAATCCGAACTTTCTTTTTATGAGTGACAAAGCCTGGTTTTATTTGAGTGGATATGTCAATTCACAGAACAATAGAATCTGGGATACAGACAACCTGCACATTTTACAGCCAAGACCTCTGCACAATGTGAAGGTGGGTGTGTGGTGCGCTATCAGTGACCGACGAATTATCGATCCGATACTTTTTCAGGACACGATTACTTCTGACCGTTATATTCACAACATCCTGGAACAATTTTTTGCTGAACTGACTGAAGAAGAGAAAAGGTACGACTATTTCCAGCAGGATAGTCCAACGGCCCATACGGCACGTAGCTCTATGCGACGGTTATGGGAAGTGTTCGATGATGATCAAATCATCAGTAAAAGCTCATGGTCCCCTTGTTTGCCTGATTTAAGCACATGTGATTTTTATCTATGGGGAAATCTTAAAGGAAAAGTTTACAGGAATAATCCTCAAACTGCAGAAGAATTAAAAATTGAAATTAGGAACATTGTGCATTCTATCGGTGTCTATGAACTACAAAGTGTGTTTCAAAATCTCATTACAAGATGTGAAGCTTGCATTGCAGCTGAAGGAAATCACTTTCAGCAGCATCATCTGTAAATATTGGCGAGTTCAGTTTAATTTCCTAGTTTATTTATTCATTTATTTGTTTATTCATTTACTTATTTGTCTAGAGCATCTATGTAGCTGGAGAGTTCAGTTTCATTTAGTTTCTATAGACGTAATCATGCCGCTTCTTTGAGCCGAATATGCCTGCTTGTCATGGCGGGCACTGTGCTCGCTGTCTCTGCTTCCCAGCGCGCCTAATCCTCGGCACTCCACTCTGAACTTTTAAATTAATCACCCTGTATAACATGCCAGGATAAGCACGACGAGAGGTTAGTGCAAGAAGAGGAAGCGATAAAGGGAGGAAACACTGAAAATGAGTACAAAATTACATAAGGACATTCACATGTTCATACACTGATGTTTTCAAACTGCATTAAATAAATAAATAAAAATAAATAAATAAATAAATAAATAAATAAATAAATAAATAAATTAAATAAATAAATAAACAAACAAACAAATAAACAAACAAATAAATAAATAAACAAATAAACAGGCAAGAGGGAGGCCCAGAGTAAGATGGATGGACTCTGAAGAACATTATAAGAAAAAGAAGACTGGACTGGAATGCAGTTACTGAAGAGGAGTGGTGGAAGGAGAGGCAACGGTGGAGAAGTGCCATCTACATCCTGACCTGCCAGGAGCTGGACAAGGGGAAATGAAAATGATGAGTAAGGAATTGTTGGTAAGTAAATATTCTTCTTGAGGTTGACATCTGACTTATGGCCTTCAAAGCAAACAGTGGTGTCGATGATGTACCGTCTCTTCTTATTTTTGAAGGGAATGATGTTGATCCTTCTGGGGCTTCTGTTGTCCACTAAGCCACAAATGTCTTTGAATACCTGGAAAGCATGGTCCTCCAGAGTTGTCGCAATTAACATGTGGTCAGTCTCGAGGCACCGCCTACAAAGGGAATCGTTCAGAGATCTTCTTGGCACTGATCTAACAGCTGAAATGTTTGCTGTCATCTTAATTGCCTCATGCCATTCACTACATGACAAGTCTTTATGGTCTCAACTCTAGTAGTTACCAAGAGTATGTTTGTTGTATAAACAGGCATCTTTTCCTTTTTGCTGCAAGTTACATCACTCACAGAATGCCTTTTCTCTTAGTACTTTTCTCACTTTTCCAGCATCAATTTCATTTCACAGAGTGCGAATGTATTTTATTCATGTGTGATTCACCTCAAGTGTTCGAATACCAAAGATAAAGCCATCTAAAGCTGTCCATTGAAGTAAAATTATTTCACAATTCTGTCAGGACATTTTTTCCGCAGATGGTCAGATACTCTTCTCAGAATTATGCAAAGTGAAAGAGGCAGCAGGTAAAAGACAAGATTTACTGTTCAAAATCATGCAGGTCACTATCACGCGACAAATATTTGCTGCTCTTCACTGTGCCAATCAACACAAAATAAATTTCTAACTTCTGAATGGAACGCAAAATACAAGCACGAACAGGCTCACTGTGCTCTTCAGCAATCTCGCTACCAACCGACAAGCATAACTGAACATTCCTGAGGCTAATGGCTTGCACCCCCAAGCTGTAGCTTAACCTGTGAAGTTCCGGAGTTCAAGACCTTTCCCGTACTCGCGCAACTGTGGCGACTGCTCTTACCTCATTTGGGAATGAAGTTTCTTTCACAAGGGATGACAAAGAAAAGTTTCAGGGCTAGGAAAAATGTGATCGTACTTAGCGGTAATAGAGAAAATTGGAGAAGTTATATGCAAGGTATTTTTTTATAGATTTAAGTCGTTACGACGTGCTAGGTGGGAAAAACATGTTAACGAGGAACAAACTAAGGAGATTTCACTGCGTTTTATTTACATGAGAATAACACACGACAGAATAAACATGATGAGAGGTTAGTGTGGGAAGAGGGAGTAACAGAAGGAGGAAACAAAAATGAATACAAAATTACAAAAAGGACAATCATATGTTGATACACTGATGTCTTCAAATTGTGTTATAAATAAATAAATAAATAAATGAATGGTGTGCATTTCTGATGGAACAAATGTCATACCTTGGTGGGTTGGGCCGTTTCATCGTCCCAGCTTAGTTTTTTCACTCGCCGTGGTATGGAGCCCGAGCCATCTAGCGTTGTGCTGCTGCCACCAGACGCAGAATCTGCCGTTGCAGGTAAAGTAGGTGGCAGGGGTGCCACCTTATGTTTGGTGCTTGGCTGCAGGTTCACCGTACTGCCGCTGCTAGCACGACCTGCTGCATTACGAGCCATTATACCTGGTGTGACAGCAGCAGTTGCAACAGTGATTGAAGGTTACATTTAAACTAAATAAGTGACTGAAAAGGAAACTGCAGAAATGGTAGAAGCAATGTACAACAACTGCATCAGCAGCATACAGACTCTGGTTGGAAAGATGGAATGGTTTAGAAATGAAACCAGACTAAGACAGGGGAGTGTGCTTTCACCTCTTTTGTTATGGACAAAATAGTAAAGGAGAGAAAGGAGGCAATTTATTCTTAATACACCCCACATTTACGATACAAATTATTGGTCTTTATTAAGACATCAACAACACTAAAACTCAATACATGTTTCATCCTTTATCAGGACATCTTTAGTCGAAAAATAAATGTACAGACCTTAAAACTGTAGTAAGGATATTGAACATATTAAGTATAAGAATTCAATGACAAATGCGTCTAGCTAAAATGCGACTTATGAAACATCACATCATGTTGTTAGAGTTATCAGTCCATATGATATAGATGCTGATTCCCATAGGGAATCGGCAATATTTGTCCTGAACGAGTAAATTTATAATACCAATATAAATGGTCCGTTATTGGACATTATAAATTTTCCAGCTAGCTCATTCTTGGTTGCCAGCGTTTCGCCCTTGTGTGCTAGGGTGGGCTCATCAGTTGGTACCTAGCACACCTACCAATACGCTGGAAAATTTATAATGTCCAATAACGGACCATTTATATTGGTATTATAAATTTACTCATTCAGGACAAATATTTCAGATTCCCTATGGGAATCAGCATCTATATCATCTGATGGTCAAGCAGGCATCAATTTTTAGTGATGAGACAAAGTCTCTTAGTGCATTGGCAATGCCAGTGGCTCCAGTTAGCCTACGCAGTGGCCTCCACGGTATGCACTAGCCAGCGTATTGGTAGGTGTGCTAGGTACCAACTGATGAGCCCAACCTAGCACACGAGGGCGAAACGCTGGCAACCGAGAATGAGCTAGCTGGAAAATTTATAATGTCCAATAACGGACCATTTATATTGGTATTATCAGTCCATAGACTGGTTTGATGCAGTTCTCCATGCCAATGTATCCTGTGCTAACATCTTAATTTCTACATAACTCCTGCATCTTACATCTGCTCTAATCTGCTTGTCATATTTATACCTTGGTGTACCCCTACCATTCTTAACACCTACACTTCCTTCAAAAACCAACTGAACAAGTCCTGGGTGTCGTAAGACGTATTCTATCATTCTAGCTTATCTTCTTGTCAAATTTAGCCAAATTGATCACCTACACCAATTTGATTCAGTATCTCTTCATTTGAGATTCAATCTCACCTTCAGCATTCTTCTGTAATACCACATTTCAATAGCTTCTATTCTCTTTCTTACTGAGCTATAATCCAAGTTTCACTTCCATATAACGCCACGCTACAAACATCTTTCTAATTCCTATATCAATGTTCCAAGTGAGCAATTTTCTTATCCATCTTTCTGACGATTGCCCCCTCTCATGTGGTCCCCACGCAGATATCCGATTGGAGGACTATTTTACCTTCGGAATATTTTACCTGGGAGGAAGCCATAATCAGTACCTCATTCATACAGAAAGAACTGCATGTCCTCGGGAATTAGTTACGGCTGTAGTTTTCCATTGGTTCCAGCCGTGTAGCAGCATCAACGCAGCTAAGCTACGCTGAGTTTTACTACAAGGCCATAACAGCCAATCATCTACACTGCCACCCTCGCAACTTCTGAAAAGCTGCTACCTCCCTTTCGATGATTTATTCATTAGTCTGGTCTCTTGGCAGATAACCATCCGATATGGTGGCACCTACGGCTCGGCTATCTGCTTTATTGGGACGTGTTAGCCTCCCCCCCATGGCAAGGTCACATGGTTCGCACAATACTAAAACTTTCTGAGTTTAAAATAGCATAGATGAAAATTTAAGGTGAGCCTGTTTGTGATGAATTAATACTTGATGCACTCAATGTTGACTGTTGTGTAATTGTCCAATGCGCACAGACTGTTGCAAGCCTTGATTGCTTTGTAAGCAAATTTACAAGGAGATGAAATATTTGATCTGAACTGCATAAGTTGCTTTGAGGGGTGTATTGCAGTAATAAAGTTGTCGTCCTCCTCTGTCCAAATCTATCTGGCTCTCACCTTGAGCCTCAGCAATTTAGCTCAAGGTGAGCTAGGCCAATTCGGACAGGGGAGGATGCAAACAGCAGTCAACGAGTACACCAAGTATTTAAAATTCTGATATTTTAGTATTATGATGACGTTTCATATATCACTGGATGCAATCGCTGTTGATTTTTTTATACTTAATATGTTCAATAACCTTGTTACAATTTTAAGGTCTGTACATTTAGTTTTCGACTGAAGATGTCCTTATAAAGGACAAAACATGTATAGAATTTTAATGTTGACTTGATAAAGACAGGCAATTTGTATTGTAAAGGTGGTGTGTGTGAACCTTTTCTTCATTCATGTATGGAATAGGCCTACTAGAAAATTTAGGCCATCTTATAAACAATAATCAAGCAGTAATATAGGCTAGGACAAAGAACAATTACTGACACTGTGCATGAATAGGTAACTAACAGTCAATGCCCAAACTATTGTCAGATTTTTTACTATGGACACTGAAGGTTAGACATTAATTATAACTGAACCAACTGGCCTATTGCAAAATGAGTGATACCAACATTTTCCTTGTTTAATTCTGCATT
The DNA here is from genome assembly GCF_040414725.1 of Anabrus simplex. NCBI lineage: Eukaryota > Metazoa > Arthropoda > Insecta > Orthoptera > Tettigoniidae > Anabrus > Anabrus simplex. The sequence goes on along the minus strand of NC_090278.1, from coordinate 51,436,806 downwards.
ACAACATAAGAAATTAATTTTGAGTTTATTATTTTTTAATTTGCAGTTTCAGTAAATATTGTCTGGTTTTGTGGTGCACGGAAAACTACTTATCTGATGGTAATTACATTTTTATATGTTATAACCACATGTATTCGTAGTGTAATACTCGGGAGATAATTTTTTCAACCACCCCAAAAACAAAAAAAAATTTCCTAAAGAAACTTTTTCACAGCTCACGATAAACATACAACAGGAAACTTGGGTTTATTCTGAAGCACTCTGTCATGGTTATCAGGAACTACAACCACTGTAACCGTACAGTGTGATTCTGATGGGAAGTTGTGTGTGTACTGGGCCGTGCGATTAAAAGCAGGTGGGGTGGTGAAACCGGATTGGCCGTGCGATTAGTGGCATGCAGCTGTGAGCTTGCATATGGGAGATAGTAGGTTTGAACCGCACTGATGGCAGCCCTGAATATGTGTGGTTTCCCATTTTCACACCCGGCAAATGCTGCGGCTCTACCACATAAGACCATTGCCGCTTTCTTTCCACTCTTAACACCTTGCGGGTGAGGGCTGTAGAATTACACCCACGGCATCCCCTGCCTGTCGTATGAGGCGACTAAATGGGACCTCAAAGGCTCATAACTTGGGAGCGTGGGTTGGCAACCACGGGGCCATTAGCTGAGTCCTGGCATTGCTTCCACTTGTGCTAGGAACCTCACTTTCATCTGTCCTATCCAACCTCCCTTGGTCAATTCTTGTTCTTTTGCGATCCTGATGGTGTTAGAGCACTTGAGACTTAGGGAGACTCATTTATACACCCTTCGTGGCCCTTGTCTTTGTTTTGGCTGATATCTTCATTTTTTGAAGCGTCGGACCCCTTCCAGTCCTTCTCTCTGATTAGTGTTAATTGAGGATGGTTGCCTAGTTGTACTTCCTCTTAAAACAACAATCACCACTACCACCACCTTCCCACTCCTAGCGCTTCCCTATCCCATCATCACCGTAAAACGTATCTGTGTCGGTGCAACAAAGAAATTTGTAAAAAAGAAATTTAACTGCTCAACAAGTCATTTTAGGAAAAAATATTGAAAGTTTTATCTTAGTTCCATTGAAAATTCCGAAACCCCTTCTACAATAAAATTTGGAAGATTAAGCATTCAGTTTTTTCTATCTACTCAAGTGATATTCGCTTGTAACACTATCTGGGCGGCCCTGTAAGTGTGTGTAGTAGCTGGGATATTACTCACTCTTGACAGTAGCTGTGTACTGTGGGGTTCCAGGACGTTCTTGTTGGTTGCCGAAGATGGGATTCTCCACTTTTCCTGGAGGAGCTGGCAGTTTATCCTGCTGAATGAAGCCAGGCACCTTCCCTGCACTCCTCTTCGGCCTTTTGCTGGAAAGGACATTACAGTATATCAAAATCTCTCATTATTATACATGGGTTGACTTTTTAATAGTGGCAACTATGCTGTAACAATGCCGTGAAACATAGCCATGCAATATAATGTATACCTGAGGTAGCTTAGATACCCACACTCCCTCAGCGTAAATTAACTCTCCCTCCGCACACCATATGCGGCAGCAGCGAAAACAACGAAAACTCATTTTTGAGCGCATTACAGCTGTAATGATTTTGAAGCAAGATCGGAGGAACTGGTTGAAAATTGAATGCGTTAGGGGTCACAATGCAAGGTAGTGTTATGAAGGATTGCAAGAGGCTTGCAGTGAAAGTGCATTACCTTTCCGTACTGTAGCATGGTGGGTCAAGGCCTTCAAAGACGGACGACAAAATGTGACAGACATGCTGTGGCCTGGTCATCCTGCAGTAAGCGATGACTATATGCACAATGTGAACGCATTGGTGCTGGCAGATTGGAACACCATAATTCTTGAATTGGCCAACGATACAGGGCTGGCGCCTTCGACCACGTTGCAAATCCTGAAGCAGCAGTTGAGAAAGTGGAAAATTGCCTCCAAATGGTTTCCACATGATTTGACCGAACATAAAAAATGGCTGCAATATGATGCAGCTTGTACGCACTTGGAGCGCTAGCGCTATGAATGCAAATGTGAGGCCATCTTACGGCAGATAATCACTATTGCCGAGACATGAGACAAGGCTTATGAACCACAGCTGAAACATGAATGAAATGTGTGGCGTCATCACAGGTCACCGCGAAAAGTAACGGTTCGGCCGACCGAAACCAATGGGAAGGCCATGCTGATCGTTGCCTATGACTGGGATGGTATTACCATAAAACATACTGTTCCCAGAGGACGTACCATTAATGCGGAGCATTACTATGCATTTTTGAAAAAGAACCTGGTAGCAGCTCTAAGAAGAAAACTAGTACACTTCCTGAATAACCCACCCATCATTCTGCCTGACAATGCAAGGTCGCATGCAGCAAGAACTGCAAATGAGTTGTTCAGTTGCTGGGGCTGGGAAGTGCTTTACCATCCCCCTTATTCTCCAGATCTCAGCCCCTATGACTATTATCTCATCCCTAAAATGAAAGCACCAATTCTAGTGGTGTGCTTCTGCACAGTGGATGACATCCTCCAGGCCACCGACCGTGACCTCCAGAGATCAGGCGCTCTTAGCGGCATCGAACAGCTTCCACATCACTGGGAACGAGTGCTACACAACGGTGGTGATTACTTCGAAGGCCTGTAAAATGCCTAACATTGTAGGAATGCTATGTATCTAAATAAAATTTAGTTGCCACTATTAAAAAAAAAAATCAACCCATGTAGTTACTCTAATAGTTCTCAAAGTGATAAAACATAGTTCACATAAAATTTACCAGACACTTCCCCTCTTAAATGATCCATTCCCTAATCTTCTTTCTGAAAATGAATATTTCCCCCAATTTATCCTCTAGAATTCCATCATTCTTACCTTTAAAAACTCCCTCAAGATTATTCGTCTACCTATGTCATTCCATGCCATCTCTCCACTGACAGCTGGGAACATACTGCTTAGGGCTGGTTCTACCACCTACGGGTAAAGTAGCACGTAACTTGCCCCCTGCGTAAAGGGACATTTCCGTTCGACCACTCTGGGGTAGCGCTTTTCGCAGCATGAATTGTAGTTACCCGGCGCATAATATATCTGCCACTTCGAGGGTTCCAACAAGACTTTTCCTGCTGGGCAAGTTTTAGGAGCTTAACCTTATTAGCTGTATTTTTGGTGACATACAGCTTAAATTAGCTTAGTATGCTTATAAAAGCACAATACCATAACAGTGATCGATGTTGTATAACAAGATTTTGAATGTGAATGCTTTCCTCTCGCATTTACTATGTTGGGGGCACATATTATACATCAAGCTTTTGCAAAGAAACTTTACAAGAATACAAAATCAACACCTAATTGGAATTCATCTCAAATGAGCTTTAATTTTCCAATTTTTATTTGTCAGTTTTCAGACACGAGGTATAACTTAGTATATGTACTCTAGTTGCCTGAAGCATTCTTGTAGTGTAGTGGCTAAGATGCTCGCTTCACATTAGGGAGTATAAAGGTTTAAGTCCTCATTATGCTGATTTTTTACTTTCATAATTAGCTGTTGTTTTTATCTGCATGCATCTTTTCATACATTCTTTTCTTGATAATATATTTTATCGAAATATATAATCACAATATTATGTAAAGTAGCACGTGAAGGATCGTGGAGATACTTAATTCACAGAAGCCTGCAGATAGGATTCTCAAAGGCAATATGCCCATAATGAAGATGTGATATCGAAGCACTTAAGAGTTAAGAACAGCGGCAGGGAACAAAAATAATTTGAATTTAAATTTAAAGGACAAAGAGAATCTGCATACCTTGTATTTCGAAGAGAGAGCCTTGACCACTCTACTGATTATTTTAACCAAGTTGGTTCAGTCTTGTCCGTATTGACTTAGATCAGTTCCTATGAAGCACTTTTCCGCCTTGTCAATACTTTACATTTTATTATAATTATCTACTGTACATGTTTTAAGAGCTACTGCTGACTTCTTCAGCTGAAGTCAATACGGACAAGATTGAATCAACATGGTTAAAATAATCAATTCTGAGCATGCCAGCCAGGCTAGAAAATTAACTAAAATTTATAATTCAAAATAGTCAAAATATCTAAGGACTTAAACTTAAGGACTTTCTAGCAAATAAATTAATTATAAAACATTTGAAGTTGATAAAGAAGAGGGACATTTTGCGAAGACACGAGAGATTTTCCGGGCATTGCTACAGGACGAGATATAAGATAGTGTAGAGGATTCAGTGTATTTTATTCTCAATAATGAAGCAGGATGCATTAGATAGGAAACTTGAATTACTGAAGGGGCCGAAAGATGAGAAAAGAAATGATAAAGAAGACAATAAGAGGTCAAAGAGGAAGGGAATTAAATTCTATCCTCTAGTTAAGAATTTAACAGATACAGAATTTAGCAGGGAAGAAATGGCAATATTAGAAACAGGGCCTAAGCATAATTGGATAAAAATTACTAAAAAAATAAAAGAGAAGTAGTGGAGATAATAGAAGTAGAACAGGTCATATCCTAAGTGGAATTTGAGGTGGTGGTTGTGGTGATTGTTTTAAGAGGAAGTACAACTGGGCAACCATCCTCTATACAACACTAATCAGAGAGAAAAAATAGAAGGCGACCGACACTTCAAGAAATGAAGGTATCAGCCAAAGAAAGACAAGGGCCACAAAGGGCGTGAAAATGAAAGACTCCATAGCCCTCGCAAACCTAATAGCGGCGGGTCAGAAAAGAACAAGATTTGACCAAGGGAGGTCGGATAGGATAGATGAAAGTTAGGAGCCTGGCACAAGTAAGTGGAAGCAATGCCAGGACTCAGCTAAGGGCACCGTGGTCGCCAACCCATGCTCCAAAGTTCAGAGCCCCTGGTGCCCCTATTAGTCGCCTCTTACAACAGGTAGGGGATACTGTGGGTGTTATTCTACCGCCCCCACCCACAGGGGGGTGGAATTTGAGGAGCAAGAAGCAACAAGGTATGAAGTGGGAAAAGTATTGTTTAAGATAAAAAGTAAAGAGGCAATCATAATAGTAAGAAAAATAAAGAACTGAAATGGAAAATTGAAAGCAACAACATTATAGAAAACAAAGCAGATAAGGATAATATGATCTTTTTAATGAATAAAAAAGAATAGATTGATAAAAAGGAGAAGTTTTGAAGGAATGGCAAATTCACTTTAGTAAGAAAGATCCGACAAACGTACTGTAGTACAAAAGAATTTTTAAAAAATGTTGAAAGAAGTAGGATTTGTTTCAGACTCCAAGGACGCAAGTAGTCTAATAAATATGAACCCAGGAATGCCCACTATGAGGGCATTGCACAAAATCCACAAGCAAGAAATTCCCATAGGACCGATAATAAACTATAGAAACAGTCTGACGTATGGTTTGGCCAAATTTATACAGGTATTCTTAAGGAAGCATTTTAATTTCACAACGGAGGCAACAGTCAGTAATACAAGAAATTTCTGTAACAGAACAAGGAATAGTGAAATGAAGGAAAATTACACAATTCATAGTTTCGATATTAAAGACATGTACTCCAACATCCCCATCTCTAAAACAATAAATATTGTTAGAAGGAATTAATCAGAACATGGCAGGTTAAGTAAACTAGAGATTGAAGAATTTATCAAGTTGTTAGCATACATATTAGAGACCAACTATCTCGGATTTCATAACAAAATATACAAACAGGAAAAGAGGTTGGCTATGGGTTCCCCAGTGTATGGTATTTTGGCGAATATTTACATGGACTATTTGGAATAAAATAAAATAATCGAGAAAATTAAAGGATTAATCAAATGAGTGAGATATGTGGACAACCGTTTCATTATTATAGATGAACAAGAAATAGGTTCAGTAGCAGTGTTAAGAAGGGTGAACGAAATCAACAAAGATATGAAATTTACAATGGAGTCAGAGGAAGGAGGATCGCTGAACTATTTAGACGTCAAGATGACTAGAAATAGTAGGGAATTAGAGTACGAGGTTTTTTAGAAAAGAAACAACTACTAGTACTATTATTAGGAAGGACTCCAATCATCCAGGGCAGCAGAAGAAGGCAACACTTTACAGTATGATCAGTAGGGCCCTTAATTTATCCTTAAAGAGACAAGCTTTCAAAAACGAAATGAATACAATATACAAGATCGTGAATACAAATGGATATTCAAAGAGATATGTAGACAAAATAAAGAGCAAATCAAGTTTGGGAAATGAAAAGAAACGAAGAATGTGGCAGTAATAACATTCCACAACAGAAACTTGTAGGGAATAAAAAGATTTTTAACAAAAAGGGCACTGACACTGCATTGAAGACAAACAACAATAGTAAGAGAATTTTATTCAATTCACTTAAGGTTAATAGGTCCAGTAAGTTAAACAAATCGGGGTAAAAGTACATTTTAAAAAAAAGTTTTGTTGATGACTGTATTCTACAACTGTATCGAGTCCAAGGATTTTGTCTGATGATTTTGCACAACTGAAGAAGAGAGCAGTAGCTCTCGAAACATGTACATTATAATAAAATGCAAAGTACTGACAATACAAATATAAATGGTCCGTTATTGGACATTATAAATTTTCCTGCTACCTCATTCCTGGTTGCCTACGCAGTGGCCTCCATGGTATGCACTAGCGATGCGTCTTGGTAGGTGTGCTAGGTACCAACTGATGAGCCCAGCCTAGTACACGGGGGAGAAACGCTGGTAACCAGGAATGAGTTGGCTGGAAAATGTATAATGTCCAATAACGGACCATTTATATTGGTATTAAATTTACTCATTCGGAACAAACATTTCAGATTCCCCATGGGAATCAACATCTGTATCGAGTACTGAGAAGACGGAAAAGTGTTTCGTAGAAATTGACCGCTCTATTACAGGAATAGATTCCGAAATGCTGCCTTACATGACAGCTTATAACTGGCGTAAGGAAACATTAGAATCTAAATTTAAAGCCCAATTAGGTATTGATTTTGAACCTCATGGATTAACCTCACAAAAGCTTGACATAAATTACTCTACAGACTTCCCTTATTATTTTTATATTTTTAAATAGGCTCGTTGGTGATAATCAGCAGATGCAAATACAGGAAAATAAGGCAATTGAAATGAGCTTCATATGTAACGATAGATAGCACCTCAGTCAAAAGTGAGAAGTCTCTGAAAATCAGTCTAGCCAACCCCACATATCGGTGTCTAGCTCCGGGTAGCTACCTATCACTTACGGGGAGGTGGTTGCATGCAAGCCAAAGTACCAGGTGATTTACACTCCCGGGTAAGTTACCTCCCACGTAGCTGCAATCTACTGTAATTTACGAGCAGATGGTTGAACCAGATCTTAGTTGAGTAGCTCATCTCCTTATTACAGAGTCTTTCCAGGAAATGTTTGCAACATTTTTGTAACACTACTCTTTGGAAAATTCTAAATTCCCATGGAGGGAATTTAGAATTTTCCATTCGGAATTGCTAGGCGGGCAATAATTCCACTGTGGAGATTTATTTCCCGTATGCAGTTATCAGACTGTGCCTCATATATAGGCTTCTGATAAGCTCACCTGCATACACTCAGTGTCAGTGGGTAGGTCTGACACATTCCACTCTGACGAGTCTAGTGTCAGACCTAAGACGAAACATTGGTTAATAGAGCAAACGCCTGAAAAGCCTTACATCTGACACTACTCTGTCACGAATCACCCAGAACAAATCGTGCTGCTTTCCTTTGTGGTTTTTTTTTTTCAGTTTTCTTTCCAGGTAGTCCTAGAGAGGGTCCCACAAACTAGAACCATACTCTATTTGGGGTCTTACTAGAAACTTATATTTCCTCTCTTTTACATTCTTATTACAATCCATAAATAGCCTCACATCTGCCATCTAGTACGTCTAGAGTGAAACGGAATACCAAAACTGAAAAGCAGCCAGCCAGACTGTTTTTTTTTTTAATATACAGGGGTGAAGCCAAACTCGGACAAACTTTTGGAGGTTGTTCAGGGATACCGTCCCAGTAAATTGGTATAACGAACCCGCAGTGTCCAATGGTTTGTTACAGAGTAATTGCACCACTTAGCTCTGCACCTGTATTGCACCAAAAATTATAAATTCTAGTTCTTGACAAATACCGGAGTGTGAGTGTATGAATTTTGTCCCGCAGGAGTTCTTTAATGTGCCAGTAAATCTACCGACATGAGGCTCACGTATTTGAGCACCTTCAAATACCACTGAAATGAGCCAGGATTGAACCTGCCAAGTTGAGGTCAAAAGGCCAGCACCTCAACCATCTGTTGAGGTTCCATCTGAGGTTTATCTGTTCCATAAAATAGTTAACATGTGGTAGTACAGCCAGAGAATGTCCAAGGAGTCCAGGAACCAAGTGGACTGAAGGAAAGAAGAGAAGCCACGGAAAAAAAAAATGAAAGCCATATGGAAGGCCAGAAAGGCAAATCATAGAAGTACTACATGATCTGACAGAGTCCTTATGCAAATAATAATAATAATAATAATAACAATAATAACAATAATAACAATAATTTAAATCAAGTGAATATCGAACCAGTATTGAAAAGGTGGACCAAATAAATCGCTTAAAAATTGAATTATTAAATAGTTGTCAATATGGATTTTTACTATGAAATTGATTACATGTTTTAATGGTTCAAAATTCATAATACAGTGACCGTGACAAGAGAACTGACACAAATTAGGGAAAATTAGTCCATATTGGCTGCCATCTTTTTGAGAGGAGACTGCACCAGAAAAAGAAGACATTTTTTGTCCGTCTTACATATCCAAGCCTACCAAGGATAGTCTATAATAAGAATAGAAGAAATTAAAATATAGGGCTTTATTTTTAACTCTTGACCAATGACAATTTTTTTCCTTCTTTTAGTAGGCATGCAATAGCATCTGTTCTGTCTTTGATAGCTGGTCTGTAGCCTGCGATGGCAAGTGTTCGATTGAATGTCAAAGCTCTGGAGTGTTCATTTGCATCCGGGTGCTTCCCTGGAGCTGAGCACCCACGTATATGAGGCCATCGCAGTACCTGCAAAACCTCCAACATCGAGCTTCCTGTCCCCGTTCACACCATGCACCATCAAACCACATTCGATGAATATTTCACACTTAAAGTCCTTAAACATTTACCCCTAACTTCCCACCTTCTCGCCTTTACAGATTCCGAAGTGGGATATCAACTGGTGCTCAGGTTCAGGGAAACACCCGGCCTTAACATTAGATAACTGCTCTGATTTTTCCTCCATTCTCACGAGTGTTTACCCCCCCCCCTCCTCTCATCTACAGCGAGTTTCTCTCATCAGTTGGTTGGCAGACACACCCAGCTTATCTGCCTCCCATTGACTCATCACTGCCCACTCCTCGGCATAGCAACAATGACAGCACAGTACTCGCTCACTTTATCCGTGCATGACATGAGATGATCATCACATCCTTTCATGTACAGTATTAGTCCTATAGAAGGTATGTTACGTTCTGTACAAAAGATTTGCATTTTCACGCCTTGTCTTCCTGGGGCGTCCCAGAGATCTCTTCTCACCGGGGCAGTAGTTTATGACTGCTTTGGGGATCCTGCTTCTGTCCATCCTGTTTAGGCGTTCTAGACAATTTCTCTCGTATTCATAGATGTATTGCAATATAGATCTGCTTTTAAGCTCATTCAACACTTCTGTATTTCTTTTGTGTTCCCACTTAGTGACTCCTGCTGTTCACTGCATGTATTTCATTTCAGCTGTAGTTATTCTTCTCTCATCGCATTTCCTCAGAGTCCAAGCTTCACTTCCACAGCAAAGTACAGGACTTGCCAAGGTTTTAGATTCTTGTACAGGTGTGTTTTTGAACTAATGATGGTCTAAAATCTTTACTGATGATTCCCAAACATCTGTTGAATTAGGAGATTTTCTCAGGCATGTCCAGTTCTTCAAAGAAATACAGTTTGTAGCCGAAGTATTTAAAATCATTTTCTCTTTCCAAAATGTTATTTAAGCAGATCTTGCTTCTTACTAGTTCCTTGCCACAGAAAGCTATTATCTTAGTTTTCTCAGGGGATATTTCCATTGAGTATTTTTCTGAGACTAGGTTTAGATTATACATTGAACGCTGTAAATTATCTTTTGAGGTGGCGACCAGTCTAAGTCATTTGCAAAAAAATATTGTGTCCAGCTGTAGATTTCTGTTAATCCAGATGGAACCATGTCTTGTTTCTCTAAATTCTCATATGAGATCATTCATATAGATTATGAACAGGAGAGGAGAAAGACTGCAACCCTGTCTTACACCTGGGTTTATTGTTTTCCACTCTGATAATTTATGGTTGACCTATACAGAAATCATGTTATGTTTGTAAAGGTTACTTATGTTCTGTAGCATCTGTTGCAGGGTGTGATCAGATATTAACCCTTTGGAACTCAGCCAATATGCAGGGGTTTGCTCAAAGACAGACTAATTTTTGTGATTTTCCAAAGCAAGTTACAAAAATTCAACACGTAAACAGTTTAACACACATTAAAAGAAAATAAATCACACTAATACAAGAAACTATGAGCATTTCAGAAATGAATATACCTAGGACGTATTGTTATTGGTTAAGCCCCGAAAAATTATTAAATTTCGAAAAAAAATTTTAAAAAAATTATGATTTTCAATGACAGAAAAATCAGACATTATTGCGTCTTCCTTCTTTACTCAGATGAAAGAAAGAACATTTAATTCTGAATAATTTGATATCAATATGATGTGTGTGCTGCAATTCACTCATGAGGCATTGCACAAAGTTATTCAGTGTACATGTAATGGTCATCGATGTCAGGTCCTCGCGGTCCAATGCACGGTGAGCCGTTACGACCGTGTCACTTCCCACATAACGGGAATCACTTTCGGCACATGAAGGTCAATATTACTGTCTAAATCATCTGAAAATTCAAGGATATCGGCTTCATTTGGCCTTGAATATGGCCTAGCCATCACGATAAAAAGATGACGTAAGCACGTGCAACAACGGAGTTATGAAAAGGAGTAAAATTGTAGTTTACGAAGTACATCGAACACACGATATACCAAAGGAACAAAAAAACTATAAACAAAACTCATAGCAAGATCAACTTCTTGTATTCATAAGCCAATGGAAACAGATCCACGCAATAACAACTTCAAATAACCACAACATAAACATTCACGGTCAGCAGATTTCATTTGTCGAAAATAAAAATATTTTGTAGGGCTGGTGGATATATCTGCTGAGTTGAACGCAAATTCAACCCTTTAAGGTACCGTCACGATCAACTGTTACGATTTAACAGCTACGCAAATGACCAAAATCCGTAAATAAGACAGAGCCGATGTATCGACGCCATGAGCTTTCTCGCCATAACCTCTCACGCCGATAGATCGGCACGCTGAGTGCGAAAGGGTTGAAATATTAAGTAAGGTATTGGGTTTACTTTGTCAAAAGCTTTTTTG